>NC_092339.1:287802142-288118750 GCF_046630445.1 Rutidosis leptorrhynchoides | reverse complement strand
CGTAAATCAAATGAGTTTAATTTAACATTAACTCATTAAATCTATGTTACATCTGAAGAAAATATACATACATATATATATATATATATATATTTTCATAAAGACTGTAATAAAATTCTTTTGTACAAAATATTAATTGTGAAATTTTTTTTTAACGGGTAGGTAATACCCGAGAGATATATAAATTCACAATTAATATGTTACATTCTTCGAATCTGATTCAGCAAATCATCCATTATACTCCCTACTTTCACAACAATATACATTCTTTTATAGAAATCAAAACAACCATACTCATTCAAAATTTAATTACATATTCTGATTTTGAAATCTCAAAATTCAACTTGAGATATGACCAAAATCATCACTCTTAGATCCTTACATCTTTCACAAGCTATATTTTGACTTCAAAACTGTGTTAGAACATCAAATGTATGTTAACGATTACAATCTGTGTTCAAACCCTTCGAAAATTTCTGAAGACACTTCGAATGATGAGCAATCGAGATGATGATCCAACCACATGTTACCCACAGTTATGTACCCAAAAAACTCTTGAAACCAAAGTAAAAGTTTAAACAACGTATCCGCGTTAGATTCTTTGGCATTTATTAGCAAAAATAACTTTGCGACTCCTATTCAAAGTAGCCAGTTTTGTCACAGCTCCAGCAAGTCAACTTCAACTTTTCAGTCAGACTAACCTTATTATAACCTTGAGATATACACCATCGTTACCAGGGAACCTTTTACATTCTACCACATTATTAGCAGATGTACCAACAACTTCATTACCCTTTAACTTTAGCCTCTCCAAAAAGTTATTATAATTATTCATTGAAACCCCATCATTTACTCATTCGCATCTTGTAATGAGAATTGCCATACGAATTATTGGGAATTAGCAATCAGTATTTTGAAATCTCGCAGGATGTCTATGCCAACAGTTATATGTGTATATATAACGTCTATCTTCTGGACTTAATTTGAATGTGAAGTTTCTGAAAAACACTCCGAACTACGGATTGGTTCTCCGAAAATGGAAAAAAAATGCTGATGAAGCAGCAAAAACTATAAACGACTTTAAACGGTAAAAGCTGGATGATAATGATGAAGTGTGCTGGCAAAGCGCAGAAAAAGAGAAGTTTTGGAACTGGAAAACGGATTGAGCAAAGTAGGAAGGAGGCTGTGGTCAAATTACAAAGACTGAACCTGACTTCAAAGGATCTAAATGATTCAGTACCTGCTGAAGTCATTAACGAATACCTTGCTCCTGACTCTAAACCCCTGCGGACAATATTCTTCATCATCCTCTGATATTAGAAATTCTAAAATATCATCATATCTTTCATTATAAATATCCTCCATATTTCTGAATATATTTTCTTAATTTTTCTTATTTGAAATCATTTACCTCTTCGCGCTATCTGTATTACATCATAAAAGAAACTATTTTAGTTTCTAAATTCTGAAACATTCAAGTTTAAAATAGGAATATTTTGAAGTAATGTTGGGAACTGAAGCATGAATTAGTATAATATAATGACACTTGATCAATGTGATTATATTACAGTAAGTCATGCTGAGTTTCTAAATGGAACGTGATGATTCACAGATCATAACATCATCATGTGCCGTGTTATACGACTCTTGTATTCTATTTAACCTCTAAAATATCAAGAAAACATTTCTTGATGATTCGGCCTTTTCCAAGGTATTCTAGTAATTTGACAAGTCAAGATCGTGCCATCACAATTTCCTTCCTAGAACATTAACAATGTTCATTCCGAAATTCATATATGTGAATTCTGGACCATTACAAGCGGTGCTTAATCGCAAGAAGAAGAAACGAAAGGACAAAACTTCGAAATAGAAATTGGGGTATAAATTGCAGCAAATAAAAGAGAGCATTAACTATGAATGATAATGATTATAGAAGACAGAAGCAGAGACTTTGAAATATAAGGGAACATATAAATCCCAACGACAAACCAGAAATTATAAACCATATATATCGATGCATATAGCAATATAAAGACACGGGAGAACTGGAAACACTATAAACCCAAGAGTATAGTAGAAGTAAATAGATTCTTCCGGCGGTAGATGAAAAAGAAGAATGATCGATATGAAAGTTAGAAGTATATCGAAAATCAGAACTCGATGGAGCATATTGATGAATACTTTAAAATATGAGTTGAGGGGGAAAGAATAGAATGTGATGAAATATGACTAGGAACTTAGAAATCAACAGATTTAACTCACACAATGGCGAAATATGTGAATCAAACCCTCTAGTGAATAGTTTAAGTTTTTTTTTTATTAATTTAGTCAAACCACAACTAAATCAAGTGTGATTAGATCAACACCTAGAGCTATTATTCACCACCTGGGTGATTTGGACTGAGAGAGAATCGGAGGAGCTCACTAGATCTGAGTGTGTGTAACAAATGAGAGGCTTAACCTAAAATAAAGAACATAAGACTTTATATACCCCTGCTATTGACTCACCCATATGATTCATTCAACACACGTACGAGTTGGCTTCATCAGCCGTACGGGTGATCACTCACTCGTGTCTTCTCATTTAGGTTGTAATTGTGACTTAGCTCAGCATCAACCGTGCGTATGAGCCTGTCAGCTGTACTAGTGAGGCTTCACTCGTACGTTTGACTAAGTCTAACATAGTCAAACATCTAAATCTCGTTCCTGCAGTTCCTGTAACCACATACAAACACGGATAGGATAATAACGAGCAATCATGGTGGCCTGTAAACTGTTGTACCTGCAATGGACGTGGGTAGATGTCTAGGAACTTGCATAAAATACATCAACAGAAGGTGTGAGTTGTAAGGAAACGAAGGAGGTGAATTTATAAGAAAATCTCCTACAGAACAATTAAAATGGCCGATCGCATTTAAAGTGGATCCTAATTCCCTTGATTACCGGAGAGTCAAATCTTATTAAGAAGATTTTCTTCAAATCCCTTGAAATCTGGGAATCAATCATATCTACGTCAAATGATAAGATGAATCTACACTTACTCATTTCACTCTTCTATGTTAGCTTCATTCGTACTCTTCATATAAATGGATTGTTTATCCAAATTATTCGCTGATGATAAAACTCTAATTTTCCGCCCGTATGCATCATGAAAACATACTTATTATCATTCACGACCTTTCCACTCAAATTTCGGGACGAAATTTCTTTAACGGGTAGGTACTGTGACAACCCAGAAATTTCCAACCAAATTTAAACTTTAATCTTTATATGTTTCCGACACGATAAGCAATTTTTGTTAAGTTAAATTGCAAGAATTTTAAACAATGTTCATACATTCATTCAACCTCGATCAAGTTCCAATGATTCACGAACCATTAAACGAATATGATTATATATGTATATGTGTATATATATTATAACTTGAAATGTAAACAAAATATTAGATTAAATACTTTATATGATTGTATATGTTTCAAAATGTTTATCAATGGAATTAGAAGATAAGATCAAATGATTGAATTATCAGATATATTGAATTATGATTACAAGTCTCTGTTGAAAGGCCCACGTTGATTTGAGAAATATTTCCATTTTAATAATATTCGGAAAATGGTAAAGTGATTTATAAATAAGAACAAATTGTCAATCATTGAGAACTAGACAAAGGATAGTGGAAGATTGAATCTCATAAAGACTCGATTGATCTATTTAGTTTCAAACGTACAAAAAACTTTTTCAGTTTAAAAAGAACTTTATTATTAAAACGTATATAACTTTTATAAATATCTAGAACCACTTTTGACAACTCATTACTTAACTAGTATGAAAAAGATAACGATATTTATATTTTATTTTATTAAATATATATAATGATTTAAATTAAAATTATATATATTTATACGCGTATTATACGTACATAGTTTTATACTTTTACTATACTTAAACTTTACCTTTACTTTATTTTTATTTTACTTTAACTTTAATAATTTACTTTAATAATTCATACTTTAATAATTTACTTTAATAATTCATACTTTAATAATTCACTTTAATAATTCATACTTTAATAATTCACTTTAATAATTCATACTTTAATAATTCACTTTAATAATTCATACTTTAATAATTCACTTTAATAATTCAAAATCTATTATAAATAGAATTCAATAGCTTTCATTATTTCATAGAAACTTGAAAATATTTTTCTCTAAACTCTCTCAATCAATTTACATATATATATATATATATATATATATATATATATATATATATATATATATATATATATATATATATATATATATATATATATATATATATATATATATATATATATATATATATATATACTCCGTATTATTTCAAGATATTATTAGTATACATAAAATATTACGACGGAGTGCTGTCCGAGTGATTTCGAAATTGTTTTTCGAGTAGGATAGGATTAAGGAAATTATGGGTTATAGCTATGGAGGTGATTGAGTATGGTTCATGGGTATGCTCGTGAGGTCAATATAGTGTTTATCATTTCCATTGTGTCTACGTACCTTTCCTGCAATATTAAATCTCAATATTGATACGTGAGTACTCATAATTTAACTTTTACATACTAATAGTGTATCCCTGACTAGTGCTCGAGTATTTAGGATTATGCATGCTTGTACTTTTGATATTGCCCTTAGACAGGTTAGGTTGAATATTGAATTAGTTACACTTGCGGTTAAGATAAGGTATAAGATATGCATGTCCTTGGAAAGCTAGCGAAAAATTAAGGACTTTTCCTTTAGATATCGAATGGTTTCGATGAACGGATTAGAAGTTATAATCAATTGAATTTTTGATATTTTTATTAAAAATGATTATTATTATCGTCGTTTTTATCGTCGTTCTAGTTTTATCTTATTATTATCATTATTATTATCTTTATCAAGAAAAGGGATTTATCATTAAAAATTGTTATTTTTTTATTATTACTATCGTTATTATCGTTAAAGTTATAATTAGTATTATTATTATTATCCAATTATTATTATTATTATTATTATTATTATTATTATTATTATTATTATTATTATTATTATTATTATTATTATTATTATTATTATTATTATTATTATTATTATCATTATTATTATCATTATTAATATATATATATCATTATTTAAAAATGGTTATTGCTATTGTTATTATTATTATTACTATATTATCATTAAGATAATTATTAGTATTATTGTTAATAATGTTATAGTAACTATCATTATTAATATTACTGTAATTAAAACAAATATTTGTAACACCTAATTATTTTGATTACTATTATTATCATTATTATGAACACGATATAAAAGACGATTAAAAGCTATTAAACGAAATGATTAGGAAATAACGAGTAAGAGTATCATGATGAAATTAAAATATTATAAGATATTGATTTAGATAAAATTATCGTTCTTATTATTTTTATCATTACTATTATTATTAAAAGTATCGTTAGTATTAAAACTATCAATTTAACAAAAATTATCATTTTAATAGAAATGTCATTGTAACTATAAAATATCATTATTATTATTATTTTAAATAGAATTATTATTTTAAAGATAATATTAAAAATTATCGTAAATATTAAAGTTATCATAATTAGAATTATCGTTTTATCATAATGTCATCTTAGTAATTATAAATATTGATATTTTTATAATAATAATTATTATTACAAAATAATACAACTTTTACTTACTATCATTATAGATATTATTTTATCAAATAAATATGTGATACAAACATATTTTACTACGTGTAATAACTTACTTTAATAATACCTATCATATTATCTTTATGATATTAAATGAACCCTATAAATTTTATTACTTAATATATATAAAAGTATATTATATTATATAAATTTAATATAAAATTTTATTTATTAATAAATAAATTATATTATATTATTTACTCTAATAAATCTTTTAAAAATATTTAAAAATATAAAACGACGATATTTAAACTATATATTAATCATGTATAGATTTTTGGAAATTATTTTGAGTCAAATTTACTTTTGTTAACTTTTGCATATTAGTCTCGAGCATTAGGATTGTGGTACACTATGACTTGACCTAATTTGTTAGACAAATATTGACCAACACAGAATTATATATAATTAATTTAGGTTCGTGAATCCGAGGCCAACCTTGCACTTGTTTAATGACGTTATATGTATTTTTACTACGAAATACAGTATGGTGAGTTTCATTTGCTCCCTTTTACTCATTACATTTTTGGGCTGAGAATACATGAAATGTTTTATTAACTATTTTAAAATATTTATATGCGTGAGTTTCATTTGCCTTTTTACCCTTTATATTTTTAGGACTGAGAATACATGCGCTTTTATAAATGTTTGACGAAATAGACACAAGTAATTGAAACTACATTCTATGGTTGAATTATCAAAATCGAATATGCCCCTTTTTATTAAAGTCTGGTAATCTAAGAATTAGGGAACATACACCCTAATTGACGCGAATCCTAAAGATAGATCTATTGGGCCTAACAAACCCCATCCAAAGTACCGGATGCTTTAATACTTCGAAATTTATATCATGTCAGAAGGAGGATCCCAGAATGATAGGGGATATTCTTATATGTATCTAGTTAATGTCGGTTACCAGGTGTTCACCATATGAATGATTATTTTTGTCTCTATGCATGGGACGTATATTTATGAGAACTGGAAATGAAATTCTTGTGGTCTATTAAAATGATGGAAATAAATGATTATGATAAACTAATGAACTCACCAACCTTTTGGTTGACACTTTAAAGCATGTTTATTCTCAGGTGTTAAAGAAATCTTCCACTGTGCATTTGCTCATTTTAAAGATATTACTTGGAGTCTTTCATAGCATATTTCGAAGAACGTTGCATTCGAGTCATTGAGTTCATCAAAGATTATTATTAAATCAATTTATAGTTGGATAGTGGATATTATGAAATGATATGCATGCCTGTCAATTTTCGATGTAAAGAAAGTTTGTCTTTTAAAAACGAATGCAATGTTCGTAAAATGTATCATATAGAGGTCAAATACCTCGCAATGTAATCAACTATTGTGAATCATTTATAATGTATATGAACGAGTCCTTTCATTAAACTTATATTTGGTCGAAACTTTTATTTTTGAACGAAACTCGTAAAATGGGCGATGTGGGCCCGTTGATGTAAAACTTAATTTGATGATGAAAATCTCTTAGTTTCACTTATATTGACTTGTGGTAAAAAGGTTTTCGTTTGAAAATGTCGAGAAGTGGGTTTTCCGCTCGTGTGAGTTGGACCCGTGATCAGTAGCTGGAAGGCCATTGGGACGTCATCCCAATTGATTGGACGCCGTCCCAGTTGTGTTGATCTGGACGCCGTCCCAAACTTTGGACGCCGTCCCACATTTCTGAGCTGGACGCCGTCCAGGATTTTGGACGCCGTCCAGATGCACTGACACACAAAAAAAAAAATTTGGTACGCGTTTTGAGTTTATGAAGTCGGGTTGTTACAAATATACCCTTAGCTTGGTAACATTAAACTACTTGTCTATGTACGGTAGGCGCGAATCCTAAAGATAGATCTATTGGGCCTGACAAACCCCATCCTGACTATGGGATGCTTTAGTACTTCGAGGTTATTTTAAACACACCTGATCTGGTGTACTTCAGAGGGTAAAACATGTACGTTAAGGCTTATTACCGGGTGCCTACAGCTTATAGAATACTTTTATACACTTGAGAGTGTACATATATTTATAAACGGAAATCTTGTGGTCTATTAATATATTGAAATGATTGTTATGATAAACATATGAACTCACCAACCTTTTGGTTGACACTTAAAAGCATGTTTATTCTCAGGTATGAAAGAAATCTTCCACTGTGCATTGCTCATATTAGAGATATTACTTGGAAGCATTCATGACATATTTCAAAAGACGTTGCATTCGATTCGTTGAGTTCATCAAGATTATTATTAAGTCAATTATAGTTGAAAATATTATGAAGTGGTATGCATGCCGTCAACTTTCGATGTAATGAAAGGTTGTCTTTTCAAAAACGAATGCAATGTTTGTAAAATGTATCATATAGAGGTCAAGTACCTTGCGATGTAACCAAATGTAATGTATTCGTCCATATGGCTTAGGACGGGTCCTTTCAGTTGGTATCAGAGCGGTGGTCTTAGCGAACCCGGTCTTGCATTAGTGTGTCTAACTGATAGTTGTTTAGATGCATTAGTGAGTCTGGACTTCGACCGTGTCTGCATGTCAAAAGTTTTGCTTATCATTTCATGTCGAAAATTATCTGCTTATCACCCGTAGGAAATTACCTGCTTATCATTCCTAAGTCTAGACACGCCTTACTGCCTTTATTGCATAGATAGTGTATAGACAAATTCATATCTTAGCGTATCTATTACGGTAAACTTTGCCTGATATCTTTCGTAAATTTCTCCGTAATTTAAGGGATCCCGGTACTATATATATCTATGCATATTATGCATTGAGAATACCATCCAACTATCATTTGTTGTCACTAAGCTTTTCATACCAAAAATTTTTTCTGTGATCGCGTACGATGGCCTCTACGAATCGACCAAGTTCCTCTGACTCCGAAGATAGCGTGACGGGAGAGCATCAACCGATCAACTACCGTGATTTCTTTAGAAAGTGGGGATGGGTTCGCGAAATACTTACCCTATGGAGAAATGAAGAAGGTACTCCATATCACGAGCCGAACTTACCACCTAACGTCGGAGTGCTCGATCCGCTTACCGGCGAACCTGTTCGCAATACTGTTTTCACTATTTTCGCATGGATTTTCCGCCTCGAAGGTCGACTCGATGTAGTTAAAGATAGTATTCGTCCTCTACTCCCGAATCGAAATCAGATAGGATTATTAGAAGAAGTTAGAAGACTTCGAACTAAATATCAAGAATTGACAAACCTTACGGAAGAATGGGTAGAACTAATTCATAGACTCGAGCATAAAGTAGAAACCCTGGAGGTGGCGGTGTTCGATTTGGAAGCTAGGCTCGCATCTACTACGCAGGTACCACAAGCAGTACCAATACCAACAGCAACACCACCCGCACCAGCATCATTTCCATCACCACAAGATCTGTAAGCACCACAGACACCGAAGAGTACTGAGAATGATGAATTATGAAATATTAATTCATTACTTTCTGTTCACGATTAAAGGATATATGTGTATATTTATGTATATCTCGAGATCGTAATAAAATTCTTTTCATATTAACTATGACGTGTGAATTTTTAACAGGTAGGTAATACCCGAGAAAGATAAAAGAAGCTTTAAAGGGCTCCTATCATAATTAATTCACATATGTTATCATTCACATCTTTCATCATCGATTTAATAATCGATATCTATAAATCCATGATTACATCTGAAGAAGATATATATGTAAGTATATTTTCATAAAGACTGTAATTAAAAATTCTTTTGTACAAACTGTTAATCGTGAAAATATTTTAACGGGTAGGAAATACCCGAGAGTTATTTAGATTTCACATTAATAAGTTACACTATACATTCTTCGAATTCGATTCAACAGTCATTTACTATCCTACTTACATCCACGGATATACGAATCCGTTCACCGCAGAATAACCATTTCCATTCAACATCATATTTGGATTTTGACCTATCAGAATCCAACAAGTGGCATAATGAAAAAAACATCAGACAAAATAAAATTTGTTAGAAACAAACAAATTAACTATGAGAAATTTTGTTAAGAATCCACGCTAACAAAATCCTAGCTAACTGTTCCTAGCTAACTGTTAATTTCTTATTACATTTACCGCAATTTATTTATCGCAATTTATTTATCGCAATTTATTTATCGCAATTTATTTATCGCAATTTTAATTCTCGCAATTTTATTTATCGTCATTTAATTTCTGTTATTTATTTTACGCACTTTAAATATCGGGACACGTATACAAGGTTTTGACATATCATATCGACGCATCTATATATATTATTTGGAATAACCATAGACACTCTATATGCAGTAATGCTGGAGTTAGCTATACAGGATTGAGGTTGATTCTACAATAATATATATAGTTTGAGTTGTGATCGAGTCTGAGACATGTACACGGGTCACGATACGTATTAATTAATTCAAATATTATATATTAAACTATATATGAAATATTGGACTGTTAACTGTGGACTATCGACTGTGGACTAATAATATTGGATAATTAAAATGAATTAAAATATTGATTATAACATATGAAACTAAACATTTCTTCAAGTTTGCCACTTGATTTCATCTTAAACCTCATTTGTATCTTGACGATTACAATCGACGTTCAAACCTTTCATGATTATTGAAAACACCTCAATCGGGAGAATGAACCACCCGCACTTAATCTACGGAAGAAAATATTGATGCGTATAGTTATGCACCTAAAAACCTTCGAAAACTGAGTAAACATTTAACACGTAGCTGTACTAATTCCTTTAGTGTTATTATTACCCAAAATAACTTTACAGTTCTTCTTCAAAATAGCTAATTTTGTCACAGCTCCAGTAAGACAACTTCGAATTTTCATTCAAAACAACCTTATTATAACCTTGATATATATGCGTGCTCATTTATTGTTACTAGGGAACCTTTTATATTCCACCATATTACCATCAGCGTTTAATCATCTAAAAACACAATTCTCCTGAAACCACCTCGGATTGATAACCAACGATTCAGATATCGTAGCATTAAATGCAGAAGAAACGGAAAAATTGTAGATGGTCTAAACGGCCAAAAGTTTGATGATAAAGAAGGGAGTATTAGGAATGTTCGATAGAAAATTTGGTACTGAAAAACAGATTAAGCAAACCATGAAGGAGACCAAGGCCAAATACAAGGACCATACCATATATTCAAAGAATTCAGGTAATTCTGGATCCGATGAAATCTTTAGAGAATATCTTGCTTCCAAAGTCATGTTAAAATCTTGCGAAAAATTTTTCTTCATCAACCTTCGAAATTAGAAATTCCAAAATATCATCATAAATATCTTCGATATTTCTGAAGATATTTTCATAAATATTCTTATCTGAAATGTCTCTTCGCGTTATATGTATTACATCAGAAAGGAAACTGTTTATTTTCTAAAATCTGAAATCTTCGAGTTTGAAGTATGAATGTTTTCGAAGTAGTGTTAGGAACTGAAGCATGAGTTAGTATAATATAATGACACTTGATCAACGTGATTATATTAGAGTAAGTCATGCTGAGTTCTATTGGAACGTGATGATTCACAGACTATAACGTCATCATGTGCCATGTTACAGGACTCGTTCAATCTATTCAATCTCTGAACATATCAAGAAAATATATTCTTGATAGTTCTGTTCTCAGTGATTCTGGTAATTTGACAAATCAAATCGTTCGATTACGTTCTTTCTTGTTTAGAACATTAAGTTCATTCGAATATCCATACTTACGAATATTGGACCATTACTCGTTTTACTAGAGGTCGAGAAGAGAATAAAAAGGCAAAGAGCTCGAAAATATAAGAGAAAATATAAAGCCCGATAACAACACATAAATTACAAACTGTGTATGTCAATGTTTATTACAACATAAAGACACGGGAAAATTAAAAACACTATGACCCCAAGGGCGAAGTAGAAGAAAACAGATTCCTCTGGTGGTAGATGAAAAAGGAGGAAGACCAAAGTGATTGATAGAATAATGAAAAGGATTGGAACTGGATTAAGCATTTTCACAACCTTTTGGTTGTATGAACTAAGAAAGAAATTATAGGAATGGTGAGAATAATGGAACGGAAGAGTTTAATTTATAAGCGATATATCTGACAGAGTAATCGAGGCAGATCACCGTATTTAATTATAGAGACCTTAATTTCCTTACTCGCCGAGGAATCAAATCTTTTAGATTTTGAAGATTTTCTTTAATTCCTTGAATTCTTGAATTCAACCAAGACAACTTCAAAAGTTAAGATGCACCTTATTTTCTAAATTCAACCATGACTAGTGAAAAGTTATGATGAAACTTATCTATCTCATTTCACTATTTAGTGATAACTTCAATCATACGCTTCGGGTAAACGAATTGCTTTATCCATATTACTCACTGATGATAAAACTCTATTTATCAGCTCATATTTGTCATGAAAATATTTTTATTGTTAGCCATGATGACCTCACTCAAATTTCGGGAAGAAATTTCTTTAATGGGTAGGTACTGTGACGACCCAAAAATTTCCGACCAAATTTAAACTTAATCTTAACTTGGCTTCGAAACGATAAGCAAAGTCTATTTAATTGAATCTTAAAAGTTGTGAATATATTCAGGAAATCATTTGACCTCTGACTATGCCCGATGATTCACGAACAATTGTGTGTAAATAAATATGTAAATATAAATATAAATATAAATATAAATATAAATATAAATATAAATATAAATATAAATATAAATATAAATATAAATATAAATATAAATATAAATATAAGAGTATATATAACATTTGAGTAATCAAATGCACATTAATCAATTGGGATTAAAAAGGTAAAATAATAGATAAAATAGTTAAGTTACCATTAAAATAAATATATAAAAATATATACATGAATTATATTAATAATTATTTGTATATGTACATATATATATATATATAATATATAAATATTAAATAAATATGATTATGTAATATAATACTACATAAAAAATTTTTTAATATATTACTAGTTTAATTATAGTTCTTATATTATTATTACCATTAGTAATTAGTATTAGTAGCATTAAAAGTTATAATATGAAATCTGTTATATATAATTGTTATATTATTATTATTACTTTTATTATTAGTATTAATATTAATATTAATATTAATATCATTATATGGTTATATAATATATAAAATTGATATATATTTAAATTGTTATATTGATATTATTATAAATTGTAATTTTAGATGTTATTGTGATTATTATCATTATTATTAATATTAATATTATTATCGTTTTTATAATCATTACTATTATTATTATTATTTATACTATTATTATTTATATTATTACTAATAGTATTATTATTAATTTATTATATTTATTAATTATTAGTATATTAAATATGAAATATAAACACAGAAAACTCCATTAAACTTTTACCCATCGTTGTCCGTTTCAAATTTTTATGTTTGTATCGAATATTTTTGTCAATCCCTACCTGCCATAAAACAGATCAATCTTTCACATATTGGAAACAAACTCTTTCAATTACCCACTGCTATTTTAAAAAAATAAATAATAAATAAATAAAGAAACCGTAACACCTCTGTTTCATATTTTTTTTAAAAACTTCGAATCCGAATGAAATTCAAAAATGTGTAATTACAGTCTTGTTAGGAATAATCCACTCAAACTATCTTCATAGTTTCAGATTTCAATTCATTATATCGTGATCGAATTTTCGAGTCAAAGTTTTGGCTTTTTAAAGGTCAACCATTGTTCTTCACTCAAATTCGAGTTGTCTGTTACAAAACAAGTTAAATTAACGATTTTGAAAGTTTATAGGAAGTATTTAGAACATAATTCATGTTGTAAGTACGGCCTATAAATGTATAAAAATCAAGAATCAATATTTGTTCTTCATTTTTTTTTTCGACAAACAGTGGTAGTCCTCGGGTTTTTTTTTCTTCCTTCGTTTCCTTTTAATAAACCCGATTGTTGAACGTTTATGATTACCTTGAATTATCAAAATCCTTGCTAAAATGATTGGAGTTATGGTGTTCGATTTATTTTTGGTTGATGAAGAAGAAAAGGAAGTCAGGAGAATATACGAGTAATATAATTTAAGTGGTATTAAAAATCCAAAATACGAGCAACATCCCATTGGTTCGAGGTGTTAAGGAGTTTCGAGAGGTCGGGGGTTCAAGCCCGGGCATGAACTATTTTTTTGGAAATTCATTCTTTTAAGGTATCTTTTAATTATTATTATTATTATTATTATTATTATTATTATTATTATTATTATTATTATTATTATTATTATTATTATTATTATTATTATTATTATTATTATTATTATTATTATTATTTTTATTATTATTATTATTATTATTACTATTATTATTATTATTATTATTAATATTATTATTAATATTATTATTATTATTATTGTTATTGTTATTATTATTAGTATTAGGTATTATAACTATTATTATTATTATTATTTATACAATTATTAAGTATTAATTATTATTATTATTATTATGATTAGGGTTACAATTACTGTTATTATTATTATATATATCACTATTAATGTTATTATTAAGTATTATTATCTTTATTATCACTATTATTATTATTATTATTATTATTAATATTATTATTATTATTATTATTATTATTATTATTATTATTATTATTATTATTATTATTATTATTATTATTATTATAAGTATTATTATTATTAATAACATTATTATTATCCTCATTAGTATTGTTATTATTAAAAATTATTATTTTTATAACTATATTATTATTATTATTATATTATTATCATTATTACTTTCATAGTAACAAAATTATTATAACAAATAAATATTTTCTATATAAGAGTATATTATGCACAACTACCTCAATACATCAAATTGTATATATTAAGATTATTTATATAATAGCTACATATAACAAAATGTTGATTTTTGATATAATATTAAACATATGTATATATAAAACTATATAAACATTAACTATATTAAATATATACGAATTAAATATATAAGATATATAACTTAGGATATAATATATAAATTATTCGATTACGATTATATGTATTAATATACATATGAATGATATAGGTTCGTGAATCCGAGGTCAACCCTGCATTGTACAATATTGACATATGTATTTTTACTACAAAATACATTTGGTGAGTTTCATTACTCCCTTTTTATATATATTTTTGGGCTGAGAATACATGCGCTGTTTTATAAATGTTTTACGAAATAGGCACAAGTACTAAAACTAATTCTATGTGGGTTTAAACCAGAAATATACCCTTAGCTTGGTAACATTAAACTACTTGTCTATGTACGGTAGGTGCGAATCCTAAAGATAGATCTATTGGGCCTGACAAACCCCATCCTGACTATGGAATGCTTTAGTACTTCGAGGTTATTTTAAACACACCTGATCTGGTGTACTTCAGAGGGTAAAACATGAACGTTAAGGCTTGTTACCGGGTGCCTACAGCTTATAGAATACTTTTATACACTTGAGAGTGTACATATATTTATAAATAGAAATCTTGTGGTCTATTAATATATTGAAATGATTGTTATGATAAACCTATGAACTCACCAACCTTTTGGTTGACACTTGAAAGCATGTTTATTCTCAGGTATGAAAGAAATCTTCCGCTGTGCATTGCTCATATTAGAGATATTGCTTGGAGTCATTCATGACATATTTCAAAAGACGTTGCATTCGAGTCGTTGAGTTCATCAAGATTATTATTAAAACAATTATAGTTGAAAATATTATGAAGTGGTATGCATGCCTTCAACTTTCGATGTAATGAAAGGTTGTCTTTTCAAAAACGAATGCAATGTTTGTAAAATGTATCATATAGAGGTCAAGTACCTCGCGATGTAACCAAATGTAATGTATTCATCCATATGGATTAGGACAGGTCCTTTCAGTTGTCTCTAGACATGAAATACCAATCTCTATTATTTCTGATAGGGATGGCAGATTTATTTCAAGATTCTGGCAGACATTACAGCAAGCATTAGGAACTCGTCTAGACATGAGTACTGCCTATCATCCACAAACTGATGGGCAAAGTGAAAGGACGATACAAACGCTTGAAGACATGCTACGAGCATGTGTTATTTATTTCGGAAACAGTTGGGATTGACATCTACCGTTAGCAGAATTTTCCTACAACAACATCTACCATTCAAGCATTGAGATGGCACCGTTTGAAGCACTTTATGGTAAAAAGTGCAGGTCTCCGATTTGTTGGAGTGAAGTGGGGGATAGACAGATTACGGGTCCAGAGATAATTCAAGAAACTACCGAGAAGATCATCCAAATTCAACAACTATTGAAAACCGCCCAAAGTAGACAAAAGAGCTACGCTAACATTAAAAGAAAAGATATAGAATTTGAAATTAGAGAGATGGTCATGCTTAAAGTTGCACCTTGGAAAGGCGTTGTTCGATTTTGTAAATGAGGGAAATTAAATCCAAGGTATATTGGACCATTCAAGATTATTGATCGTGTCGGACCAGTAGCTTACCGACTTGAGTTACCTCAACAACTCGCAGCTGTACCTAACACTTTCCACGTCTCGAATTTGAAGAAATGTTTTGCTAAAGAAGATCTCACTATTCCGTTAGACGAAATCCAAATCAACGAAAAACTTCAATTCATCGAAGAACCCGTCGAAATAATGGATCGTGAGGTTAAAAGACTTAAGCAAAACAAGATACCAATTGTTAAGGTTCGATGGAATGCTCGTAGAGGACCCGAGTTCACCTGGGAATGAGAAGATCAGATGAAGAAGAAATACCCGCACTTATTTCCAGAAGATACCTCAACACCTCCAACTGCTTAAAATTTCGGGACAAAATTTATTTAACGGGTAGGTACTGTAGTGACCTGAACTTTTCCATGTTTATATATATTAAATGAATTTGATATTTATATGATTAAGTGTTTCCAACATGTTAAGCAATCAAATTTGTTAAGACTTGATTAATTGAAATAGGTTTCATATAGACAATTGACCACACAAGTTGACCGGTGATTCACGAACGTTAAAACTTGTATAAACTATATGATGATATATATATATATATATATATATATATATATATATATATATATATATATATATATATATATATATATATATATATATATATATATATATATATATATATATATATATAGTTAACATGATATTATGATAAGTGAGTATCTCATTAGGTATGTTAACAATGAGTGATATACATAAAAATGAGTTTATTGAATTAAGAAACTCGAAACGATATATATAACGATTATCGTTATAACAACGTCTTACTAAGTACATATGAATCATATTAAGATATTGTTACACTATGTTTAAATATGATAAATGATAAGTAAACATATCATTAAGTGTATTAACAATGAACTACATATGTAAAAACAAAACTACTAACTTAAGGATTTCGAAACGAGTCATATATGTATCGATTATCGTTGTAATGACATTTAAATGTATATATATCATATTAAGATATATATATTAATACATCATAATATCATGATAATGTAATAATTTAACATCTCATTAGATATTATAAACAATGGGTTAACAACATTTAACAAGATCGTTAACTTAAAGGTTTCAAAACAACACTTACATGTAACGACTAACGATGACTTAACGACTCAGTTAAATGTATATACATGTAGTGTATTATGTTGTAATAATACACTTTTGGAAGACTTCAAGACACATATCAAAGTACTTCTATTTAACAAAAATGCTTACAATTACATTCTCGTTGAATTTCATCAACAATTCTACATGTATGCAACCGTATTCGTACTCGTACAATACTCAGCTCCTAGACGTATATACTATTGGTATATACACATAATAATTCAGCTATTAGCAGCCTTAGATAGTCAACAAACATATGAAACCAACAATTAGACAACTAGCATGACTTATGAGTAAGGAAACAAAAATAAGAACTCCTTTTAACCCCCACTCACCTTCACCACTCACCACCTACTCCATTTCACTTCCAATTTTCTTCCCAATTCTCTCTCAAAACACACACAATCTTCCATGAATGTCTAAGTTACTATTTTTCCAGCAAAAATCATCAAATATAAGCTTTGGTTATTACCTATAATCATTATAAAAACAATTACTCAAGAACACATCAAGAACACTTCCAAGTTTACAAGTTTACTTCCAAGTTTCCTAATCCATTCCAAGCAATCATCTAAGATCAAGAAACCTTTGTTATTTATAGTAAGTTATCTTTCTAAATCAAGGTAATATTCATATTCAAGCTTTGATTCAATTTCTATAACTATAACTATCTTAATTCGAGTAATAATCTTACTTGAACTTGTTTTTGTGTCATGATTCTATTTCAAGAACTTCCAAGCCATCAAAGATCCTTTGAAGCTCAAGTTATTTTTTCATCATTTCTAGTAGATTTACCTACTAAACCTGAGGTAGTAATGATGTTCATAACATCATTCAATTCATATATGTATAACTATCTTATTCGAAGATTTGAACATGTAATCACTAGAACATAGTTTAGTTAATTCTAAACTTGTTCACAAACAAAGTTAATCCTTCTAACTTGACTTTTAAAATCAACTAAACACATGTTCTATATCTATATGATATGCTAACTTAATGATTTAAAACCTGAAAACACGAAAAATACCGTAAAACCGGATATACGCCGTCGTAGTAACACCGCGGGCTGTTTTGGGTTAGTTAATTAAAAACTATGAAAAACTTTGATTTAAATGTTGTTCTTCTGGGAAAACGATTTTTGTTATGAACATGAAACTATATCCAAAAATCATGGTTAAACTCAAAGTGGAAGTATGTTTTCCAAAATGGTCATCTAGACGTCGTTCTTTCGACTGAAATGACTACCTTTACAAAAACGACTTTTAATCTGTATTTTTGACTATAAACTTATACTTTTTCTATTTAGATTCATAAACTTAAGTTCAATATGAAACCATAGCAACTTGAATCACTCAAAACGGATTTAAAACGAAGAAGTTATGGGTAAAACAAGATTGGATAATTTTTCTTGTTGTAGCTACGTGATAATTGGTAACAAATCTATATTAATCATATCCTAGCTAACTCATATTGTATTATACATGTATTCTAATATATTATATAATCTTAGGATACCATAGACACGAATACAATGTTTTGACATATCATATCGACCCATCTATATATATATTTCGGAACAACCATAGACACTCTATATGCAGTAATGTTGGAGTTAGCTATACAGGGTTGACGTTGATTCCAAAATATTATATATACTTTGAGTTGTGATCTAGCCTGAGGGTTGTATACACGAGGTCGTGGATTGATTCGAGATAATATATATTGCTTTATTTTTCTGTACATCTAACTGTGGACAACTAGTTATAGGTTACTAACGAGGACAGCTGACTTAATAAACTTAAAACATTAAAACGTATTAAAAATGTTGTAAATATATTTTGAACATACTTTGATATATATGTACATATTTGTTATAGGTTCGTGAATCGACCAGTGGCCAAGTCTTACTTCCCGACGAAGTAAAAATCTATGAAAGTGAGTTATAGTCCCACTTTTAAAATCTAATATTTTGGGATGAGAATACATGTAGTTTTTTTATAATTGTTTTACAAAATAGACACAAGTAAATGAAACTACATTCTATGGCTGTATTATTAAACCGAATATGCCCCTTTTTAGTCTGGTAATCTAAGAATTAGGGAACATACACCCTAATTGACGCGAATCCTAGAGATAGATCTATTGGGCCCAACGAGTCCCATCCAAAGTACCGGATGCTTTAGTACTTCGAATTCATCATGTCCGAAGGGAGTCCCGGAATGATAGGGGATATTCTATATGCATTTTGTTAAGGTCAGTTACCAGGTGTTCACCATATGAACGATTTTTATCTCTATGTATGGGATGTATATTGAAAGATGAAATCTTGTGGTCTATTATTACGATTTGATAAATATATATATGTTTAACCTATAACTCACCAACATTTTTGTTGACATTTAAAGCATGTTTATTCTCAGGTGATTATTAAGAGCGTCCACTGTTGCATGCTAAAATATGGACAAGATTTGGTGTCAGCATGCTTGTATAATATTGTTTAAAACTACATTCGAGATTTACTTTGTTGTAACATATTAATATTGTAAACCAATATGTATTGGTAGTGTGTAAGTGTGATATTTGAGATTATCATTTCTGGATAATCTAGGTGGTGACAATTTAATCTTGTCGATAAAATAAAGGTTATGGTTTGTTTTAAAAATGAATGCAGTCTTTGAAAAACGTCTCATATAGAGGTCAAAACCTCGCAACGAAATAAATTAATATGGAACGTTTATAATCAATATGAATGGGACATTTCATTAAATCATTAAGTTAGCATATCATATAGATATAGAACATGTGTTTAGTTGATTTTAAAAAGTTAAGTTAGAAGGATTAATTTTGTTTGCGAACAAGTTTAGAATTAACTAAACTATGTTCTAGTGATTACATGTTCAAATCTTCGAATAAGATAGTTATATATATATATATATATATATATATATATATATATATATATATATATATATATATATATGTGTGTGTGTGTGTGTGTGTGTGAATCGAATGATGTTATGAACATCATTACTACCTTAAGTTTAGTAGGTAAACCTACTAGAAGTGACAAAAATTGATCTAGCTTCAATGGATTCATGGATGGCTTGAAAGTTCTTGAAGTAGAATCATGACACGAAAACAAGTTCAAGTAAGATTTCCACTCGAAATAAGATTGTTATAGTTATAGAAATTGAATAAAAGTTTAAATATGGGTATTACCTTGAATTAGAAAGATATCTTACTGTAATTAAGAAAGATTTCTTGAGATTGGATGGTCACTTGAAATGGATTTGCAAGATTGGAAGTAAGCTGGTAAACTTGAAAGTATTCTTGATTTTATGAAACTAGAACTTTTAGAACTTATGAAGAACACTTAGAACTTGAAGATAGAACTTGAGAGAGATCAATTAGATGAAGAAAATTGAAGAATGAAAGTGTTTTTATGTGTTTTTGGTCGTTGGTATATGGATTAGATATAAAGGATGTGTAAGTTTGTTTTCTTGTAAATAAGTCATGAATGATTAATAATATTTTTTGTAATTTTGTGAGATATTTCATGCTAGTAGTCAAATGATAGTTCCCACATGTTTAATGACTCATTAAGGGCTGCTAAGAGCTGATCATTGAATGTATATACCAATATTATATACAATTAGAAGCTGGGTATTGTACGAGTAAGAGTACCGAACGAATACCAGTAGAATTCTTGATGAAAATGTATGAGAATGCAATTGTAACCAATTTTGTTAAGTAAAGGTATTTTGATATGTGTCTTGAAGTCTTCCAAAAGTGTACTAATACATCTTAATATACTACAAGTATATACATTTTAACTGAGTCGTTAAGTCATCGTTAGTTGTTACATGTAAGTTTTGTTTTTAAACCTTTAAGTTAACGATCTCATTTAATGTTGTTAACCCATTGTTTATTATATCTAATGAGATGTTAAATTATTACATTATCATGATATTATGATGTATAAATATATCTTAATATGATTTATATACACTAAAATGTCGTTACAATGATAATTGTTACATATATGTCTCGATTCGAAATTCTTAAGTTAGTAGTCTTGTTTTACATATGTAGTTCATTGTTAACATACTTAATGATATATATATAATTATCATTATATCATGTAAAACATAGTGTAATAATATCTTAATATGATACATATGTATTTAGTAAGACGTTGTTATAACGATAATGGTTATATATATCGTTTCGAGTTTCTTAACTTAGTAGTCTCATTTTTATGTATATAACTCATTGTTAGTATACCTAATGAGATACTTACTTATCATAATATCATGTTAACTATATATATATCCATATATATATCATCATATAGTTTTTACAAGTTTTAACATTCGTGAATCGTAGGTCAATTTGGGTGGTCAATTGTCTACATGAAACCTATTTCAATTAATCAAGTCTTAACAAGTTTGATTGCTTAACATGTTGGAAATATTTAATCATGCAAATATAGTTTTCATTTAATATATACAATCATGGAAAAGTACGGGTCACTACACTAGTTAGATATGCATGCTTATTGTTGTTATGTGATCTTATGTGCGCACTGTGAATGTTGGGTTCAATTCATGTTGTCTGTGTCCTGACTCAGCAGTAAGGACTATCGGTAGACTCTAGCCTAATCTGCTAGGGTTGTGTGCCCGCAGGGTTGTGTGCCCGCACAATTACCAACAATTGTAACATCATACGAATCGGTGCGAGCTAATTTAAATCTAACACTTCAAACACACCAATCGAAACTCCATGAACTCCAAACAACAGCAAAGATCGATAACCTAACTTCATTGAATTACCTGATTCATCCAAAAATCATTAATCTGACAACAATTACAAATCAAACCACACCCGAACTCTGAAAATGAATAAGCCAAACTACTCAATCATAACAAAGTCCCAGCCACGATATTATCTAACCCACAAAGTAAACAACAATGAGATGATCCCTTTTTGTAAATGTGTGTCACTATCGAGTAGTTAAAGAACAAAACAGATGCTAGAGAACATCCTTGAAACCCCTTAGCATAACTAATAGATTAAAACAGTATAAGCATGTTTGTGGCCTAACAAATGCGTAGTTTCTAAGTGGGGAAGCAGTGACAAATAAAAAAAGTCGCAGAAATTGAAACGACCAAGAAGAAGGCATGTGAGAGGCCCTAAAAGAGGCATAGCAAATAAAATGGTGAAGGCCCTATAAGAAAGGCAATAACCCACCAGAATCTAGCGACCTAGAAAAAACAAATATTGGTGGAAAACATCCCGGTGAATCACCTTCGTTGAAAAAGGTGAACACCGAAGATCCGAAGGGAAGCAACAAAAACTTCCATCCACATTCATTCGCCATCAAAAACGTTGCAATTTAGAGAAAGAAACCTGGTTGTCAATGTCCTTGGCGGAGAAGAGAATAACGCCAAAAAATCAAACAGAAAATGTGACGACCCAGAAATTTTTGACCAAATTTAAACTTGATCTTTATATGTTCCCGACACGATAAGCAAAGTCTATAATGTTGAGTCTCGAAAATTTTGGAACTATGTTCATGTATTCAATTACCTTCGACCATTTTCGATGATTCACGAACAATTAATTGTAAATAGATATGTGTGTATATATATAAATAATAATTGAAAATATAATTTGAAATATTATATGTAAAATAAAATAAAAGTATGATATTATGATATTTAATATTTAAAACATATCTATTTATATAAGTAAATTATAATATATATTTCGTTATTTCGAATCTATTTAGTAAACGACAGTAACACTCAATTGCCATTTGATGAATATTAAACAAGTTTAATACGAATTTATATGATTTTAAAATAAAAGGTGGTTCAAAAATGAGTTATATAATTTACAGTTTTATTCAATATGTATTTAGGAACTATTTGTTAAGTTTTAAAAAAAATTTATATTTTATCTGGGATCGGGAGTGGACAGTGAGTTAATTTTTGTTTAATAATTTTAAATAGTTAACGATCAAATTTTATACCATAATGACCAAAATAAAAAAATATAGTTAATTTAAAATTTTTGGGATTTTTCTGAAGACTTTTTATCCGCCACTAATTTCAAATAGTGCACGATACACAGCCCGTGAAAACTGTCGGCAGATAAAATCAAATTGAAGGCTGCTAACTATTTGAATTATTTTCACGTTCCTTTTCATAATCTTCAGAGTAATAATATTTTATATTTTATTATTATTATTATTAATATAATATTATATTATTTTTTTCATTTACTGCATCTATTCTATATGTATATATATTTATATATATATGTGATGGGCATTCATCAACCATCACCATAACCCACATCTTTCGATCACCGAGAACACCACCTACCCTCCATGACCACCATCAACCACCTATGATCACCATCATCCACCTTCGAGTAGTGTAAGTTTCATGTTCGTGCAGTATTCAAAAACCAAACTCTTCATCACCATCTTCAACAAACCCATTTCATTTTTCGTGTTCTTGCTCGATGAAACAAACCCACCACCTTTAATTGATCGTGAACCTCCACCTTTCTCATTTCGTTTGATCACCTCACGGCCACCACTTTACCGGAGAACCATCAGACCACCATCCTACCCCTTCTATCTTCGGCCACCCCACCATCAAACTCAACAGCCACTCTCTCTATCTCTCTCGTTTTAATTATAGTTCAAACAAATGAACCCACTTCCACTTTCTTTATATTTGAAACCCACCTTATTGTTTCCTAATCAAGACCCGTCACCATTTTTACTATTTCAAGTTCTATTTCCATTACCATACCACCATCCTTGATTACCATCGACAACAACCACCGGAGCACCACTATAATCACTACCCACCACCACGGATGCTATGTGTACAGTTACAACCGAACAACCCTACACCTCTCTCTCCCTCTCTTCTCTTTCTATTTTAACGGTGAACCAAATAACCATTGAAACCACCCACATGATAACCATCGTAAAATAATCACCACCACCATCATTTTATTCGCTTTCTGTTTCTACTTTCGCTCAAACCAAGAACCACCATTGTCATCTTCAACCTTTGGAACAACCTCCAACATCACCATCACTGTTGCTCCATTTTCGTTTCTGTTTTTCTATTTCAAACAATCGAATTACAACTTGCTTCTTTTTGTTTTGATCGACCAAACTAAACCATCACCACCTCGGCTCCCTTTTATATTGATCACAACAAGCCACCACACCATCGTTAGTGCTACTGTAACTTATCTTCTGTTTGATTACTCGAAACAAATATATTTTATCACTATAACAACTTTCTGCTGCTATGCTTCGAAAGGGCTGCTAGCATGGTGTTTGCTTCGTTTCCTGTTAAAAAGATGATGAATAAAAGAAAATAATATATACTGAAGATGGTACATACAGTGAAGGATAGCTTTTTTTAGTAGGGTCATGAAAAACGAATCCAAGGTTGATTAATATGGGGTGTGACGAGCTGGACAATATATATATTTTTTTAGCTGCCAATTAATATAAGTATCACATAGAAACAGATCCTGTAAACAAGTTGCTTCTGGGGCTGAATTCCATGCTATGTTTTCTATTTGGGCTGTGACCCTATTGTGTTAATTGTTGGGCCGTGACCCAATTACTAGCTTCCTGTTGGGCTGCTGTTGTTCCTTCTTTGTTCCTATATAGCAACGACAAGGAGATGATGGGTATGATTGCGAATAAGAATGATGATAATGAGAAGATGATGATTATTAAGATTATGATGATGATCATGGAAAAAGAATGATGATGTGATGGTGAGGATGATGACCGTAAGATGATGTTGATGATGGTTAAGAAGGGCTAACAGATTCATACATGTTAAGTATATAATCGTGCGGTTTAATTCAGAAACAAACTATCGGAGCAATGGTTGGGCGTGTGCTTGTTGAACGAGAGGTCATGGGTTCGAGCCCAGGCTGGGGCGTTTAATTTTTTTTTTTTTAAGCTTGTTTCATTAAGGTAGTATTTTTGTTATTTTTGTTATTATCATTATTATCATATTCATTATCATTATTATTATTATTATTATTATTATTATTATTATTATTATTATTATTATTATTATTATTATTATTATTATTATTATTATCATAAGTATTATTATTATTATTATTAGTAAAATCATTATTTTTATAGTTATTATTATTAGTAGTATTATTATCATTATAGTTATTAATATAAATATTAGTATTATTATTATTAGTAAAATCATTATTTTTTATAGTTATTATTATTAGTATTCATTATTATTAAAAGCATCAATTTTTTTTATAAAAGTTATCATTTTTATTATTACTATTATTATTATTATTATTATTATTATTATTATTATTATTATTATTATTATTATTATTATTATTATAGGATGAAATAATTTTTTATTTATTATTATCAATATTATTTTATCAAATAACTATTAGTTATATAAAACCATATTTAATATATATGACATAACTATATTAATATTTTTATAATAAATACTAATTATGTATCTAAAGTATATAGAATAAAAATAGTTAATTAAGTTATTAATGAAACATATAAATTACTAAAATAACAATTAATAATAATATATAAATTTGTTCGATTATTATTATGTGTGTTAATATATATATATATATATATATATATATATATATATATATATATATATATATATATATATATATATATATATATATATATATAATGATATAGGTTCGTGAATCCGAGGCCAACCATGCACTTGTTCAGTTCTGTCATATGCATATTTTTACTACAAAATATCGTATCATGAGTTCATTTGATTCCCTTTTACTCTTTATATTTTTGGGACTGAGAATACATGCGTTGTTTTTACAACTGCTTTATTAAATGCCTTTGAAATCTATATTTTTGGACTGAAATGCTTTTATAAATGTTTGACGCGATATGACACAAGCAAAACATTCCTCGAATGAATTATTATGCAGACAGAAGTTCTGTGGATTATTATTGAATTAGTTGGACGTGATAATTGCCACTAATTGTTGTGAATATTTTTTCCGTGGTTATTATTGCTTGGTAACCTAAGAATTAGAAACGGGTATGGCCCTAATTCACGCGAATCCTAAAGGTAGCTACCGGGTTTAACACCCCCACCCAGAATGTTCACTAGACGGAAGAGCTAGTGGGAGTGGTGTTTAGTACTTCGAAGTTTATATATTATACAGACGAGATGTTCTGTTTTGGGGATATTATTGATGCGCATTATATGTTAAGGTCGGTTACCATGTTGAGCAATGAAATCAAATTGAATGTTATGTATCGAGAGAATAATTTTTATACACAGGTTAAGTGTATTATTTTTGTGCACTAGATATGTGTACGGTTATTTAAAAATCGTGAGGCAACCTACGGGGGAGAAAAGGATACGAACCTACTCTGCTAAGCATTATGAAAAATGGTTTTGTACACGAAATAGGTGTACTGTATTTAAATCTTGTGGTCTATCAAAATGATAAATTTTATTGCTTATGATAAACCTATGAACTCACCAACCTTTTGGTTGACACTTGAAAGTATGTTTATTCTTAGGTATGAAAGAAATCTTCCGCTGTGCATTTGCTCATTTTAGAGATATTACTTGGAGTCATTCATGACATATTTCAAAAGATGTTGCATTCGAGTCGTTGAGTTCATCAAGATTATTATTAAGTCAATTATAGTTGGATATATTATGAAATGGTATGCATGCCGTCAACTTTCGATGAAAGAAATTTTGTCTTTTAAAAACGAATGCAATGTTTGTAAAATGTATCATATAGAGGTCAGAACCTCGCGATGTAATCAACTATTGTGAATCGTTTATAATCGATATGAACGGGTCATTTCAGAAAACAGCATTTGTTGAGAAATGGATATCAACCACATTCACTAACCTACTCACCGACTACAGAGTACGATGGAGAGACCACCCTACTCCCCGCTTGTAGATGACGACAAGAAGGACTGCATCGACCATAAAGTCAGCAAACACGTCCAAATATCAATATTTATGCAAACAAATTAATATGGAAATAAACAATCAAATATCAATGGCCGAGGAAACATTTATTTAGACTTTTTCCTCTAGTTTGGAATGATGTTGACTCATTTCAGATTATTGTTGATGCCAAATGACACTATGATTATCGGTCGAGGTTAGGAATGACAATGGATCGGATATGGATCAGATTATGCCATATTCAAATTCATATTCTTTAACCAAAGTTTAATCCACATCCACATCTATATTCATTTAATTTTAATTCTTCCATCCAAATTTAGATCTGATTTATCTATCGAGTTAATGGATATCATTGGATGATTCATTGTTAGATATTTGTTTGTCAACTTAATACTATTAAAAGTGATAACTTATCATAAATTATATAACTATTTAAAAGTAAGTCATAACATATAACCTAGATGTTCTAAATAACATACCTGACTAGTCAGTCATAACTTGTGTATATATACTGATATAAATCGAATTGTCGCTTTTCATTAATCACAATCTAGTATTTATACAAAATAGGGCCAGGTATGTAGCTTATTCCCCAAGCCTAAATAGTTGACTAAATGGTTTCCATAAACATAGAAATAATAATTGTAAATAGACTCTAATCTTGTTTCTGTATAATATCTTATTCTATCGTTATCTAATACACCACCGCAGTCTCAGCCGGAGGAGGTCGTATGCTGAGTCTGTCTCTAAAATTATCAAATAATAGTCGTGGTAATCCTTTGGTGAAGATATTTGCAATCTAAGATCTAGACGGAATGTGTAAAACTCGAACCTCGCCACGAGCAACTTTCTCACAATCAAAGTGGATGTCCATTTCAATAATTTTTGTCCGTTGGTGCTGAACAGGATTGCCGGATAAATAAATAGTAGAAACGTTATTACAAAAGACAAGGGTGGATTCAGGTAATGGACAATGCAACTCCAACATGAGATTTCGAATCCAACATGTGTCAGATACAACGTTAGCAACCCTGTGATATTCAGCTTCGGCGCTTGAGTGGGATAAAGTAGGCTGTCATTTGGAAGACCAAGAAATAAGATTGTCACCGAAATAAACGCAATAGCCAGAAGTAGAGCGTCTAGTATTGGGAAAACCGGCCAAATCAGCATCAGTGTAAGCGATGAGACGACGATGAGGGTTTTTATAAAAATGTAATTGCCATCGAAGCTCTCCTTACTCCTGATGCCGAGGTAATTGCCAAGGAAGTGGTGAAATCCTTAGAAGATATTGAGATTATTCGTCTAAAGAGATATTCGTGCAATCCAAGAATGACAGTGCATGATTTGATAAATGCAGAGTTGTAATTGGCGTATGCGTAGGTTTAAAAGATTTTCATTCTTTATCTGTATATGTAACTTTGTGCTTTCTATGTAATTAATGTAAGTATGATTTTTATAAGCCTTTTCACCATTTTTCATATTATTTTCATTTTTTAGTGCACTTAAAGTTGCGTAGATTGTTCTGCGTGTCTCATGATATAAGGTTTATGTGCTTTTCACGTTTTGTGTTGTGGGCTTGCGAATATACCCGATTTTATACCCAAGGCTTATTTAGTATTGATCTCTATGTATATTGTTGTGCACACAACATACATATTGATACAACACTTCGTCGCGCTAGTTCAAGAGTCTTCTAAGTGCGCCAACACTTAGGATCGAGGTCAAGGATGACCAACCCTTTCGTTTATAGTCATGACTTACAGATCTCTAGTTCTGCGCGAGTGAGACTAGGACAAACCAATGTTCGTCGCCCTCTGGTTAATAAAGCTAGCCTGTCACCAAACAGGCTTCTTCCGCGCGGGAGATAGAGAAGAAATCCCTTACATAGGCACGACCAGCGCTGAGAACTTCTGTACGCGGATAGTTTAAGTCAAATAGATATTCTGCTTAACACAGGTACATGAAATTGTAGACTGGAAATGACTTGATGTATGAAAAGTACAATTGTAAAGACATTGTTTAATAGTAAAAAAAAACTAGTAACCTATCATTGCGCGTAATAATAGTATCGTGACATGCAAATTAAGACAAATTAGGAGAATGATCAGTTCCTTTATTTTCTTTATTACATATAAAATCGTTTCAGCGTGATAGCGTGCCAAGTGCGTTTAATCGCCTTACCATTTAGCTCCGCCAGTTTGTAGGTTCTAGTTTTGCTAATTCCAATGAACCTGTAGGGACCCTCCTAGTTGGGTCCTAGCTTCCCGTTATCTTCGATTCTTCTTGCCTGGTTGTCGCGCCAAACAAGGTTGCCAACCGCATACATGATAAGTCTAACTCTCTTATCGTAATACCTTGTGATTCGTTGTTTGTTGATAGATTCACGCGCGGCTACCATTTCTCTGTGCTCTTCCAGTAAATCCAGATTAGTGCGCAGATTCCAAGAGTTCTTGTCTTGACTAAACGACAACGTTCGTTCTGTGGGTATGGATATTTCTACAGGCAAGACTGCTTCCGAGCCATATACCAGGCTGAATGGTGTCCCTCCGGTGCTATTCTTTGGTGTCATGCGGAGTGCCCAAAGGACTTTAGGAAGTTGATCCACCCATCCTCGTCGTTGCTTTCCTAACCGTGCCTTGATCGCATGGACTATGTCCCTGTTGGTGACTTCGCATTTTCCATTGGCTTGAGGATGCGCAACTGACGTAAACCTCTGTTTTATGTTCAACCCTTGACACCAACTGCAGAAAGGTTCTCCTTCGAACTGCATTCCGTTATCGCTTACTATTTCATTTGGGATGCCAAATCTGCAAACAATACTTTCCCAAAAAAATCTCTTATCTTCTTGCTCGTGATTTTGTTTAGCGGCTTCGCTTCAACCCATTTGGTGAAAAAATCTATTGCAACAACTAAGTAATCAGCGCTACCAAATCCAATGGGGAATGTTCCAACTATATCGATGGACCATTTGCAGAAGGGTCATGGTGACGTTATGGGGATCATTGGGTGGCACGGAGCTTTACTGATGGGCTCATGCAATTGACATTCTTGGCATACCCGTATCCTTTCAGCTGCATTGTTGTACTTTTCAAGCTAGTAATAACCCAACCTTTTGATTTTTTCCGCCACCGTTCGGAAGCCAGAGTGCAAAGCGCAAGCTCCTGAGTGAACTTCTTCTACGATCCTTTCGGTTTGTTTGGGACCAACGCAGCGAAAGCTTGGTCCAAGATATGATTTTCTGTACAGCACATCGTCGTGCAACTCATACATTGGAGCTTTTACTCTTATCTTTTTGGCTTCCTTATCATCTTCGAGTAGCGTACGTGTTTTCAGGAATTCAATTATGTTGATCATCCATCAATGCTCATATTTTTCCACAACGGCAACTAGTTGATTAGGTTCAATGGACTTCTTGAATATTTGCTCAACCAAAATTTATTCTCAAGATGATTAAATGTCAGCGCATCCAGTTTACTTAGCACATGCGCTTGCTTATTTTAGCTTCGAGGTATTTGGCTTATATGAAACTCGTCAAACTCACTGATCAGGGATCACGCTAAGGCTAGGTATGCCTGCATCCCTTTATCGTGCGCATTGAAAGTGCCGTTAATCTGGTTGGCAACTAACTGAGAATCAACGTATGTGATGTTATGCGAGGTGTATATAAAATAGCTTAAATTTTACAAGGAAATACTATTAAATACGATACAATTTTACACAAGATATTTATTTATTTATTGAATGGATATACTTAAACCTTGCTACAACACTTATAGGCAGTGTACCTAATCGTACAGTAGTGTAGTTTTTAGTAAGTCCAGTTCGTTCCACAGGGAATCTTTTAATCAAAGCTTAACGCTATATTAGTTTTATTTTATAAAAATACGAATATATATATAAGTAATATTATTATTATAAATGGGGGGTTTTTACCGTTTAATAACCGGTTTGTCGATTTTAAAACTTTAATCGCAGTTAAAACCAAATGTAAAATATTAAATAAATAAAAGACTTAATTTAAAGCGTAAAGTAAATAACGATAATGAAATTGCGAATAATAAAAGTGCGATAAAATAAACTTGCGATAATTAAAAAGTACGATAATTAAAAGCGCAATTAAATACAATAACAATAAATAAAAATGCGATAATTAGAAGTGCAATTAAATATAAAATAAAGGAAATTAAATATGAAATAAAATAATTATGCTTATTTAAACTTCCGTAATCATGATGTTTGACGTGTTGATTTTAGTTTTATGCCCATGGGTTAATTGTCCTTTGTCCTGGATTAGTTAATATGTCCGTCTGGTTTTTTTCCATAACAGTCCATCAGTCATAAATATAAAGTGCGAGTGTCCTCGTCAAATTATCCTTATACCCGAAGTCAAATATTCCAACTAATTGGGGACTTAAACTGTAACAAGGTTTTATTACTTTGTTTAATAATTACACCAGGATGTCGACTGAGTGTAACCCAAGGTTTTAATACTTTGTTAACAATTATGCCAAGTGTCCTTGTACATAATTTCACCCCTGTTTTAATAATTCTAGTGGCTATTAATCCATTCCCGTGTCCGGTTAAATGAACGATTATTCGTACATATAAATATCCCGCCCATCGTGTCCGATTGAGTGTATATGGTTATTTATAGGGACGTCCAATTGTAAATCTTTATATTAACATTAACAAACTATCATTTAGTTAAACAAATATAAATCCCATTAATAGCCCATAGTCTAATTTCCACAAGTGTCGTTCTTTTGTCCAAACCCCAATCATGGTACAAAGCCCAATTACCCAATTTTAATATTTTTAGCCCAACATCATGATTACTTCGGATTAAATAAGCATAATAATAACTTAGCTACGAGACATTAAATTAAAAAGGTTGAACATAACTTACAATGATTAAAAATAGCGTAGCGTTACACGGACAGAATTTCGACTTACACCCTTACAACATTAGCTAACATACCCTTATTATTAGAAATTAAAATTAAAATTAAAATATAAATTATATATACATATACTACGTTGAGTGAAGAAGAAAAAGATGTGTTTTTGTGGTGCACCAAAGCTCGATTTTTATAGGCATGTGGGCTGGAACTGGGGCTCATGCGATCGCATGGATTTATGCCTTCCAGGCCATGCGATCACATGGCCAGCTGGGGAGGCTCACATTTGGTTGTTTTCTTCTACCGGCGGTTTTATAATATAATATAATATATATATATTAATTTTAAGAATTAATTATATATTATATTATATTTATGTGCATAGTTGACTTGTAATTTTTAGTCCGTTGCGTCGAGCGTTGAGAGTTGACTCTGGTCCCGGTTCCGGATTTTCGAACGTCCTTGCGTACAATTTAATATCTTGTACTTTTCGTTTTGAATCTTGTACTCTTGTAATTTTGAGACGTTTCTTATCAATAATTGGAACCTCTTTGATTGTATTTTGCACTTTTGAGCTTTTGGTCGTTTGCGTCTTCAATTCGTCGAATCTGTCATTTGTCTTCACCTTTTATTATTTAAACGAATATCACTTGTAAATAGGACAATTGCAACTAAAAGCTTGTCTTTCTTGAGGAATAATGCTATGAAATATATGTTCGTTTTTAGCATTATCAAATATTCCCACACTTGAGCGTTGCTTGTCCTCAAGCAATATAGTTTTGAAATACTAGAATCACTTCTTTATTCTTCACACTTTGTACATCAGTGATTTATTTACGGCGGTATAAACAATGGTAGTAACGATGTGGTTTACAGTCCCACATGACTATAAAATTTAGATCCATTAAGGAAATTGGATCTTTATGAAAACATTTGATCTTTTAAAAATTAAATCTAGTTTTTACCCTAGATAAGTTTTCCGGAATAACCCTTCACCGGTGTTTGCAAAATATTTTTGTAGGTTTGGTGGGTTTCAGATTTGAAAATTTTAGCTCAAAACTTGTGGTTTTGTGTCACCCACTTGCTAACCTTGTATTAGGAAAGCAACACATCCAGTATACTTGCTCCGTATATTACCTTTCGGTAAACTACCGTCCGGTTATAAAGGAAAGCGTTGAACAAGCAACTGTTAAGGCAATGTCCCCTGACATGCTTTTAATTATGGTCTATAACGTGTCGGACGCAATTACTATCCTTTGTAGGAGCAATAGTAAAGCTCACCCTTATGATTTTTCGGTCTGGCACAAGGTCCTGTCTTCGACCATGCTATGCAACCACCGTTCTTACGGTTGACACCCGATTTGGTTCAGATGACCTAATGAATTCCAGGTGAATTCCTAGGATTTTACGTTCAATGGTAATGAACGCATTGAAAATGGGTTTTCAGAAAAACAAATCGGTTTATAATTTGATCAAAATATTTTCTCGTTCAAGCTCGAGTTTAGATATCATTGAATTTCATGAGTTTGTAATTCTCAATCTTTAAGGTCAATCTCTAGGATTGAGTAATATCAGTCTTAAAAGCTGATTTTTGATCTTTAAAGGAGATTATCCTTTCTGGGGATCTGATTCATTAGTCTTATCAAGCTAATTTGCACGGTGCCCCCCATTGTACGAGATAAATCCTTCTCATGGTTAGGATAAATCTGACCACTTGGCGACCCTGTTTTATGCTGAGGTCCGTGGATTTCCTGCTGATTTTAGAGATGACTTTTCTAGATTTTTCATCAACCTATAGCTGGTCTGGACGACAACTTCATGACTAAAATCAAGAAGCGCGTTTCTTTTTCGAAAGACTTTACTTCCTTTTAACGATGGAATTGATTCATCGGGTAGATCCATCTCTTCTTTTCTTTCATCGGGTAAAACAGTTAATTATCGTCCAAAACAAAAGTATTTTCAATTATTTGTACAAAAATATGTGATATGTATTTTGAATAACTCGGTGAAAATTTCCCACACTTGGCTTTTATTTTCCTTTTTATTGTCCTCTATTCCATTTTAAATGAATTTTAACATTTTGGTTTGTTTCTCAATTTATGTCCTTTCCGAGGTAACAATAATTTCGGTGTTAACACCTAGTTTTATCGTTCATAAATATGTATAAACATGATTTTGAGTTCATTTAATTGAAAATTTTGAAAAATTTTACTAGAATTGGGTAGTCAGTATATAAGACTAGGGATGTTCTTTATTATCAGAGAGCACTAGATTCTAATACAACTTCTACTTTACTAGTATTTCTAATGGTAACCAAGTGTTTAAAGTAAAAGATTTAAAAAAAATCCGAAAGAATTTAACCCCTTCCCACACTTAAGATCTTGCAATGCCCTCATTTGCAAGAAATCAGTAACAATTTAAATTATTGAGGGTGATTAGCGTAGGAATGATTAAATTTTACCAAAGTTTCCAAACATATTGGCGTTTGTTTGCTGAATGATAAATGGTACATATCATTTGTCCATTCCGTCTGTTGTTACATCACATTTATCTTGTCGTCAAAATTAGTAGCTTTTGCTGAACTTAATGCCAGTCTTTGAAAATGCGCTGTTTTACCCTGTTTTGTACAATTTACCATATACATACATACAAATATAAACATGCATGGCAATTTGAAATGGGACTTAATATCCCACTTTCAAATCCTAAATGTGAAATATTAGTACACAATAATAATAAAAATGATAAAGATTACATAAGTATATTCAATAACATAAGTTTAAACATGAATAAGTAAAAAACATAAAAACATAAAAATCATATAAATAACCAAATGGAACTAAATCAGTCTGGATATGGGTTCCAGTTCATCTCGTCAGGTGGGTTCCATTGTTGGTTATAGGTGTTTTGATAGGCTTGGTTATAGTCATACCGGTTAAAGGGTGGTCGGATATCGGGGCTGTGTGGCGGAAAATGAGCAGGTCGAGTAGGTACATAGTTATTTGGTACCTAATATGATAGCTGGCTCATGATTTGGTGCTGATGAACTAACCAGCTATCGTGTTGGCGTCGCCTATAATCCTCGTATACTCGCTCGGAGTTCCACTGCTCATACATACTATGTCTGGCCGCGTTCGTCATTGCTTCCTCATCTATATGAACGTGGACGTCAAGAATAGCATCTCGAAAAACATCCCTAATGTCTTCTGCCTCCTCCATTTCCTCGTCTGAGCCTCTCTCTACCTGAGGATGAGATCCCTCATAGGGTACTGCCTGGTTACGTCTACTTTTCAATACCTTAGCACCCACATAAACTTTCAATCCTAAGGGCTCAACCTGTTCTCTACAAAGCTGTAATGGACCCCCTTGATTCCTATCAACACCTAAATACTCTCCAATGAGAGTAACAAAAAATACCTCCTCCTATTATACTCCCGTCCTGCATTCCCTCTATCATTTTAGATAAATAAAAAGCAACACAGTAAGGGATATTGACAAAGCTTCTAGGATCCCGAATACACTTTAGGTAGAATAAATCATGTAAGGTAATTTTTTCTTTATTATGACCTCTCTGTGTAATCGAGTTAGCCAAAAATCTATGAATAATACGAAGCTCGGCTCTGTCAATATGTGTATAGGAGTGTCCTCCTGCTCGTGTAAAAACATCAAAATGTGACATACGCCTCCAAATGGCGTCAGCGTCAAAGTTACTATCTACCCTTTCACCATAATGAATCAAATTTGTACAATCGGGTAATAGCAACTCACCAGGAGTATATATCTGTAAGGCCCTGGCCATGTCCAGCATGGACATTCTGTACATCCTACCACCAAGGATAAACCTAAGAAATCTTCTATCATCTATTCTAACTATATTTATATCAACTGATACAGTACTCATCAACTCAACACACCATTCCTTATATACAGGTCTACGAATGGTGAAAAGACGTTCCCAATCTGTAAAAGAAGAACTGCCATACCTTTGAACTAAAAGCTGTCTAACACGGTCAGCTAGATGGACCGTTTCCAAAGGGGCCCAATCGATTACCCTTGGCTCCTCTACATTTTTTGTTTCCAATTTGAATTTGTTCCTTTGATATGTCTCGTAATCTCTCCATCTCCTATCAAATCTCAGATTAGGATGCAGAGTGTGCTCAGGAATCGTTGAGAATTCTACTGGCAGCCTCATTGGGAATACTATGAATTCATCAACAAACTGTACCGGATCATAATAAGGTATGTGCTGATCAGGCTGTTGTTGTTGTTCCTGTTGTGGTTCTTGTTCGTGTTGCATTTCTGGTTCTGGTTCTGGTGCTGGTGCTGGTCGTCTAGATGATGATGCTCCTGAACCTCCAGTATCGGCTTTCTGTAAAACACATTAAACACAAAATTTGTGCATCCAAATATGCATTAGTGTTAGCAAAATAACAACTTAAAACAATCACTATAACATGTTAAATCAAAATTAAACTTATACACATTTTCACAATTTTTCACAATTCTACACTTTTCAAATAAGCACATATGAAAATGTATACAAAATTCATAAGCATTTAACTCAAATAACATGTCAAAATAGTCATTACTAATAATTAAACAAGTCTCAAATGGCAAATATATCAAATTAATCAAGTTCATGAATTTTGGACTTAAAAAGTCCACTTTAATTTCTAAAAATCATGTTTAGGATCAATGTTTGGATCATTTAACTATCTAAACATGTTACACTACTCAATTTAGCAATAATTCATGACAAAAATTGGCCATAACCTGTTTATATCAAAAAGCCCCAAATTGCTCAAGAACACTAACCCTAGATTTCTAAAAATTTTGAAGTTTTTGGCTTCAAATCATGTTAAATAGCATCAATGTAGGTTATACATGCATAAAATACTAACAATTTAACACTAATTACACTAGAAATTAACAAAATTGCATTAGGAAAAAAATTGATAATTATCACAAAAACTAGGAATTTTTAGAATTTAGGGGTGTAATTTTTACCATTTTGCTGAAGAATGAGAATCTAGGCATGATTAGAGCAAGAAAAATGACGAATTACGGTGGATTTTGGTGAATTTTGATGAAGATTTGAGAGTATTTTCGTATGTGTTGTGTGTGTGTGTTGGTGTGAGGCAGAACAAAACAGGCTGTATGTATCAGGCCTGTTTTCCAGCTCCATGCGATCGCATGGAGTTGGAGTGCAATACCCATGCGATCGCATGGGTATCCGGGAACAGTGTTTTCAGCTTTTTTTTTTTTTATTATAAAACCTTATACTTTATAAAACTTATAATTAATTAAATTTTAAAAATTTGTTTTCCTTTAGGAGCGAGGGTGTTTCGGATCGATGTCCTAGTCCGTCCTTCGACAAAAATTTAAAATTTGTCAAATCAAAGCGCGGTTTTAAAAGTAAAGATTTTTGGATTTTTTAATGTTTTTGGCATACTTTAATTCATTAAAATTAAAAATAATGATAATAAAAGTTCTCGTCCCTCCCTCGGGTAAAACAATTTCGGTTCAAAGACCTAGTCTTCAACTCACGACGAATTTTAAAAATCATATTTTTTAACTTAGCGAAATAAAGTAAATTTTTGTTTTTAAATTCACACAACTTAAATTTAAAATATGCATAAAATTAAAAATTCACATTTTTTTTAAAAAATTAAAAATTCACACCAAACTTATATTATATTTTTGTTTTTATACACACAAACTAAAAATATCAATTGTTCAAATATTTACAATTTTAAATATATTAATTTAAAAAGTTTACAATATTAATTTAAGATTTATATATTAATTTTAAAAATATGGTAAAAAAATAAAAATAAAAATCTTTTTGGCTTTTATCCCACTTTAATCAATCAAATATTATCAAAAATATGCGCCCCTCTTTTCGGTAAAGTAATTTCGGTTCCATGACCTAATTTAACTCATGACGAATTTTTGAAATATTTTGGGTTGACTGATTAAAGATATTTATACCTTAAGAATAAACGTTAAATTTCGCAGTGATGTAATAAATTTTTGAATGATATCAATAATTTCAGTCGCCAAACCTAATTTTATTCAATACCAATTTAATACTTTATAGCGAACAAATTAACGTTTATTATCAAAAGGTTAAAAATAAAAATAAAAATAAAAAAATAAAAACTGTACAGACTTACCTGTGAGATAGTATTCTTTAGTTATATGATCTATCCCATTCATAAGATAGTCGGTTTAATTGGTTTTCCATGGCTACATAGGCGTAACCTCGAGCATTCAGTGTTTTTTCTTCTAAACATATGAACGGTCCGTCTCTGCATAAAGTAACAAATTCGGTATTTGAATAGGTTTGATTATTTGAACATTTACCTCTATGTGACCATTTTCCACATTTGTGACATCTTTCTAGGTGTCGTGCTCTTCTTTTCGCTGCGGATTTTGATTTTCCTTTACCAAATTGTAACTTATTATCTTCGCATCTGGATTGTTTTCTTACACCGTCCAATCTTGCTCTGATTAATGATACTATTTCACTCGGAAGTGTGTCATTATTACGTTTAGTGATCAAAGCGTGTAGCATTAGACCATGGTTTAGTTCATAGGCAGTCTTCATTTCCTAAAAAAAATAGAAATTCAGAATGGGGGGAGAACACTAGTTCTTTAGGGTCTGCTAGGGAAAGACCATTCGGGTTCCATTTTCGAGAACTACAAGAAAACAAAAAATCTAACTCTAACAGAAATACATATTATCCTTTAAAGACTTGATTCTCCCCACACTTAGTTAGCTGTGGTATCGAAATTGTGATTAACTTCGTTGTCGATTTCCATTGGACTATCTATGTAATGTTTAACTCTGTGACCATTAACTTTAAATTCAATTCCATTTGAATTTATTAATTCTACTGTTCCGTATGGGAAAACTCTTTTGACTATGAATGGTCCAGACCATCTTGATTTCAATTTTCCAGGAAATAGCTTGAATCGTGAATTGAAAAGAAGAACTCTGTCTCCTTCTTTAAATTCTTTTGAACTTCTGATTCTTTTATCATGCCATTTCTTCGTTCTTTCCTTATATATCAACGAATTTTCGTATGCTTCATGTCTTAATTCTTCTAATTCATTTAGTTGACTTAACCGTAGACGTCCAGCTTCATGTAAATCAAGATTACATGTCTTCAAAGCCCAAAATGCTTTGTGTTCAATTTCTACTGGAAGATGACATGCTTTTCCATAAGCAAGTCTAAAAGGTGTGGTTCCAATTGGAGTTTTGTAGGCTGTTCTAAAAGCCCAGAGTGCATCCTCCAATTTAATGGACCATTCCTTCGGATTTGATCCTACGGTTTTCTCTAGAATACGTTTTAAAGCTCGGTTGGTATTTTCAACTTGTCCACTTGTTTGTGGATGATATGCGGTGGAGATTTTATGAGTTACTCCATATCTTTTAAGAACTTTCTCAAGTTGATTATTACAGAAATGAGTTCCCCGATCACTTATTAAAGCTTTCGGTGTTCCAAACCTTGCAAAAAGACATTTTAAAAAGTTGACTACAACTCGTGCATCATTAGTTGGGAGAGCTTGTGCTTCCGCCCATTTAGATACATAATCAATGGCTACGAGAATATAGAGATTATTATGAGATTTTGGAAATGGACCCATAAAGTCAATACCCCAAATGTCAAATAATTCACATACTTGGATGACATTTTGTGGCATTTCATCACGTTGACTTATTTTTCCGGCACTTTGACAAGCATCACAGGATTTGCAAAGAAGGTGTGCGTCTTTGTAAATTGTAGGCCAATAGAATCCAGCATCATAAACTTTTCTTGCTGTTAGTTGAGGCCCAAAATGCCCTCCTGTTGGTCCTGTGTGACAATGGTTTAAAATTTTACTAGCTTCATCTCCGAATACACATCGGCGTATTATTCCATCGGGACAACTTTTAAACAGATGTGGATCTTCCCAGAAATAGTGTTTTATATCACTGAAGAATTTCTTTCGTTTTGTACGATAATCCTTTTTCAAGGAATCCACATACTAAATAGTTTGCATAGTCTGCAAACCATGGAATTTCATTATAATCTATCTTCAATAGATATTCATCAGGAAAGTTGTCTTGTATGGCCGATTCATTTAGAACTTCTAATTCGGAATTTTCAAGACGAGAAAGATGATCAGGGGCGAGATTTTCTGCTTCTCTTTTATCTCGGATTTCAATATCAAACTCTTGTAAGAGTAAGATCCATCGGATTAATCTTGGTTTGGCATCTTGTTTCGAAAATAGGTATCTAAGAGCAGAATGGTCGGTATAGACCACCGTTTTTGCTAGAACGAGATATGAACGAAATTTGTCAAAAGCGAAGACAATAGCAAGGAGTTCTTTTTCAGTAGTTGTGTAATTCGTTTGTGCTCCTTGTAACGTCTTACTAGCATAATATATAGGTTGAAATCGTTTTTCAATCCTTTATCCTAAAACGGCTCCCATTGCAAAATCACTTGCATCGCACATTAGTTCAAAAAGTAGATTCCAATTTGGTGTTATCATGATCGGCGCATTAGTGAGTTTCTCTTTAAGAATATTAAAAGATTTGATACATTCATCTGAAAAGATGAATGGAGCATCCTTTTCTAGGAGTTTATTCATAGGAGTGGCAATTTTAGAAAAATCTTTTATGAAACGTCGGTAAAAACCGGCATACCCTAGAAAACTCCTAACTCCTCTAACATTGGTGGGATGTGGAAGTTTAGCAATTACATCTACTTTAGCTCTATCCACTTCAATTCCTTCCTTTGAGATTTTATGTCCAAGAACGATGCCTTCTTTAACCATGAAATGGCATTTCTCCCAATTAAGTACTAGATTTGATTGTTCGCATCTAATAAGCATTCGTTCCAGATTAACTAGACATGATTCAAATGTATCACCGAAGACTGAAAAGTCATCCATAAAAACTTCCATGCATTCTTCTATCATGTCATGAAAAATCGCCATCATGCACCTTTGAAAGGTTGCAGGGGCGTTGCAAAGTCCAAATGGCATGCGTTTGTAAGCAAAAGTACCATAAGGGCACGTGAACGTGATTTTCTCTTGATCTTCGGGTGCTATGGGAATTTGAAAATATCCGGAAAATCCATCAAGAAAACAATAGTAACTATTTCCGGCTAGCCTTTCCAACATTTGATCAATGAAAGGTAAGGGAAAGTGATCTTTTCTGGTGGCGTCATTTAATTTTCTATAATCAATACACACACGCCATCCTGTTACAGTCCTAGTAGGAATAAGCTCATTTTTTTTCATTTGTAATGACAGTCATGACACCCTTAGGCACGCATTGAACTGGGCTTACCCATGGGCTATCAGAAATTAGATAAATTAAACCTGCATCTAGTAGTTTAATTATTTCTTTTTTAACTACATCTTGCATATTAGGATTTAGTCTTCGTTGGCGTTGCACATACGTTTTATGACCTTCTTCCATAAGGATTTTATGTGTGCAATACGAAGGACTTATTCCTTTAATATCATGAATCTTCCATGCAATGGCTGGTTTATGAGCTTTCAACACAGAAATGAGTTGTGATTTCTCATTTTCAGTAAGAGAAGACGATATTATTACAGGTAATTCAGATTCACCATGTAAATAAGCGTATTCCAAATGGTTTGGAAGTGGCTTTAATTCTAATGTCGGAGGTTCTTCTATCGATGATTTGTATCGATATCTGTCTTCTTCTTTTAGCATTTGAATTTCTTCTGTTGTTGGTTCATATCCATTAGCTATAAGTGTAGCTAACATTTCAGCTTCATCAATTGGTTCATTACCTTCTCCTAAAGAACATTCTCCTGTTCCTTGTAATTCTGGAAATTCTTCTAATAATTCTGCACGTGAATCTATAGTTTGAATATAATAACATGTATCATCTGCAGATTGCGGTTGTTGCATTGCTCTATCAACTGAAAAGGTAACACTCTCGTCCTCTATACTTAGGGTAAGTTTCTTACCGAACACGTCTATCATTGCTTTAGCCGTGTTTAAGAATGGTCTTCCTAATATGAGAGGAACTTGAGAATCTTCTTCCATGTCCAGAACAACAAAATCTACTGGAAATACTAAAGTACCAACTTTAACTAGCATGTTCTCCATTATCCCTCTAGGATATTTTATTGATCGATCGGCTAGTTGTATGCTTATTCTTGTTGGTTTCAATTCTCCAAGGTCTAGTTTAGCGTATAGTGAATACGGCATTAAATTTATACTAGCACCTAAGTCTGCCAATGCTTCTATTGAACTAAGACTACCCAGAAAACATGGAATTGTGAAACTTCCTGGATCAGATAGTTTTTCTGGTATCTTATTCAACAGCACTGCTGAACAATTAGCATTCATAGTAACAGCCGAGAGTTCTTCCATTTTCTTTCTATTTGAGATTAGATCTTTCAAGAATTTAGCATATCTAGGCATTCCTGAAATCACATCAATGAAAGGAAGATTTACATTTATCTGTTTAAACATATCCAAGAATTTGGATTGCTCGGCTTCAAGTTTCTCTTTTTTCATTTTACTTGGGTAAGGAAGTGGTGGTTGGTATGGTTTAACATAAGGTTTATCCTTAGCTGTGTTATCTTCATTAACCTTTTCAGCTACCGGTTCTTTTTCCTTATCTTGATCAGGTTGTGGTTCTTGTGGAGTAGGAATAGCTTCATCAGAAGTTACAGGTATTTCAAGTGGTTTAAGTGTTGTACCACTTCTTGTGGTAATGGCTTTAGCTGTTTCATTCCGGGGGTTAGCATTTGTATCACTAGGTAAACTTTCTGGTTTTCTTTCACCTATTAACCTTGCTAGGTTACTTACTTCTTGTTCCAAGTTTTGAATAGAAGCTTGTTGATTTCTAAATGCTTGAGCATTTTGTTCATTAGTTTGTTTTTTAGATGTGAAAAACTGCGTTTGAGTTTCAACTAGCTTCGTCATCATATCTTCTAAATTCGGCTTTTTATCATCGATTTGTGGTGGTTTGTTTTGAAAATTAGGTCTTTGCTGATTGTAAGTATTGTTGGATACTTGTTGATTGCTAGGACCTTGTTTGTTGTTGTATGGAATATTTCGATTATAATTCTGGTTTTGATTGTAAATCGGTCTTGGCGGTTGATAATTATTCTGATAATTATTTCCAGGCCTTTGGTTTATGTATGAAATATTCTCTCTTTGTTCCATTGTTAATTCAATACTGAGACGATCTTTTGTCAAATGTGGTCCTCCACACTGCTCACAACTAATTCGTATTGAGTGGATATCTTTAGTCATCTTTTCCATTCGTCTCTCGACAGCATCTATCTTTGCAGAAATGGAATCTAAGTCATGGCTAGAATCGGCTCTAGCTTCTTTAGATGATCTAATGATATCTTTTTCTTGGTGCCACTCATGTGAGTGGGAAGCAGTGTTATCAATAATTTTGTAAGCATCAGTTTTGGTTTTCTTCATAATAGAACCACCAGCTGCTATATCGATGTCTTTCCTTGTAGTGATGTCGCATCCTTGGTAGAATATTTATACTATTTGACAGGTGTCTAAACCATGTTGCGGACATCCTCTTAATAATTTTCCAAATCTAGTCCACGCCTCATATAGAGTTTCATTCGGTTTCTGTGTGAACGTAACAATTTCTCCTTGAAGTCTTACGGCTTTAGATGCCGGAAAGAATTGTTTAAGAAATTTTTCAACTAAAACATCCCATGTATCAATCGCCCCTTTGGGTAACGATTCCAACCAATCTTTGGCTTCTCCCTTTAAAGTCCAGGGAAATAACATGAGATATATCTGTTCATCCTCAACTTCTCTTATTTTAAATAGTGTGCAGATCCTATTAAAGGTACGAAGATGTTCGTTTGGATCTTCCTTCGGCGCACCACTAAATTGGCATTGATTAGTCACCATATGTAGAATTTGTCCTTTGATTTCATAATCTGGCGCATTAATGTCTGGATGAGTAATTGCGTGACCTTGGCCAGTGCGTTTAGCTCTCATTCGGTCTTCCCTACTTAAAGGTTCTGTTACTTCCATAATTGAGTTTGTTGAATCTGAATCACTAGAGGATTCTGATTTAATGGTTCGTTCCTCAACAATCTCTGTTTGAATGATTGGTGGTTCCGGAGGAAAAATTAATGGTTCAGGATCTATGATTGACCCTGAATATTCTCCGAATTCTCAATTGTGAGGTCGGGTTTAAAAAATGGATTATCAGAAATTTGAACTGGAGTACTTGGTCGACTGGATAACGATTCTAAAGAAAAATTAATGGCGGTAATATTTGCTAAATGTCTTGATCTAGTTACAGGTGGTGAACGTACAAAAGGTGGTGAACGTCTTGCTCGGTGCATTCACTGAATATCCTATTAGTTTTTAAAAGGAAAGAAAAATTATATAAGTTATCCAATTAATAGAATTTTCTGATTTTGCCCACGTTTCGAATAGCCAAAACATGCAGCAGAGGGGCAGGATTCGTTTGGTCTCAATATAATTGAGTACTGTTTGGCTCCAATAACCCGGTCCACGTAAAAATCCAACTATTACTGCGAACCAAAAAATTTTGATGTCTATCAATTTAACTACTTAAAATAAATTTTCGTAATTTTAAGAAATTTAGATAAGAAGTAGAATAAAAATCTATGTCCTAAAACTAGAATTGCGAGAAATAAGAAAGAAAAAGAGCGCGTCGAAAAAGAAAAGGGTCGAAAAATAAAAGGGGTCGAAAAATAAGAAATAATAAAAAAAAATGACTTATAGAACTTAAAAACACTCGACTAACCCAACCTTATTACTATCACTAACTTAAAATTATAATCGCAAATTGAGATTACTAATTGGAATGATAATTGATACATAGGTAAAAGGCGTCGAAAAATAAAAATAAGAAAGTAGCGCGTTGAAACTTAAAAAGGCACTAAAAACTAAAAATTAAAAGTTGCTTCTAAAAATATTAAAGCTTACAAGTAAAACTATATCCCAAATGGCAATAACTTAAAAAGAAACTAAAACTTAAAAAGGCGTCGCAAAATTCTAAAGCACCTAAATCTTAGTCTAAAGAAAAAACACTTAAGGGATTTTACGGCAAGGCCTAAAAATCTAGAAATAAAAATAACTATGGCAAAAACTATGAATTAAAACTAAATACGAGCGAAAAATACAAAAGTTACGCTAAAACTATTAAAAAGGGACAAAATATAAAAATTGTTATAATTCAGTAGGCTTATAACTAATTTTGACCTAAGCCTATACAATCCTTAAATATGAGAGAGTAGTAATGGAAGAGAGAGAGAGTATATTTCTTATATGTAAGAAAAAATGGTGTGTATATGTGTGTTCATTATCCACATATATATAGTACAAATTTTACTATCCATATTTGACTAATTACCATCCATATTTTACTACTAAATTTACAACACTCCCCCTTGGATGGTAATTTTTTTAAAGAGCAATTAATACTGCCTCGTTAAAAACCTTGCTAAAGAAAACCCAGTGGGATAAAACTTTAGCTAAGGGAAAAAGAGTGCAACATAGAGTTGACTCCCCCTCAAGTAGACAACGCTGAGTCGTCACATCTTTTGAACTTGCCTCATGCCAATATTGTGAATGTATGTTTTGAAAAACAGCGATTGACAGTGCTTTGGTATAAAGATCAACAGAGTTGTTGATTGAACGTATCTCATTTTAATCTGGTTGTCTTTTACGAGATCTTGAGTATATGAGAAGAATCTGAGGTTTTCATCTGAAACTGTATCATCTAAATCTTTTATGTACAAGTTTAGCCCCTGTGATTTGTCTACAGTCTCCTCCATGGTTTGCTCAAACCCTTGTTTCAATTCCTATTCCCTTGTAGTCTTTTCTGAGCCTTACCAACATACCATTCTTTTCCATCAAACTTATGACCGTTAAGACCGTCTATGGCTTTGGCGCCTCGTCAGTATTTATATTTTGTTCAGTCACTTTTGATACTCTTCTTTCATTGTATTATGCAAGATGCATTATCTTCATATATAGTTGTTGGTGAAGATAGTTTTTAGTCTTTTATAGCGTTCTAGTCCACAAGAATCAACAATGATTTGTGTCATTGATCTCAACCAAACATATTTTCGAGTAGTTTCATATAATGCAATCACTTCGCCATGATTTGATGATGTTGCAACAAGTGTTTGTTTTAAGAACGCCATGATTTTGTGGTACCTCCATTTAGGAGTACATATCGAGTTTGAGATTTATCTTTATGAGGATTTGATGAATGACCTGCATATACATAATCAACCAAATCTTGTTTTGAAACGTTAGAATAAAATAATTTTAAATCAGCAGTTTCTCAAGGGTATCAAAATATGTGTTTGTCCCATTCCAATGTCTTTTTGTAAGGGCTGAGTTGAACCTTGTCAACAAATTAACTGCAAAAGAAATGTCAGGTCTTGTACAATTTGTAAGATACATAACAGTCCCAATTGCACTAATATATGGAACTTCTGATCCGTTAATATCTTCATGATCTTCTTGGAGATGAAATGGATCAGTGTCAATATTGAGTGATCTAACAACCAATTGGTTTTATCTTTAAAAAATGTTTTAAAATCTTTTCAGTATAAGTTGTTTGATGTACAAGTTGACCATTAGGCATATGCTCAATTTGCAATCCAAGGTAATACTTGGTTTTTTCAAGATTTTTTATTTCAAAATAATTCTTTAGAAGTTGAATAATTTCATAGATTTCTTTATCTGTTCATATGATGTTAAGAACATTGACATAAACAACTACGATCAGATATCCGAACATTGTTTTTATAAAACATACGTGCAAAATAAGTTTATAAGTATACCCATTTTTTTATCAAGTAGTCATTTAATCGGTTATGCCACATACGTCCCGTTTGTATAAACCCATTTAGAAATCTTTGTGATTTAATGGAATATATTCCCTTGGGTTTTACATTAGATGCTTATGATACCTTAACCCTTTAGGTATATTCATATATATCACTATTAAGTGATCCATACAAATAAGTAGTAACAACATTCATGAGATGCATTTAAATAACTACCAGGTTTATTAAGTATCTAATAAGTAATTGTATCCATTACAGGAGGATAAGTTTTCCTCCTAATTCATTTCTGGTCTTTGTGGGAAATATTGAGTTACAAGTCTAGTTTTGCCTTGTAACTTCATTTGCACATTTCTTTTCGGATAAAAATTCATTTGTATCCCATAAGTTTCACATCTTTAAAAGTGATAACGATTGATACGAAAACTTTTCTTTTATCGAGCGATTCTAATTCAGCTCGTATTGCTCCTTTCCATTGAGCTCAATCATGTCCATTTTGTATATTCAATGATAGATTTTAGTTCCAGATCATCATCTTTATTCATGAAGTCATTGTAACATTATATGAAAATATCTCATAGAGATTTTAATTTCATTTTGATTCCATAATATTGCATAATTTATCGCAATTTTAGTATTTTCATTTATTAATATCCTCTGCAGAAGGAATATTGATTTGTGGTTCTTCTTGAACACTTTCTTTTACCTCATTATCAGCTGATTTTCTTTTTCGAGGATTTTTTATCTTCGGAACCAATTGATCTTCCACGTTTGATGCGTGGCAAAGACTCAATAGTGACATTATTGCCAACTTTTGGAATTTCAATTCGAGCTGGAGCATTTATCGCTGGTATATATGATTTAGTCACCTTTTTTTATATCTGTAAGTGCATAAAGTAATTAATTTGCAAGTTCTTGCATATGCATTATTTTTGAACTTTCGTTTCACATTCTTTTGTGCGAGTTCAATATACCTTAATTGATGTTCACATCATGAAGCATCATTTTTTTTATTTCTCCCCCTAATCTAGGGAACAATGTTTTATTAAAATGACAATCAGCAAAAACGTGCTGTAAAAATATCACCCATCATGGGTTCAATATATATCTTATGATTGAAGATGTTTTATATCCAAAATATATTGCCATCTTTCTTTGAAGAACCATTTTATTGCGTTGTGGTGATACAATTTGAACATACACTGCACAACCAATGTTCTAAGGTGGGAAATATTTGGCTCTTGGCCAAAATGAAGTAGTAAGTGAAAATATTTATGACTTCCACATGGTATAATGCGAATTAATGTCGCAGCATGTAAATTTACATGTCCACATATAAATATTGAGAGTTTTGTACTCATTATCATTGTCTAGTTATTAGCTGCAAGCGTTTATCTATTGATTTAGCTAAACCAATTTTGTGTATGCACATGAGCAACTGGATGTTCAACAACAATCCCTGTAGATATATAATGATCATTAAATGCTTGAGATGTTAACTCACCAGCATTATCAAGTCTCATCCTTTTAATGGTGTAATCAGAATAATGTGTTCTCAATTTAATAATTTGTGCAAGAAACTTTGCAAATGCCATATTACGGCTTGATAACATACAAATATGAGACCATCCGCTAGATGCGTCTATTAGAACCATGAAATATCAAAATGGTTCACATGATGGATGAATTGGTTCATATATCTTACCTTGATTTCTTTCAAGAAACATTTGTGATTCCTTTTCACAATATACTTTTCATTAATCACCATATGTGCTTTCCATTAATCACCATATGTGTTTTTTTTTTTCATTTCATAAATCACCATATGTGCTTTTTCATCATATATCATTTTCACCATATACGCTTTTAATCATATGTACTGTGTTTTTCATCATATGCGCTTTTAATCATATGCGCTTTTCATCATATACGCTGCGCTTTTCATCATATTCGCTTTTTATCATATGCGCTGCATTTCCATTTTTAAACACCAATTATGTTTGCATAATTGCATTCACTGATGTTTTAATTGGCATCCATGTTCAAGGACTCATTTGAATTTTTAGATGATGTGATTTCTAATATTTGACAGTGATATACGAGTAGTATAATGTGTTTAAACATATCATATCATTCAATATTCATGTAATTAATCTGAAAATATTATTTTCACATATAATGGTTTGTAATTTCCGAAACTATGCATATCGAATAAATATTGGTTAATTATTTGTTTGTTTGTATATCATGGGTTTTGTGGAGTACTACAACCACTCATCCATCTCCCTATATTCAAAAGATTTAGTATGCCTTACCAAATTATTGAGGAGAAATGAAATGAAAATAGATTTAATTTATTAGTATTAGAAAACAAAGGAACGGAAGCCGTTGATATTTTTCATTCAATCATTCCTTTAAAATTGAAAAGATCTCATTTCCTTCCCTCTCCGGAAATAGAGTCATAGTAGAAGCTTTAGATATATATATATATATATATATATATATATATATATATATATATATATATATATATATATATATATATATATATATATTTTAAGAGACATCCAATTGAACTCTTGTTCGTTGAAACAATTTGACTATATTTTTAACTCCCCATTATTAAACGGGCCATTTTGATGCACACCCTTAAAAAAAAAAATTTGTTTTTTAAGTTTTATTATTCAACCTCCTTTTTTCAACGGTCACGTTTTTAACAAAACATTTGACAAGTTTGGAAAAAAGTTTTTTATTGATTATCAACAAAAGTTTTCTATTGTCACTCTACTGGATGGAATTATGGCATACAACCAAAATTGCAACCCAACACTACATAAGAACAAAAAGGTTGTTTTTAATTAACATATGTATATGTGTTAAACTCGGAATAATAATAACTTATTTTAGAAAATTAACATAAGACATGTTGAAATATTTTTGTCACATTTAGCTCATCAAGTCTAATACTTATCATTGATAGATTTTATCACGTCTAGGAGATGTTTACTTTTTTCTTGTATTAAGTCCTACTTTCATTTACATTTGTTTGGAAAAAAGTTTTTTTTTTTACTTTGCTTTCCCCCTTTCTGTAAAACTCATTTAAACACTTTCTTTGTTTTTTTTTTTTTTTTTTAAAAAAACTTCCTTTTTTTACGTTACCCGTAAATTATAAATATATAAAAAAAAAACTTTTTGTTTAAATTTTTTTTCTAGTTTTTAAAAGGCCACTTGACCAATTTTTTAATTCTTTCACAACACCTGATATCGTGATCGTGACCTTTCACCAAAGCAAGAGATATTCTTGATAAACTAAACACGGACTCGTGTTTGAAATTGTCGGCCACAAAAAAATTCATTTGATAAAAGTATATATTTTTTTTATTAGTTATAGAAGGAGACCACTTCATTTTCAATACTTCATTTTTGACAAAAAAACTATTCCATTTTACCATCCCCTTTTTTTTCTTACTTTAACTTTTAAGATATACTTTTAATAAAAATACAAACTATTTTTTTATTTTAACTTTTAAAATTATAAATTTAAGAATAAACATTAGTATGCATGAAATAAATAATGATTAATTGCATAAGTAATCATAAATGTTAGATAACATATAAAGACCCCGTCGTATTCGTATTGATCGGAATTAATCTCGACCCATGGTACCGTGTTGTCAAATGACGTGTTGCGTACATAAAGTACCGTGTTGTCAAATGACATGTTGCGTACAATCATGAGGTCTTATTAACATAAATATAAATGTTAGTGAAGTTAATAAGAGTTAGATTACAGAAAATATAATTCAGGCGGTATAACCGGCCATATATAACTTATATAACATAAATATAAATGTTAGTGAAGTTAATAAAAGTTAGTAAACATAAATGATAGTTAGGCGACAGTGTCGACCATATATAATTTAGGTGGCAGAGCCAACCATATAATAAGAACAATACAAATGCACTAAGAACTTAATAAAAATTAGTAGTTCAAAATGTTAGTAGCCCAAAATTTGATATGTCCGAGTCTGAAAAACCTTAATAATTTCATACCTTGATTAGTGACTCGTGATCGTTTGAGATATCCTTTGATTACACTAAGCTCTTCGTGCTGATAACGTGTTATAATTCAGTAGGCTTATAACTAATTTTGACCTAAGCCTATACAATCCTTAAATATGAGAGAGTAGTAATGGAAGAGAGAGAGAGAGTATATTTCTTATATGTAAGAAAAAATGGTGTGTATATGTGTGTTCATTATCCACATATATATAGTACAAATTTTACTATCCATATTTGACTAATTACCATCCATATTTTACTACTAAATTTACAACAAAAATATATAAAAAGTTGTAAAAATTATAATTTTTATTAAAATATTATTTTTATATTATTTATTTTATAAAACTATTAATTTTATAAATTATTATAACTAATTTAGACTTAAAATACAAATTATAAATAAACTAAACTAAATAATAAAATAATTATAACCTAATTAGGGTTTTAATTAATAATAATTATTATTATAAACCCTAATTTCGTACAGCTTATGTTTCAGACGAGTCAAATCACTCCATGCGATCGCATGGAGTGTATGCTATATATTCATGCGATCGCATGACGTAGAAAATCGGGCCAGATGGGTTGGGCTGCTACAGTGTAGCCCGTAAACTTTTATATATATTTTTTTTCTGTTTTGCTGTTTTAAAAAAAAACACAATATTTAAATAAAATTTATATTTTTAAATACTAAAAATAAAAATAAAGAAACTTTATAAAACTTATATATTTAACAAACTCTTAAAAATATATAATTTTTTGTTTTTCTTTTTATATTTTTGAATTTTTTAAAACGTATTTTTACAAAAACGTATTTTTATAAAAGTAAACTAAAAATAAAAATCTTTTTTTATATAGCGTTGCGCTTCCGGCTTTTAAGCTAAATTTTTAAGTTCCCCGGCAGCGGCGCCAAAAATAACTTGATGTTATGTTGTGTATATAAAATAGCTTAAATTTTACAACGAAATACTATTAAATACGATACAATTTTACACAAGATATTTATTTATTTATTGAATGGATATACTTAAACCTTGCTACAACACTTATAGGCAGTGTACCTAATCGTACAGTAGTGTAGTTTTTAGTAAGTCCGGTTCGTTCCACAGGGAATCTTTTAATCAAAGCTTAACGCTATATTAGTTTTATTTTATAAAAATACGAATATATATAAATAATATTATTATTATAAAGGGGGGGTTTTTACCGTTTAATGACCGGTTTGTCGATTTTAAAACTTTAGTCGCATTTAAAACCAAATGTAAAATATTAAATAAATAAAAGACTTAATTTAAAGCGTAAAGTAAATAACGATAATGAAATTGCGAATAATAAAAGTGCGATAAAATAAACTTGCGATAATTAAAAAGTACGATAATTAAAAGTGCAATTAAATACAATAACAATAAATAAAAATGCGATAATTAGAAGTGCAATTAAATATAAAATAAAGGAAATTAAATATGAAATAAAATAATTATGCTTATTTAAACTTCCGTAATCATGATGTTTGACGTGTTGATTTTAGTTTTATGCCCATGGGTTAATTGTCTTTTATCCTGGATTATTTAATATGTCCGTCTGGTTTTTGTCCATAACAGTCCATCAGTCATAAATATAAAGTGCGAGTGTCCTCGTCAAATTATCCTTATACCCGAAGTTAAATATTCCAACTAATTGGGGACTTAAACTGTAACAAGGTTTTATTACTTTGTTTAATAATTACAGCAGGATGTCGACTGAGTGTAACTCAAGGTTTTAATACTTTGTTAACAATTATGCCAAGTGTCGTTGTACATAATTTCACCCCTGTTTTAATAATTCTAGTGGCTATTAATCCATTCCCGTGTCCGGTTAAATGAACGATTATTAGTACATATAAATATCCCGCCCATCGTGTCCGATTGAGTGTATATGGTTATTTATAGGGACGTCCAATTGTAAATCTTTATATTAACATTAACAAACTATCATTTAGTTAAACAAATATAAAGCCCATTAATAGCCCATAGTCTAATTTCCACAAGTGTCGTTCTTTTGTCCAAACCCCAATTATGGTACAAAGCCCAATTACCCAATTTTAATATTTTTAGCCCAACATCATGATTACTTCAGATTAAATAAGCATAATAATAACTTAGCTACGAGACATTAAATTAAAAAGGTTGAACATAACTTACAATGATTAAAAATAGCGTAGCGTTACACGGACAGAATTTCGACTTACACCCTTACAACATTCGCTAACATACCCTTATTATTAGAAATTAAAATTAAAATTAAAATTAAAATATAAATTATATATACATATACTACGTTGAGTGAAGAAGAAAAAGATGTGTTTTTGTAGTGCACCAAAGCTCGATTTTTATAGGCATGTGGGCTGGAACTGGGGCTCATGCGATCGCATGGATTTATGCCTTCCAGGCCATGCGATCGCATGGCCAGCTGGGGAGGCTCACATTTGGTTGTTTTCTTCTGCCGACGGTTTTATAATATAATATAATATATATATATATATTAATTTTATGAATTAATTATATATTATATTATATTTATTTGCATAGTTGACTTGTAATTTTTAGTCCGTTGCGTCGAGCGTTGAGAGTTGACTCTGGTCCCGGTTCCGGATTTTCGAACGTCCTTGCGTACAATTTAATATCTTGTACTTTTCGTTTTGAATCTTGTACTCTTGTAATTTTGAGACGTTTCTTATCAATAATTGGAACCTCTTTGATTGTATTTTGTACTTTTGAGCTTTTTGGTCGTTTGCGTCTTCAATTCGTCGAATCTGTCTTTTGTCTTCACCTTTTATTATTTAAACGAATATCACTTGTAAATAGGACAATTGCAACTAAAAGCTTGTCTTTCTTGAGAAATAATGCTATGAAATATATGTTTGTTTTTAACATTATCAGTATGTCTGGAGCTTCTTAACCCCAATTTCCTTAGCCAATCTTATTCCTGCTAACAGGGCTTCATACTCCGCTTCATTGTTCGTACCTTTAAACTTAAACCTTAGTGCATAAGTTTGTTCCTCCTTGTCGGGACCTGTGAGAAACAAACATACGCCTGCTCCTTTCGGGCCACTCGCACCATCAGTATACAACTCCCAAAGCTCGGGTGCCTATATCGTAACATTTTCCAAGTCAGGCGCAATTTGCATGTCAGACGTGGTTTCTTCTAGGTAATCTGCTAGTATCTGCCCTTTAACTGCACTTATGGCGCAAAAGTTGATCCCGTGTTCTCCCAACTCGATCGTCTATTTCATTAATCGCCCGTCGTTTCAGGTTTATACAAGATTTGTCGAATAAGCTGATCCGTCAATACCATTATGGGATGAGCTTGGAAGTATCTCCGCAACCGTCGCGCAGTGATTACGAGCGCGTACATGAATATTTCAATTGGGCGATAGTTGAGCTCGCTTCCGTTCAATGCTTTGTTAAGAAAGGGAGAGATCTTTCAGCGGCTCTTGACAGGAATCTATTCAGCGCGACAAGTTTTCCATTGAGGCTTTGAACCAGTTTTTTGGTTTTTGGAGATGGCATGCACTCAATAGCTTTGATCTTTTTAGGGTTAGCTTTGATTCCTCTAGTGGTGATCACATTCCCCAAGAAGTGATCACATGCCCCAAGAACGATCCTTCTTCTTCCCCAAAACTGCACTTTGATGGCTTAAGCTTCATGTTAACACTGTGCAGAGTATCAAAAGTTTCGAGGATGTCTTCCAGAAGCTGTTCCTCACTATTACTTTTGATAACTAGGTCGTCGACGTACGTCTCTAAATCGCAACCAATCTGCTTAGCGAAAGTCGTGTCAATCATGCGCTGGTAAGTAGCGCCGACATTTTTGAGTCCGAATAGCATTTTGGTGTAGCAATATATGTTGTGGTCTGTATGAAATGATGTATTTTCCTCGTCTTCCAATGCCATGGGGATTTGGTGGTACCCCTTGAACGCGTCTAAAAAACACTTAAATCAGAATCTAGCGAGAGATTCAACCTTCCAATTACTTTCAGGTAAAGGGTAATTATCCTTTAGGCACGCCTTGTTGATGTCTTTGAAGTCAAACACAAGTGCATGATCTGTCGGCATTAGGGACCAGGACTGGATTAGCAACCCACGTTTGATAATTGACTTTGCGCACGATGTTTGCCTTGACCAGTTGGTTTACTTCTTCGCGCAACCACTCACTCCTGTCCGGCGCCATGGGCCTTTTCTTTTGTCGAACAGGTGTCATGTTTACGTTAGTGTTGAAGCAATGTTGCGCGACGTCTCGCGGAACGCCTGTCATATCTGCATCGCGCTACCATAATACGTGCAAGTTGGTCATAAGGATGTTGCGCAACTTGGCTTGTGTTTATTTTGTCAAACCCGCCCCTACTTTCACTTTCTGATCCGGGTAAGTGGGATTTATCATGATGTGGCACCCCGATGATGTTTCCTTCACTGATTTTTCTTCTTCCTTTACCGTGATTGAAGCGCATAGTGCCTCAAATGAATTTGATTCGAGAGTAGCAATTCCTTGCTTTTTAGAAAATTTTACCAATCCATGAACCGTTGATGGTATTGCTCCAAACCTTTGAAGGGATATTCTGCCTAGTATGGCGTTATACCTGGAGTGCGCGCGCATTACGCAGAACTCAACATTTTCAGTGCGCGTTTTAAACTTATTATTGTCGTCTCTCAATTCTAGTTTCAGGTCCAAGGTGCCTATGGGCCATGCTGATTCTCCTGAGAATCCAGAGAGCGCCATAGTCGAAGGTCTGATGCCTTGCTTTACGTTTTCTGGCAATTTTCTGAAACATTGCTCATACATTATGTCCAGGCTGCTTCCGGTGTCCATATGTAAACGCCTTATCCTGTATCCGGATTCACGCAAGTAACGCTGAATCATGATAGGTGCGCATGAAGTGTTATGTAGCCGGATAGCAGGAAAAGAGATTCTTGTAACCTCTTCACCTATCTGGTCAGCTTTACGCTTTCCATCTCCGCGCGAAGATATAACGGTCATACTTGCATATGCCTTTCTTCCGTGAGCCAAATGATGGATAGCGCAGCAAGAGCTGAGAAGGAAAAAATAGTAAAAATGTTAAGAACAATAAAGAAAAAAGATATATTTAAATCTTTTAACTTTGTTGTCCCACGGATGGCGCCATTTGATCAAGCATAAAATGGTCCAAGGGGTTTGGTTCATGCAAGATCAATAATAAAGGAGGATTTAAGGGTTCCTTGAGTTTAACTCTCCGGTCCGGAGTACCGTTATGATGATCTCGAAAAGAGTGGTTAAACATGATCCACAATCATTCGGGTTAACCGGAGACAATGGCTCGTTGGACGGTGTAAGGGTTTAATGTTCAAAGAACGTTACCCGAGAAACGTTTTGTTATGATCACGCAGATAGAGTGATGTAGCTGGCTTAGTATTTTTTTTCTCTTTATCTTGAATGTCCACTAATGTGAAGTTGGATGTGGGTATTTATAGGTAAGAGTGGATGTCCTTTTCTCTGCCATGTAGATGACAAGAAAAGAGGGAGATGACAGAATGGTACAGAATTAGTACAATTATGTCGCATGGATTGTGACTCACGTGGTCCCCTCCATATCGTGTTATTTTGCCACATCCTGCCTTTCGTATGATCACTGAGATTCCGTCCTTAGTGTCTTGTACTGTCTTTTGTCTTATTCGACCTCCGCGATAATTCCGCATATTCTCCTGATAGTGCAATGCGCGACGCGCGATGCCATATAGCTTAATCGCACCAAATATTGTGTGCCACTGGCCTTTGGGGTTAGTCGAACGAGGCTATGTGGTCATAAGCTTGCGCGATATGTTAGCGTATTTTATGCATGTCATTAATAGTGAACTCTGTTTTCTTTTTTTAGTGTCATTTATTGTTATTTTTTTTGCCTATTGTGTTTTCTTTTTGCTACTTTAATTGTGCTTTGCTAGTTTCCTTGCTTTTCATATCTGTGATTATATTTATATATATAAAAAATTTAGGCCTTCGAAAATCTTGTACCTTGAACGGATCACTTTGTTCTCCCTCCGGAACGTGAAAGAAAGTTTAATCTACATAGCAATAAGCAAATCAATCAATTAACAACAATTCGGACTAGTATAAAATCAAAAGATTAACAAATCAAATTTAGGGTTAACTATATATATGATAAATTAATGGATACAAAGAGAAGTAGTCCATAGATAAGGGTGAACGATGTATGAAATCTTAATCACTTTTGCTCATGTACCGGAACAAGTGTGACCTGTAAACATAACTGCTATATATTACAATTTTCTTTAATTTTAATTTTCACACCAGCTGTTACACCGTATCTTCTTTACCAACGACATAAAAAGCTCTAAATTCCATTAGGGTAACTTTCTTTTGGACTATCCGCAAAGGAAGAACAATTTAAAATAAGGAAAAGTCCATATTGCATGAATCACAAGAAATAACATAACCCAAATAGATGACGAGAATAAAAACAAAACAACCAAACCACTTTTCAGAACCAAAAAATAAATATAAATGTAAATATAATTATTATAGACATATAGCATGGGTTTGCATGCACTATACTTTCTATTTAGCTGCCACATACTCGTTTGCATGCATTCATTTTACACCATTTGGCCACGCACACCCACACCTTATATCCTCGTCATCACCTTAATTTTGCACCCTATAAATCACCTTTTGTTCTTCATCTTCTTTACAACAAAACCCTAATTCCTTTCTATATAAAACACACTAATTATTTAATAAAATCATCATGGCAAGTACTTGCCTTTATCTTTCCAACAAGAAGTCTATAAGAGACATTGACATCCCACCACGTAAACTTCTCAACCGCCGTGCCTCCGCCGGCTCCTCGACTGAATCCTACACGCCGGCCGACACCATGTACCAAAACGATTCTCCAAGGGTTTTGCCTGAAGAAACTTTGTTTAAAAAGTTTCTTCCTTACAATAACCCTTCTGCTGATTCTGATGATGAAGATGATCCTTATGCTGCTGATCATTTTCGTATATACGAATTCAAGGTTCGTAAGTGTACGCGTAGCCGGTCTCATGATTGGACTGATTGCCCGTTTGCTCATCCGGGCGAAAAGGCGAGAAGAAGGTGTCCACGTAGGTATAATTATTTAGGGACCGTGTGTGCCGATTTTCGACGTGGGAATTGTAGCCGTGGTGATTTATGTGAGTTTGCTCATGGTGTTTTTGAGTGTTGGCTTCATCCTTCTAGGTATCGAACCGAAGCGTGTAAAGACGGAAAAAATTGTCAGCGAAAAATATGTTTTTTCGCTCACACGCAGCGACAGTTCCGTGTGGTCCCACCGGAACAGGGATCTGTTCCGGTGAGGAAGTATCATTCGGATTCATCTCATTGTTGTGCTCATTGTAGGTGTCATTTAGATATTCATCATACTAATTCACCAACTTCAACTTTGAACATTGATCTTGACAGCCTGTCACCACCGGCTTCACCGCCGTTTTCTCCGGCGAGATCCGGGTCGGTTTATTCACCGATTTCGCGATTTGCGGATCGGTTGGTTAGAGGTGAGTCTTTTGGTATGACTCATTTGGGACAAAGTAGTTCTTTGCACAAAGAGAGTATGAATGAAATGATGATGAATAATCAGTCACTTAATGAATTGATGAGATCTATGGAAGCTATGAATGTTGAAGATAGTGAGTTTTCTAATATGAATTCACCGTGGATGGATGCATGTTATAATGGTGGTGGTGGTCAGCAGCTACAGTTTGATAATTATTCGGTTGTGAATCCGAATCCGTGTGGGTCGGATATGGGTCGCGTTTTTACTAGGGGTGGTGGTGATTCAAGGCAGAATGTTGTTTATAGTGGGAGTACTAGTACGGCAAATGGGCCGGATCTTGGATGGGTGAATGACCTTCTGACATAGATGGATTTTGGAGTAGTGTAAATTTATGATGATGATCATGAACATGATATGATAATGATGATGAAGTTGATGATGATGATGATGGTGATTAAGTGGATGATTATTTGAAGCTAATTAATTATTATTATTATTGTTAAGATTATGAATATGTGTATTTTTAGTGCATTATTAATTTTCTCATGTGAGATTGTATTTGGTTTCAAGTGTGGATTTTTAGGTGTTAAAATGTTTGTATGAATCTGAATAATGTAATAATAATATCTATTTTTCAAGTCGCCTAATGAGATGTTTGGTTTTGTCTTTGTTGACCAAATTTTTTGTGGTCAATATGTATGGGTAGATTTTGTTACTTTTACTTCAAATATTTTATTTTTATTAAATATTTGCTATGATAACTTGGGATTGACATCAATTGGGCCCAACAGTGGCGCGATTATATACGTGGTCGATCATATTCTTGGTGTTATTTTTGATACATTTATTACTGCGTGTAAAATACAATAATATAATTATAAATTTAGTAATTTAGTATTATGGATCTATCAAAAATTAGAAATAGGGACAAAACTTTGTTAAGCCTTTTTTATGTCGCCGGGTGTGGTCCACCGGTTCCATCTTCGGACATATTTATCCTTAGAGATGTGGAAAATCGAGCAGTTCTCTTACTTCTCTTGTCATAAAGAGCTGGAAATTTGATGAACAATGATTTTTTCTTTTTTTGTACATCTTTCACCGGTGTTTTTTCCTGTTTATTCTTTGTTTCCCAATTTTGTAGAATAATAATAATAATAATATTCTTATTTTGCAATTCTATAATCAATTGAAAGGAGAAAAATGATATTTTCATTTTTAAATACCTCAACTAAGATAAGAAAAAAAAAAGTGCGGTTGTTGTAAAGGTTTGATAACTTATGCTACCTCTTCAACTAAAGTTAAGAGTAATATGCTACCTCTTTAACTAAAGTTATAAATTATAGATTATAGACTAATCACTTACCGTTGGGGTGAACGAGCCGAGCTGAAGCTCAAATAGGCTCGTTTAAAAATCTCAAGCTCGAGCTCGGCTAGAATATTAAGCTCGAACTTCGCTCGTCTGAATTTATGCAAGATCGAGCTCGGCTTGATCTCGACTTGAGCTCGTCTCGTTTATCCAATAATAACACATTTTTATTATTTATTCTATCTATATTATTTATTTTTTATATTATTTATTTTTTATATTTATTTAATTTATATTATATAGGATTCAATTTACTTATTATATTGTCTATTATATATAAAATAGTAACTATTATGTAATTACTTAATGTATTATTAATTTGAAATAATAAATAATACATATATAAATGAAAAGCTCGTTTAAGCTAGCGAGCCTGTTCGAGCTCGATATAAGAAGCTCGAGCTCATGATCGTATAAAGAATCGATTTTAAAAAGATCGCCTGATAGACACACAACGGAAGTAAAATAGAATCATTCATTTCATGTATTATTCGATTCGATACTATCACTACAAGAAAAATGGTCATTTGACGATCTTTTAGTAACGACTTATAAATTGGTCACTAATAATGCTATTTAATTATCATTAAAAAGGCCGTCACTAAATTTTGATCACTAGACGATATTAGTGACTAAACAAATGCTCACTACAGTGACCATTTATACTATTTTGGTCTCTATAATGTTTTGTGACCGAACTATAGTGACAAGAAGTGACCAACATATTTGGTCACTAACTCGATTTAGTGACCAATAGCCATCATCAATAAAGCTCATTATTTTTGTAGCGTATATACAACATTTTTCTATCGACATCAGCGAATCTTATAACACTGATCTCACTTTACTTTATTTATCAATCATATTTCTCCTTTCGATCATTCTCCATTCCATGACCTGACATATGTAGGATAGTACGCGTAAGCCTAAAGGCTTAGTGAGGGTCATGTTTTTCGTTCAAAATACCACACACGAATACCTAGATTTCAGATTGTTATGAAAATAATAATATTTGAGCTCTATGATTAACTCCTTTCGAGCATCTATCCACCATTCTCAATAATTACCTAACACCGGCTCATCATATTTAACCGTGTTTTCTTTTTATTATTCCACCATATTTCGATCCACGACACGAAAATCAATAATACATGCAGTGCAAGTCTCGTAATACATTCACATAGCCCGTGTCTAATCGAATAACATGGAACACAATAATAGCACATATCGCAGTTTTAAAAAATAACACGAAATACTTACTTTGCGATATTTTTTAAACTCATGACACACTTATGATACATATAATCCTAGCTTGATTTCCTTGTACTATAATCCACGCTATATCTTCATTATCTATAACTTTTAATTGCCTGAAATTTATTTGTTGGTGTGAGTTTTTAACTGAATGCTCGTTTATTTATACTAACAACCAAGTAGTCATGACCTTCTTGTATCATACCAAACTAGGGTTGGTCAGCCCCACTTAATTTGCTGGATAAAAGAGAAAACTAAATGATTTGCTGGATAAAAGAGAAAACTAAATGAAACCATTAGGAAAAAAAAGTAAAAAATCAAAATTACAAAACTGCTCATAATGAAAAATGCCCCAAACGACAATCAACGAACGGAACAAAAATTGATCCTTCCCTCTAGAGATGGGACATCCGATTCGATGAATATTGACCCACCCAATCCACTAAAAGTGAATATGGATGACCTAATATCCGATCTGATTAATATGGATGATGAGATTAAATAGTGAAATGGATATGGACGAAAATATGTAATACATGTATAAACCCGCTTTCATCTGAAATACTTAAATATACAAATACAAATATAATACTAGAATTGACATTAATTATATGGTGTTATTCCATTAATTATATATCTTTACTTTTAGGGTTCTTAATTATTATATATTAATATTTCCTCATTACTACATTTCATTAGGTATATTTACTATTATTTTAATTTTAAGGTTTCAATGTAAATCTATATAACTAACAAAATGAGCAATGAACATACGATCGATGGTTTTGAATTTTAATAAGTCATCTATTGACTTTTAATTGTACATATTAGTAAAAATATGATTTTCGATTGTCGAAACAATTAATAAAATCATTTTCACCGTACAAACTAAAACATTATCTACAATTGTACAAAATAAATTAAATCTATATGGATGTGGATAAATATCTATTAACCCTTTTAATTCGACAGATATGAATATTGATAGATGATTTGAAATTAAATACATATGAATATCAATTAAAAAAATTTAATGGATACGGATGTGAATATGATATCACGCGAGTGTAATTAGTAGGATAATATATCTTAATTAGTTATCAATTATTAATTATTAATCATTGATTTTAGGGCTATGATTAAACCTTGTAAATTTAATATTATACTATCCACGTCTCAGTATAAGCAAGGTTGAAGAACTCGAAACTCGGGGAGTTCTCGGCGGGACAACTTTTAGGAGTTATCGGAGAAGTCGAGAGAACTCGGTGGTTGACTTTCGTTGACTTGTAATATATATATATATATATATATATATATATATATATATATATATATATAACAACAACAACAACAACAACAAAACCCAATACCATATAAGTGGTGTATGGGGGAGGTGAGATGTAGACAATCTTTCCCCTATCCGAAAATAAAAGCGAGTCATTTCACCACACATAGTTAAAACACTCTCAAAGGTAGAGAAAGTCACCTCTCTCTATTCGACGAATAGAGATATTGCTTCCGAGTGGACATCCGGCCAATAAGTAGAAAAAATTTTAAAAAATAAAAAATAAAACTGAGACGCCATGAAAATGGTAAAATCAAATTTTCATGGGTTTTAAATCTTGCATGAAATTTACTTTAGGCTCTAAGAGTCAGTCAAGCCGTCAATTAATCGACGCTTGTTGTCGACTCAATAACTAGAGCCGATATATATATATATATATATATATATATATATATATATACTGTGACGGCCCCGTCAAAACACTTAACGGCTCCGTCACTTGGTCCCACAGCTTGATCGGACTTAAATGAATTTAACAAACGACATTGCATTCTTTTATTTCAATAGTTTCCCAAAAAGGAAAGCATACCAAAAGTATGTAGTTAAAATAACTCAACATATTAATTAATCAAAGTTGACACAAAACATTGCCAACAAACCCACAAATTTAAATTATCCAAAAACAGAATGCAAGCTTAAGTTTCATAATTGTTTCATAAAATCTGCCCAAATGCATGCAGACTCTTCTAAACACAGCGGAAGCATCACATAACTCAAGTACATGTGAAAACATGCGAGTAAACTGTCAACACAAAGGTTGAGTGAATTATATGTTTAAATAATTGAATAAACTTTAGACCACAAGATTTAAAAATGTTAGAAAACATTAAACATTATTCCATTATCAATGAGCCACCTGGTAACCACTTAACCCTTTATTTACCCTTGTCAAACACAATAATAATATACACTGGACAGTGTATCTACAACAAATACGAAGTACTAAACATTTCGATTATAAATTGCTAGCGCGACTAGCTCGAAATGGGGTTGTCAAACCCGATAGATCTATCCGTAGGATTCGCGTTCACCGGTAGAAACCAATGATTACAATTACCAGACTAGGGAATATTTTTGTCCAACTCACAATGAATAATTTAAATTTAATTGTCACTTGTGTCTAAACGTGAAATAAAATGCATGTAATCACATCCCAAAAATATACTTTGAAAAGTATGTAAAAACAGGACTATAACTCACCTTACTAGTAACGAAGTAACCAACGCAATAAAGAGAACAGCAAATGAAGTACAGTGATCAGGAATGATCACAACGCCGACCTATAAATAAAGCAGGTCGATATAAATAACTAACTTAGGTCAAGTCTTAGTATGGTATCTATTGTACATGTTGCAAGTAGTCATAGAACAATACTCAGCATGCATCGGTTTGATCGAAACAACTTACGGACACACACTTTCTATTTTTAGAAAGTTTCTATTTTTAGCAGGTTTCCATTTTGGAAAGTTTCTATTTTTGGAAATTTCTATTTTTGGAAAGTTTCTATTTTTAGAAAGTTTCTATTTTTGGAAAGTTTGCAATTTTAGAAAGTTGCTATTTTAGGAAAGTTTATAAGTTAGAAAAGTTTCCTTAATCAGAAAGTCAACAAAAGTCAACTGAAAGTCAAAGTCAACCGAAAGTCAACTCAAAAGTCAACCTTAGTCAAACATAGTCAACGTTAATTTTAAAAGTGTAAGTTGTAATAATAATGTAAGTTATAATGTTTATTAAAGTTAAATATGTCTAATATGTCATAACATAAGTTTAATTAAATTAAAATGAATTATTAAAGTTAATATAAGTTTAAATGATATAATTATTATAACATAAGTATTTAATTAATTAATTAAATATTATTCATAATATAAGTATTATTAATTAATAATAAATTTTAAATCATCTCATAAGTATTATTAATTAATAATGAATTATTAATCATATCATAAGTTTCTAATTATAATCATTAAATCATAAGTATTTAATAATTAAATTATAATTAAATAATAACTAAGCCTTATAATAATTAAATAATTAATTAATCCTTATTATAAGTCTTATAATAATAATCTTATAATATAAGTTTAATACTTATCATAAGTATTTTCCATTAATAATAAAATTATTATTAATCATAAGTTTAATTAAAATGTTAATTAAATCATAAGTAATAATTAAATGATATAATAAATATATATCATAAGTCTTAAAATTTAATAATTACTTTTTATATCAAAAGTAATTTAATAATAACGAAAATCATTGTTTTTATCATAAGTTTTAATAATTAACCATAAGTTTTAATTCAAAAGTTCATCGGGTTGCATCTTGAGCCCCGGGTGCCAGTTTTCGGCCAGCCTTATATATATCTCCGCCTAATCAAACCACCCGACACGTTTTTACACTCAAGAACACACCAAGAACAGTCCACAAGTCATGGTGATCAGCCATGACACCACTTGGAACTTCAATTCAATCAAAATCGTGTTTTAGCCATAACGGGTGATTCGTAGCTCGGATTTAGATGACCCGAACATGAAAGTTCGTCCCATCATTAATCCTAACACAGTAACACACCCTAAAGTCACCAAATATGGTCACAAAGTCAGACCAAACCTGGTTCATATCAATATCACATTTCAATCTTAACAAAATACCATTTTGATCATATCTAGGGCTCCGGGAATCGAAACGACCTGAATTCGGAGTCTAAAATTAATGTCTTGATGAGAGAAACTCATCTAACTACTTTATTTTCACTTTTATATCAGTCACAATTCCAGAATTAAACAAAAAGCTGCTGTCCCAATTAAATCAAACCGAAAACATATGTATTTGAGTAATTCTACGCATACAAACACCATTACAACAACAAGTAATCATCATACTATCAATATATAATCAAAATACAGAAAAATAATGAAAAATCAAAAGATCTAGGGTTAGGGTTTTTACCCTAAACGATAATCAAGAAGTATAGTCGCGTAGAGGAGATTGAAAGGAACGCGTTTATGTAAACCAATTGATGATCCAAGAAATATTGAATGATGATGATGATGTTTTGTTGGTGTGGGGCGACAGTAAGGAGAGGAGGAAGAGGAGAGAGCACAAAGTAATTTTAGGTTTTGGGAATTTTGATAAAAAGGAAAATAAAATCACAAAATGAGAAAACAAGGGAGTATTACTCCCTCCCTTGGTGGTTTCGGCCGAACCAAGCAATGGGGTGGGCCCCATTAGCCCAAATTTGCTAAATGTTGATTTCCTTGTGGCCCGAAAGCCCGAACAAAACCCGAAACGCGAAAACACGCTTACGCGATTAAAATTTCGGAGAGATAACGAATACGCGACGAAAAATAAATATAAATACTATATATAAATATATGATCTTAAAATATCATATTTAAAATATTTAGGATTTAAATTTAAATATCCCAAAAACTCGACCGTTGGTTTGAAAACCGAAAAGATTTGCCGGATAGAAATCCGCGACACGTAGAAACGTATAACTCAAAATATGAATACAATTATTTACAGAACACATAATAATTAATATATATATTATTACAAAAATAAGAATATAGGTCATGTAAATGACGTGGTACGAATAACAGTTAACAGTTGTTAAATAATTAACGGTAAAAGATAACGGAAAAAGTAGGGTCGTGACAGTACCTTCTCGTTACGGAAATTTCGTCCCGAAATTTAAGCAGGTGCTGGGGTTGACTCAGCATCTGGGAAAAAATGCGGGTACTTCTGCTTCATCTGATCTTCACGCTCCCATGTGAACTCGGGACCGCGTCTGGCGTTCCATCTAACCCGAACAATAGGAATTCGGCTCTGCTTAAGAGTCTTAACTTCTCGATCTATAATTTCAATAGGTTCCTCAATAAAATGAAGTTGTTTATCAACATGAAGTTCTTCCAGAGGAATAGTTTTATCGGCTTCGGCCAAACACTTCTTTAAATTCGATACATGAAAAACATCGTGAACAGCACTGAGTTCTTGTGGCAACTTCAAACGATAAGCCGCCGGTCCAACTCTCTCAACAATCTCAAACGGTCCAACAAAACGAGGACTTAACTTTCCCCTTTTACCAAAACGGATCACACCCTTCCAAGGTGAAACCTTTAACATAACATGATCACCAACTTGGAATTCCACATCCTTCCTTCCCCTATCGGCATAACTCTTTTGCCGACTTCTGGCGGTTCTCAATCTTTCCTTAATCTGTACGATCTTCTCGGTAGTCTCATGGATAATTTCTGGACCTGTGAGTTGAGCATCCCCAACCTCATTCCAACAGACAGGAGACCTACACTTCCTACCATACAGAGCTTCAAACGGTGCGGCTTTAATACTTACATGATAACTGTTGTTATAAGAAAACTCAGCTAATGGAAAATATTTATCCCACCCATTAACAAAAATAATAACACACGCTCATAACATATCTTCTAATGTCTGAATGGTCCTTTCACTCTGAACATCTGTTTGAGGATGATAAGCGGTGCTCATATCTAACCTAGTTCCCAAGGCTTCCTGTAAGGATTGCCAAAACCTCGATACAAATCGACTGTCTTGGTCTGAAATAATAGATACAGGAACACCATGTCTAGAAACAATCTCCTTCAAATACAAACGAGTGAGTTTCTCCATCGAATCTTTTTTCCTAATCGGCAAAAAGTGAGCCGACTTAGTGAGTCAATCTACAATCACCCAAATAGTGTCATAGCCACCCGCAACTCTCGGTAACTTAGTAATAAAATCCATCGTAATTCCTTCCCACTTCCACTCGGGAATCTCAGGTTGCACTAAAAGTCCGGACGGTTTTTGATGTTCAGCTTTAACCTTAGCACAGGTCAAACACTTAGCCACATACATAGCCACATCACCTTTTAAATTAGGCCACCAATACAGTAACTTAAGATCATGATACATCTTTCCTGAAACAGGATGAATAGAGTACCTAGACTTATGAGCCTCATCTAACACAAGTTGTCGCAGTTCGCCAAACTTCGGAACCCAAAGACGTCCCGCAAAGTATCTAGTACCATCTGCTCGTACCTCAAATTTCTTAGTCATACCTCTTACGTTCTCTTTCACAAAATTCTCTTCCTTTAAGGCTTCTTGTTGTGCCTCAAGAATCCGCCTTGAGAGGTTTGTTCTAATTGTCATATTCAAGGCCCTAAACTTGCGAGGTTCAGCCCTTTCTTTACGACTCAACGCATCCGCCACAACATTGGCCTTATCCGGATGATATAAAAGTTCACAATCGTAATCATTCAACGTCTCAATCCATCTTCGTTGTCTCATGTTCAACTGTTTCTGATCGAGGATATGTTGAAGACTTTTGTGATATGTGTACACAGTACTCTTGACCCCATACAAATAATGTCTCCAAATCTTAAGCGCAAAAACAACGGCCCCCAACTCTAAATCATGAGTTGTATAGTTCTGTTCGTGAATCTTCAATTGACGTGACGCGTACGCAATAACTTTCTTTCGTTGCATCAAAACACAACCAAAGCCTTGACGCGAAGCATCACAATAAACAACAAAATCATCATTACCCTCAGGTAGTGACAATATCGGAGCGGTAGTCAACTTCTTCTTTAAAATCTGAAAAGCAGTCTCTTGTTCATCCTTCCACTCATACTTTTTCCCCTTGTGTGTTAAAGCAGTCAGAGGTTTTGATATACGAGAGAAATCTTGAATGAACCTTCTATAGTAACCTGCCAATCCTAGGAACTGACGAATCTGAGTAGGAGTTTTCGGAGTTTTCCACTTTTCAATCGCCTCAATCTTAGCAGGATCAACTTGTATCCCTTGTTTACTAACAATATGTCCAAGGAATTGAACTTCTCGTAACCAGAAAGCACACTTAGAGAACTTAGCGTACAACTCTTCTTTTTTTAACAGATCGAGCACCAACTTCAAATGTTCTTCGTGCTCTTCATCACTATTCGAATAAATAAGGATGTCGTCGATGAACACAATAACGAACTTGTCTAGATAGGGTCTACCGTAACGGGTGTGAAAAGCAGTTTTCGAAACATCAGATTCTTTAACACGCAACTGATGATAGCCGGAACGAAGATCTATTTTTGAATAAACAGATGAACCCTGAAGCTGATCGAACAGATCATCAATTCTCGGAAGGGGGTATCGATTTTTAATAGTAAGCTTGTTCAACTCACGATAGTCAATACACAAACGAAAAGAACCATCCTTCTTCTTAACAAATAGAACAGGTGCTCCCCAAGGGGACGAACTAGGACGAATGAAAACCTTGTCTAACAACTCACGGAGTTGACTCGAAAATTCTTGAAGTTCGGAAGGCGCAAGACGATAAGGAGCACGTGCTACAGGAGCATCACCGGGAATAAGATCAATTTGAAATTCTACCGCGCGTTGCAGCGGAAGGCCAGGTAAATCTTCAGAAAATACCTCGGGAAAATCTCTAACAATATGAACATCACCAACGCTCTTCGTTTCTTTATCGAAATCAACAACATGGGCTAGAATAGCATGGCAGCCCTTGCGAAGATGTTTAAGAACTTTCAAACAGCTAATAAGATTTAACTGTCTGCATTTCTTATCTCCAAAAACCATCAGCGGCTCTCCAACCACATTAGTAATACGGATAGCTTTATCATAACACACAATCTCAGCATGATTTGCAGACAACCAATACATCCCAATAATAATGTCAAAACTACTAAGTTCAATCGGTACCAAATCTATCTCAAAATTCCTACCAGCCAAATTAATGTTACATTTATGATGCACAGTCTTAGCAGTAAGCACTTTACCATTAGCTATCTCAATAACATAAATATTGTCTAAAGGAGTTAACGGTGTTTTGATTTTTGGACTTAATTTACTTGACACAAAACTCAAATCAGCCCCTGAATCAAATAGTACATAAACTAATAAATCGTTGACCGAGAACGTAACCGTAACAAGTTTAGGATCTTCCTCAGCATCCCTGGCGTCAATTTTGAACGCTCTACCACGTGCAGTCTCTGCAGTCTTCCTGTTGGGACAGGCATCACGGAAATGTCCCGGCTTCCCACACTCGTAACAAACTCTCTGATTACCACCATTATTCGGTTCCCATTACCATTACCATTCCCACCTCTATTACCAGCGTTATTACCATTATTACCACCTGCAGCAGGAGTAGCAGAACCCGGCAGAAGCACCGTACAATCCTTAGCAATGTGCCCCTGTTTGGAACACGTCTTACAAGTAACGGTACAGTAGCCATCATGAGCTTTGTAACATCGAGGACACACACGCTGACTGCGGTTATTCGAACCAGAAGTATCCTGCTTTTTCTGCTGACCTTGACTTTGATTGCGGTTATTATCCCACTTTCTCTTCCCATTATCAGCTTTCTTAACAGTCTTTTCACTGGGTTCGGTTACAGCAGCCTTGCTTCTTCTCAAGATCTTATCATTCAACTTATGAGCCATAGACATAGCAGCCTCGATAGTCTGCGGCTCACTAGACTCGACCCCATGCTCGATTTTCTCAGATAACCCATTAATGTACGCTTCAATCTTAAGATTCTCATCCGCATAAACATTAGGACACAACAAAGTCAACTCAAAGAACCTTTGTTCGTAGGCATCTAATTCGGTGCCCTTCATTTTCAAGTTCTTAAGTTCAACCTCTAATTTCTTAAGCTCACCCCGGGGACGATAACGGGTGATCATTCTTTCTTTGAAATTATTCCAAATTAAACCATAAGCCACATCATTTCCCAAACTATTAACCAAGTTGTTCCACCAGGTCAATGCACTATCTTTAAGAGTGCAGTTAGCAAAACTAACCTTGTCCTCCTCTTGGACTCGGCTAACCCTGAAAATAGACTCGATTTTCTCGAACCAGCGGGTAAGTCCTATGGGTCCTTTCGTACCACTGAATTCCTGTGGACGACTTGCCATGAACATTTTGTGGGAGCATCCCACCTGATTGTTGTTATTTGCATTAGCATTAGCATTTGCTGCCATAGCAGCAGCTATCCCTTCGGTGATAAGACGTTGCATACGGGTTTCGTTGGATTCTCTAGGAGGCATGATCTTCAAAACAGAATAACACAACCGTTAGTACTAAGAATAATACCAGTGTTATAAAGGAATAGATCGAACACGAAAAGATTAACCATTAAAATAATAGTCAGTAAACACTATGAGTAATAACATGATAGTTATGATAGTTATAGAAATATCCACCACATGCATACATATTTTATGATAACATCATACAACATACATAGCACCTAACATACATGATCTACATTACGCATAATATAACATCCCAAGAGTCACAACATCAGAAATAAAATGTGATAATGATAATAGATGTCATAAAAATAACCATCCATACATAATGAAAAACATCCCGTAACAAAACCTTAATAAAATCCTCGACAAAACGCTGTACATATCCCAAAAATGTATGTATGAAAGGATATTAAGTCTTATGAAATAAATAATCAATCATGAATCATCATATCACATCTGCTTAGAGCGGGTGTGATAAGCTGGGCCGGCATGAGTCTCGGCAGGAGTCTCATACTTCCGCAACTTTCCTTTCACTTCTTCCAACTCTGCCTTCAAACCACGAACTGTGCTCTCGAGAGCCTCAAACTTAGCGTCAACTTCACGGTTACGCTTGCGATTCTCGAACCCCACATTATTCTTGAAGCTAACAAACGAATCCATACTAGCTCGAATCTGGTCCATCATCTCGTTATGCGGAAAAGTACGCATACAATCACTAAGAGCATTAATACGCATCTTGTCGGTGTAGGCTCTGTTCATGTGAGTGAGAGTGGAAAAGTAGTAGTGAACGGGATCATCGATCAAAGGTTGATCAGCACGGCGTCTTTCAGCAGCCGAAGGAGCAGGAGCACGAACAGAGTTGTTGCTCGAAGTCGACATCTGCAAACAGTAAAACCACAAACCATATACCAAATAGAAATAAATGCTTATGATATATCTCATACGAAATGAAATGCATAATAATGCTATAGCAAAAGGGTCGGGCTGTAGACTAGACTCTAATGCACCCTAAGAACCACGAGTTGACCACATTAAGACCGCCTAGTTCCCTACAACCAGAGCTCTGATACCAACTATGATGGCCCCGTCAAAACACTTAATGGCTCCGTCACTTGGTCCCACAGCTTGATCGGATTTAAATGAATTTAACAAACGACATTGCATTCTTTTACTTCAAAAGTTTCCCAAAAAGGAAAGCATACCAAAAGTATGTAGTTAAAATAACCCAACATATTAATTAATCAAAGTTGACACAAAACATTGCCAACAAACCCACAAATTTAAATTATCCAAAAACAGAATGCAAGCTTAAGTTTCATAATTGTTTCATAAAATCTGCCCAAATGCATGCAGACTCTTCTAAACACAGCGGAAGCATCACATAACTCAAGTACCTGTGAAAACATGCGAGTAAACTGTCAACACAAAGGTTGAGTGAATAATAGGTTTAAATAATTGAATAAACTTTAGACCACAAGATTTAAAAATGTTAGAAAACATTAAACATTATTCCATTATCAATGAGCCACATGCTAACCACTTAACCCTTTATTTAACCTTGCCAAACACAATAATAATATACACTGGATAGTGTATCTACAACAAAATACGAAGTAATAAACATTCTGATTATAAATTGCTAGCGCGACTAGCTCGAAATGGGGTTGTCAAACCCGATAGATCTATCCGTAGGATTCGCGTTCACCGGTAGAAACCAATGATTACAGTTACCAGACTAGGGAATATTTTTGTCCAACTCACAATGAATAATTTAAATTTAATTGTCACTTGTGTCTAAACGTGAAATAAAATGCATGTAATCACATCCCAAAAATATACTTTGAAAAGTATGTAAAAACGGGACTATAACTCACCTTACTAGTAACGAAGTAACCAACACAATAAAGTGAATAGCAAATGAAGTACAGTGATCAGGAATGATCACAACGCCGACCTATAAATAAAGCAGGTCGATATAAATAACTAACTTAGGTCAAGTCTTAGTATGATTGATATCGCATATTTTATACGCATTTTCCTTAGCGATATCGAGTACATTTTGGTCCTTTTAGATACGATTTGGAATTATTTCGGTGAAAGTTGTGAAAAGTTTGAGTTCCAAGACCAAGGAGGTTAATTTTGAAGTTATTTGATGGTTTTGGGTGATTTTCGATGTAAACGAGTGAAAGGGTTTGGTCCGATTCGAGTTTTGGTGTTTGTATTAAGTTTTTCAGCTAATTTCAGCAAAAGTGACATGGAGCGCCGCTCCAAAACGTGGCGCGCCGCGCCATTCCGCATAAAATACAGTTCGAGCGTTTTTAAAAGGCAGATTTCAGCTCACCAGTTATTTGGCGCGCCACGCGAGGATCTTAACCGCGCAGGGTCTTAACCGGGTTCAGAATTTCACCTATTTAAAGCCCGAAAATTACCCTAATTGATCATTATCGTATCCAGACGAATTCCAGCAGCTTTTTGACGAACTTAGGTGATTTTTGGGGATTTCCAAGGTCATTCTAAGGTGTCAATCATTCCGGAAACAAGTCTCGATTCGTTTATCTTTCAGGATTCAATCATTGATTAGGTTAATCTCTTGTCATAAACAATGAATTTCTCTATTACTTTATTTGTGATTTTTATTGTTGCCATGATTATTGGCTAAGTTCTTTAATGTTTGTCTAGATTTAATAACCTATGTATTGGATGCTACTTATCAGTTGTTTGATTAATTTATGATGATTTGACGTTTGGATTAAAGAACCATTCTTATTTAAGCTAGACTCTTCGATTCAATTGGTTGTGTACTTGTTTGATAGGACGAGAGTTCATTAATTTAGTGCATTAATTTACAATTGGTTTGTCTTAATTGATTGTTTGCTTACTCGGAGACGAGAGTAAATTGAATTCAAAAGGCTAGACGAAATAGGGGTGAATTATGCGCAACGAGAGTTGGTGTGATTGTGATTTGAGTCTTCATCTCAGTTGAACTGTTTAGTCACAATTAGGATGTCTTAGGCTACGGGGAATTCCGTGTCGTGTAATCTTAATTGAAGTGTTTGCGTTGGGGAATTTCAGGTGAACCGACTAGATAATTCACATAAGTTAGATAATAACTGGGGCTTAATCTTAATGCATCCAATACTAGGTGAAAAAGGTCTAGACAAGCATTCGTTTTTTTTATTGTTTACAATTATCTTATTTTACTCGTTTGTTTGCTTTAAAGCTTAAAACTGAAAACACCAAAAATATTGTTCAATCTTGTTATTAATTAAAGCTATCTTTGATTTTGGCTAATCGTTAAATAGCCAACCAAACAAATTATCTCGTAATTCAATTTTCTAGATTTAACTTAGTTTAATTCATTAGTTACAATCTTAATTTTCACGTCTAAACTGTCCTTGGAACGATCTTGGATTTACCAACTTTATACTATTGCACGATCGGGTACACTGCCCGTTAGTGTGTAGTAAATCTTTAAACCGGTTTTTCCCATTATAAATAATAGACGCGATTTTACACATCAAGTTTTTGGCGCCGCTGCCGGGGACAGTTGTGTCGAAGATTAAGATTGCTATCTAATTGTTCTTAGTTTAGTTTAGTTATAGATTATTATTTCTTTTCGTTATTCTCAAGTTGAATTGGTGCGTTTAATCGGTTGTTAGTGGTGATTTCGCAGGTAACAGGTAGTGCATGCCACATACGCGTTCTTCTAATTCTCCGATTTCTCAACCATTTGCAGAACCCGAAAGAGAGTTATTCAGAGCGTTAAGTCACGAACAACAGTCTACAGTGGATTCATCTTTTTCTTCAAGTGCTAATATAATTAATTTGGGAAGTAGTTCTGAAACTGTGGTGCCCGATACACCACCTGAAATCAGAGAAGAAGAAGAATCTTACATTTCCTTAGATCTTTTCGAGACTGAAGATATGGCTGACCAAGAACAACCACCTCGTCCTCAGACTATGGCACAAAAGTTGAAGGCCACATGAGGGGGCCAAGGCAATTCGATTACTCAACCAAACATCACTCAGCCTTTTCAAATTACAGGGGCGATCCTGAATTTGATTTCTTCTGATTGCCGATTTTATGGCAAGGATACTGAGGATGCTAACGAGCATCTTCGTAATTTTAATGATGTTTGCAATTTGTTTAAGCTACATGAGGTTGCCGATACTTCAATCAAGACAAGGCTTTTCCCTTGGACTCTTAAGGGAGAAGCTAAGAGATGGTTAGATAAGCAACCAGAGGGCACGATTACCTCTTGGGAGACTTTGGAGGATAAGTTTTTGTCGAAGTTTTTCTCTGCATCTCGAGCTGCTAGACTTCAAGCATAAATTTCACAATTTAGACAAAAGAGCAGTGAGACATTATTTGATGCTTGGGACCGTTTTGCTACTTTGTTACGCTCGTGTCCGCAACACGGGTTGAATGATTTACAAAAGGTTCAGATTTTCTACAAAGGTTGTGACATTCCAACTCGTCAGATTATTGATCAAGCAGCAGGTGGTACGTTAATGGATAAGACCGAAGAAGAGGCGTTAGAGATAATTGAAAAGCAAGCTGCTTACTCTCATGAATGGCATCAAGATCATGAGTCATCCCATTCAGCTTCAGTTAAGAGAACCGAGACCACTGGTGCGTATGATGATTTTGGGTCTATCAGTGCTAAGTTGGATTCTTTTGGTAGAAATTTAGAGAAGATGAATAAGGATATTCATGGTATGAAGGTTGGTTGTGAGTATTGTGGGGGTTTACATTTAGCTAAAGATTGTGATGCGGGGTTAACGATAGGTCAAAAGGAAGAGATAGCGTACATCAGTCAGCAAAATAATAATCAGTTTCAAGGGCGCGCTCAATTTAACCGCAATTTTAATAATCCCTACAATCCTCAAGGTTGTCAGGGAGGTAGTAACAGTAATTATCAGAATTCAACGGGTGGAGGATTTCAGCAACAAGCTCCTGGGTATTTTCAAAAGCCCCAAGCTGAATAGAAAAAGTCGAATCTTGAAGCTATGATCGAAAAGCTTGTGATATCTCAAACTCAGCTTGTTACTACTGTTACTCAGAATAATGAGAAGAATGATCAGATATTCCGGAATCAACAAGCCACGATTCATAATTTGGAACAACAGATTGGTCAACTTGCTAATCAGAGAAATGAGAGAAAACCGGGGGAGTTACCAAGTAACACGGATGCTAACCCGAAAAATGGGCACGTTAATGCTATCATCACCCGAAGTGGTATAGCATATGATCCACCAAAGAAGCCTGCTGAGTATGATTTGCGAGTTCCATTGGTTAAAGATAGTGAGCCGGTAGTTGATAGTGAACCGGAGGGGGATAAGGAGCCGGAACAGGTGATTGAGGAAGTTGAAAATATACCGGTAAAGGTTGCTGCTAAACCGGTAGCTAAGGAGTATCAACCACCGCTCCCATACCTGAGAAAACAGAGGTTAGAGAAGTTAGAGGCGGAAAAATCAAAGTTCATGGAGTTGATCAAGAAAGTGAATGTCAATTTACCTTTCATTGATATTATTCCGGGGATGCCCAAGTATGCTCGGTTCATGAAGGATTTGCTTACCAACCGAAAGAAGATGGAAAGTGTTTCATCCGTGACGTTAAATGCAGCATGTACAGCGGTGGTGACAAACCAACTTCCCAAGAAGTTGGAAGATCCGGGTTGTTTTACTATTCCTTGTTTATTGGGGGATCTTGCTTGTATGCGGGCATTGGCGGATTTGGGTGCTAGTATTAATTTAATGCCCTACTCTATTTACCTTAAACTAGCACCTGGGGAACTTAGACCCACTCGTATGGCCATACAACTAGCGGACCGCTCTATTAAATACCCTCGTGGGATTATAGAGAACATGCTAGTTAAGACCGGGACATTAGTTTTCCCCGCCGACTTTGTAGTTCTAGACATGGAAGTGGATGAAAGGATTCCACTTATTTTGGGAAGGCCATTTTTGAATACCGCTAGATGTCTAATTGATGTTTATGGCCAACAGTTGACCCTTAGAATAGGTGACCAAAAGGTGTCCTTTGCTATTGATAAGGCATTAAAATACCCCGGTTACCTAGATGACACTTGTTATTTTTTGCAAACCGTGGACACACATGTTGAGTTTTTGTAGGAGTTTCCAGAATTGCAGGGAACAGGGGAATGTGAAATAGCAAGTGATGAAGGGGATGTGTAAGATGAGGTGGATCTGATGACCACCCTAATGGCTGAAGGTTATGAGCCAACCGAAGAAGAGCATGAGAAGTTGGAGAAAGCAAATGCATACAGGAGGAAAACTTCAATTGAAGAGGCTCCTGAATTAGAGTTGAAACCACTCCTGGATAATTTGGAGTATGCTTTTCTTGGGGAGGAGTCTAAACTCCCGGTGATTATTGCTTCCGATCTTTCTGTAAGTCAAAAGTCTAAACTTGTCTCCATGTTAAAAGCCCACAAACCGGCTATTGCATGGAAAATTCAGGATATTAAGGGTATTAGTCCCTCTTATTGTACACACAAAATCCTAATGGAAGATAACTTCAAACTGTGTGTGCAACGACAAAGGCGACTAAACCCACATATGCAGGAAGTGGTTAAAAAGGAGATTGTTAAACTCCTTGATGCAGGTCTTATTTATCTTATCTCTGACAGTCCTTGGGTGAGTCCGGTTCAATGTGTGCCCAAAAAGGGTGGCATGACCGTGATCACAAACGAAAAGAATGAATTAATTTCTACCAGGACTGTCACGGGATGGCGGGTGTGCATTGACTATCGAAAATTAAATGATGCCACCCGAAAGGACCATTTTCCCCTACCCTTCATCGATCAAATGTTGGAGAGGTTGGCGGGAAAAAGTTTCTATTGTTTTCTTGATGGTTTTTCGGGATATTTCCAAATCCCTATTGCACCCGAAGACCAAGAGAAAACCACGTTCATGTGCTCGTATGGTACATTCTCTTATAGGCGTATGCCGTTCGGTTTATGTAACGCCCCTGCTACCTTTCAAAGGTGTATGGTGGCGATTTTCCATGATATGATCGAAGACTGCATGGAGGTGTTTATGGACGACTTTTCAGTCTACGGAGACACCTTCGGGTCATGTCTTCTTAATCTTGAGCGTATGTTGATTCGGTGCGAAAAATCCAGTCTTGTGCTCAACTGGGAGAAATGCCACTTTATGGTTCGTGAGGGCATCGTTCTCGGGCACAAGATTTCTAAAGTTGGAATTGAGGTAGATAAGGCGAAAATCAATGTTATCGCCGATCTTAAAGCCCCTACCGATGTTAAAGGTGTTCGAAGTTTTCTTGGGCACGCCGGGTTTTACCGGCGGTTTATCAAGGATTTTTCCAAAATTGCCACGCCCTTAAATAAACTTCTTGAAAAGGACGCTCCATTTGTTTTCTCGGAGGAGTGTCATAAAGCTTTCAATCTTCTTAAAGCAAAGCTCACTAATTCACCTATCCTTATTAGTCCGGATTGGTCTATGCCATTCGAACTTATGTGTGATGCTAGTGACTTTGCAATCGGATCCGTCTTGGGGCAACGTGTTGGTAAACATTTCCAGCCCATTTACTATGCTAGTAAGACATTGCAAGGAGCGCAACTAAATTATACCACCACCGAAAAGGAACTCCTAGCAATTGTTTTCTCTTTTGACAAATTTCGTGCGTATCTCATACTAGCAAAGACGGTTGTGTATACGGACCACTCGGCCCTTAAGCATTTTCTCTCTAAACCCGATGCTAAACCGAGATTGATACGTTGGGTATTACTTTTGCAAGAATTCGATGTAGAAATCCGGGATAAAAAGGGTGCCGAGAATTTAGCGGGCGATCACCTTTCACGTCTTGAGAACCCCTCCCGCGAGGTTCTCGATGAGACTTCTATTCATGATGATTTTCCCGATGAATATCTCATGAAGGTGGAGGAGTGTGAAGACCCTTGGTTCGTTGATTTTGCGAATTATCTAGTTGGTGGATTCTTAGAGAAGGGTTGGTCACATCATAAACGTAAGAAGTTCTTTAGTGACCTTAAGTATTATTTTTGGGAGGACCCTTATCTCTTTAGGCGGTGTTCCGATGGAATGATCCGCCGGTGTGTTTCTGGAGAAGAATGCGAACGCATTCTTGTCCAATGTCATCATGGTCCGACAGGTGGGCATTATGGTCCCCAAGTTACGGGGCGAAAAGTCTTTGAGGCTGGGTTTTATTGGCCTACTATCTTCAAGGATGCCCACCGGATTTGTCAATCGTGCGATGCTTGTCAACGGGCGGGCCAAATCACCCAACGAGACGAGATGCCTCAAAATGTCATTCAAGTTTGTGAGGTTTTTGATATTTGGGGGATTGATTTCATGAGCCCGTTCCCGAAGTCGAATAATAAGCTCTACATTCTTGTTGCTATCGATTATGTTTCAAAATGGGTTGAAGCACAAGCTTTGCCCACCAATGATGCACGGGTCGTAGTTTCATTCCTAAAGCAACTCTTTTCTCGGTTTGGTTCCCCGAAAGCTTTAATTAGTGATCGGGGAACTCACTTTTGTAATGCCCAACTCGAAAAGGTGTTGAAACGGTATGGGGTAACCCATAAAGTTTCGACATCCTACCATCCTCAAACGAATGGGCAAGTCGAAAACACCAACCGAGCTTTAAAGAGGATTCTTGAGAAAACTATTGGTTCTAATCCTAAGGAGTGGTCGTTTAAGCTAGATGATGCCTTATGGGCATTTAGAACGGCGTACAAAACGCCAACCGGAACCACTCCTTTTCGGTTACTTTATGGCAAAGCGTGTCATCTCCCGGTGGAGATTGAACACAAAGCTTATTGGGCTCTAAAAACGAGCAATCTTGATCTTAAGGAGGCGGGTCGCCTTCGGTTGAGTCAATTGAATGAGTTAGAAGAGCTAAGGCTCGATGCGTATGAGAACTCATTGATTAGTAAGGAAAGAACGAAGAAGTGGCACGATAGTCGCTTGAAGGATCCTAAAGAATTTAAGGAAGGGGATCGTGTGCTTCTTTTCAATTCGAGGTTTCGTTTGTTTCCCGGGAAGTTAAAATCTAAATGGTCGGGACCTTTTGTTGTTCGAAAAGTTTATTCTCATGGGGCGGTTGATTTGGTAAATTTGAAAAGGGAAGAGTTCAAGGTTAACGGTCATCGGTTAAAACACTATGTCGATAGACCGCAAGAGGTGGACGATGAGATTAAACTCATCTTTACCTCTAACGACGCGTAATAATCATGGTTAAAACCATTGTTGTAGAGTTTGTATATTTTTGTGCTTGTTTGACATTATGTGCAATATAATCATGCTTGGATTTTTGTTGGGGTTAGTTTGGTGGTTTTAGGTTGAGAAAATGGGATTTAAAGGTTTAAAAATACAAAATTCTTGTGTACCAGCACATGGAGCGCCGCTCCAGATCATGGCGCGCCGCGCCACTTTGAGACACCTGATGTACCAGATATTGAAAAAAGCTCGACATGATTTTTCAGTTAATCGGAGCGCCGCGCGACACTTTGGAGCGCCGCGCGGATACCCTGCGCGCCGCGCCATTTCCTGTCGGCCAGCTGTTTTCTTTTATAATTAAAATCAAACCCGAATTTTTACATCCACACAATTAGAAACGGGTTGGTAGCTGTATTTACCCCAATTTCTTTTATTCTTTTCATTCATAACATCTCTTTAACACTTACAAAAACTTTGATTTTCAAAACCCTAAATCTCAAAACTTTGATTTCTTGTTTCAATTAACTTCAATCTTTCAAGAATGGCTCCCACCAAGGTCCGAATTTATTTCTTTCTAACTAATTTCATCTTATTATGTGTAATTGTTTGTTTAATTTTTGAGTATCATGATGAATTAGTGTGGGGTTGCTTTAATTTGGGTTATGTGATTCAATTAGTCATGGGTTTTGTTAGATTATCATTGTATGCTTTGATTTCATGATTAATTTCTGTTTTTGGAAAGTTTAACATGAACCTAGGGTTTGTAGGTTTAAAAATCCGAATTTTGTAAGTGAGAAAGGGGATATTTGCTTGAAGGTGTGGTAGTTCTTGAATTGTTCTTGTGTTTTTGAGCTAGTGTGGGGTTGTGTCCATATGGGCGGGTCAAATTATTTTGAATGACTTGAGCTATATTGTTCTAATTATGTGTAATGCCATGCTAGTAAGGATTAAACATATGCTTTTGAATTGTGATGAAGATTTTGTTGATGGTTGTTGGAATTGGTAAAAGTTGCAAACATGATGAAGTTTATTAGATTGTTGGAATCTAAATGAGTGATAAGTAATCATGTTTGTCATGTTTTGGGTTATGTTGATATATGATTACGGTTCATGAGTTGTTTTGTTTTAAGGGATAATGTGGTTTGGTTGAGAGTGTAGTTTTTGACATGTTTTTTTTTTTTTTAAGTATTATTTGTTAACTTGGAGATTGTTTTCAAAAGTGGATTGGCATGAAACATGATTTGGTTGTGAATGGTACTTGGTGTTTATTATTATGACTAACATTAACTTTTGAGTTTGTTGTTTTATTTTTTTTTTATTTGTTTCATGAATGTAGAGATCAAGAGGATCCCAGGAACAACCAAGGCAACCACCGAATAATCCTGAATTATGGTTATCTCATATCTCGAATAATGAGGATTTAGAGGAAAGGTTCACCACAAATAGCGCTCGTCCGATTGAGCGAACTTATTATTTAGATTGGACGCATCTTTCATCAGCGGGTCCTAATATTGTTCGGGAGTTGCGTCGTTACTTGTGGGTAGTCTATGCGGGCAATGAGTTAAGACCTTATGAAAGGTTATTTGAGATTAATGAGGATATTTATGAGCAGATAACTATAGAGTTTTTCTCAACTGTTAGTTGTCGACCTCGAGTCTCTCCGACCGAGGCAGATTTCTTATCGTTTAGGCTTGGCGGGTTAGAGCGTCGTATGTCTAAGATTGAGCTGGCTCGGGCATTAGATCTATATCCTGAGTTGACTGATAATGATTTGAAGTGGCATTTGATGAATTGCAGAGTGTTTGGGGAGCAAGTTTTCAGTGAAAGTGATTATTGGCCGACTGTGGCAACTGCTAGTGCTGGTCCGTTTAGTTCGAGTCGAAGTGTTCAGTCGATGCTTAGACTTCCTGAGGATCGAATATTTTTTAAGATGATAGCTACTATGTTTATGGCAAGGAGAAATGCAAACAAAATTCAGTGAAGGGATCTTTGGATCCTACAACAAATTAAATTGAGGGAGCCGATCGATGTCCCATGTATGTTAGGGGTATGGTTGCAGAAAATTGGAATGGACAACCGCACAGAACGCCCATTGTTAGGTGGGCATTTTGTTACTAGGTTAGCTCGGGCGTTTTCGGTCCCGACGAGTCGATGTGATGTGGTGGGAGTTGAGGCGATGCCCACCAATATTCTGTTTTTCTCTAAGGCTGAGTTTATCCGTCGTGGTCCAGCAGGATGGGTTTTGTGGTCTGATGAAGAGCAACAGCAACAGCAACAGCCAGGTGACGGTGCAGGTCGAGGACGTGGACGTGGAGCTAGTCGATCCACGTATGAGGCTGGGAGCTCGAGTGGTGCGAACGTACAGGGTACGTGGTCAATAGGTGAAGAGAGTTGGAATTCTTTGGTGAACAGTGTGGACGGTCTTCATTTAGAGTACAGGGACAGTAGGTCAGCATATGATGCTCAGGTGGAGCATAATCAGTGGATGTTGGCAGAGCAGCGTAGGCATAATGAGGATTTGATGACTTGGCACCAACAAAATTATGGGTCGATTAACACAACACTAGGACAGTTTGGAACAGAGTTGGGTCATTTGGGAGAGCGTGTTGACAGGGTTGAGTACGATGTTAGGGGAATTAGGGCCCACAATCAGTGGGAGATCCATCAGCGATAAATTCAGCGTCAGATGCGTCATAACCCGGAGGCGTATATTCCGACGCGAACTACCATTCCCGATTATACGTCTGTTACTCCTCCGAGACCGGATCCTTCATATGACTCGTACCAAGCTTGTCAGGATACGTATGGTGTGAACTGGGACCCTACCAGAGATTTTTGGCCAGGAAGTGATTGATTGTTGCGCGTGATTATGTTGTAATTTGTTTTAAACTATTTCCGTTTCGTTGGTTTGTGCTTGGATAATTTTTTTTATTTTGCTTATGTACTGTGGATTTATTTAGGGACAAGGCGTTTCGGTACCGGGTGGTGCCACCTTGTCCCATTTATGTAGTTCGTGTGTTTTTCTTTTCTTAGGTATGTTGGTGAAACAAATTTATTTTCAAGTCTGGCATTAAGTTCAGCAAAACTACTTGAGTGATGATATTGGTGTGAGGATCGGGAATGGACGATGTTCTTATGCTGGCAGTCAGTTCAGCGCCATCTGTCACTGTCATTCCACGATTAGTGGTTAAGCTCGATAAGTTTTTATTTTTCTTACCCTTTCGATTTTAATCCATTTTTTTATCTCAAGTAATGGGGACATTACTTGATCTCAAGTGTGGGGTGGGGGATGTAAAATCTCTCGGGTTGGTTGTTAATAGAATCATCATTATTTTGGTTTTGATATCTAAAAGACTTGACGTTTCACGGGGTTTTGGTCGTAAAAAAAAAAAATTAGTTAGCGAAAAAAAAATTGAAAAATAGTTAAAAATTCGACCAAAACCCTTGTTTAAGATTTGGCTTGGTATTTTTTATTTTGTGAATTTGGAGAAGCCAAAAGTGTTCCACATGTTCATTTCCATTGAACATGAAATCCTACTAGTTCAAAGAACTCAATAGTAGGTCACCTGTACCAAAACGGGTGTAAACCGTGAGAGAGCGGTGATTGCATAGCGTGATTGTGACCGAATCACATGCCAGATCAAAAACTTTTGGTTACTTGGTATAGCAGACTTCCGAAACTATATCATTTTATTATTGCATCATTTAATGATATGATACTGTGGGAAGAGGAGCCTTGAGCTTCACCAGTGCTGTCCTTTTTAGGAGCAATAGCTACGTGCTTGTGTTTGCTTAGACAACACAACCCATAGCCAAAAGCTATGGAACCCGAAGTTTTTCGGGATTTATCGGGAGTAAAGTTTTCCGAAAGTTGTTTCAAAACCAGTGTCAATTGAAACAGAATGGCACTTCCGAGTGACTCAGATCCACTCATTAAGGAAGTAAAGTCTTCCGACCGTTCTACTTGGTACATATACCTCTTAAGCGTGCCATTTCATTACCCATCATTTCACGATGAGGTACTGTTAGAGGAGAAAGTCTTGAACTTTCAAAACATGTTCATTATTTTGAATGTGAAATTCTACATGAACATAACAGTTCATACGTAGGTCACTTGTACAAAAATGGGTGTCAACAGTATGAACGGTGATTGGATCGTGTGGTCAAAACCGGGCCATGCGCTTGATCAAAAACTTAAACAGGGCGGTCTTCATTGTTTCTCCTAACAAGGACAATGATGCGCCCGACCACCTAACATAACCACATAGGATGTATCCATTCCATCCTTAAGGGAGTCAAGTCTCCCGAACCACACACTTGCTGATTCATTTCAGAAGTTGTAGTCCAGACCAGTTGTAGGGTGACGAAAAGTCTTGAAAAGTCATTGCTAAAATCGACTGGAAATCTACCAGGCCTCAACGTCAAATAGGGAAACTGGTAGTCGAAGCTTATCTCAATGAGGGAGATTTGCTAGCCAAATGGGAAGCGCACCATGATACATAAAATGTCAGTGATTGATCAGATTCTCAGTGGATAACCTCCGAAAAGGTAAGATATCAGCTTTTAAGCCTGATGAACTTCAATCTTTATGATTGACTTAACGGATTAGATGATTACCTCATAATTGTCGATGATATCCGGACGTAATGTGTATCCTCCTAAGCACATTATTTTCTACCGAAATCTCGCGATGTTAGGTACTGTGGGAGGCTTGGCTTGACCAATTGCGGGGTAGCTCGTGCGTTCTCTTGGCACACATGTTCGATTGTTATATCTCTGGTGCTCGGTTCCCACTTGATTCCCGGTTCCATTGAAGACTTATGTTATGATTCGAGATTCTCTATTTCATCATTACGGTACGTTATCGAGATTATTTTGGTTACTATATTCGTTCATATTGTTTGCGGATGGGAAGTTACATCGGGGGAATGCAAGTGGGAACTATGGTTGTTATTTATTCCAAATCGTGCCCACGCTAGTTGCTTGTTTAGTTTCTCGTTCGTTTGGTTCTACATACATGTTTGAAGACATTATTATATGGTAGAAGATTATTATCGAGTTTATTTGCTTGAGGACAAGCAAAACTCTAGTGTGGGGTTGTTTGATATCGCATTTCCTTAGCGATATCGGGTACATTTTGGTCCTTTTGGATACGATTTGGAATTATTTCGGTGAAAGTTGTGAAAAGTTTGAGTTCCAAGACCAAGGAGGTTAATTTTGAAGTTATTTGATGGTTTTGGGTGATTTTCGATGTAAACGAGTGAAAGGGTTTGGTCCGATTCGAGTTTTGGTGTTTGTATTAAGTTTTTCAGCTCATTTCAGCAAAAGTGACATGGAGCGCCGCTCCAAAACGTGGCGCGCCGCACCATTCCGCATAAAATATAGTTCGAGCATTTTTAAAAGGCAGATTTCAGCTCACCAGTTATTTGGCGCGCCGCGCAGGGTCTTAACCGGGTTCAGAATTTCACTTATTTAAAGCCCGAAAATTACCCTAATTGATCAATATCGTATCCAGACGAATTCCAGCAGCTTTTTGACGAACTTAGGTGATTTTTGGGGATTTCCAAGGTCATTCTAAGGTGTCAATCATTCCGGAAACAAGTCTCAGTTTGTTTATCTTTCAGGATTCAATCATTGATTAGGTTAATCTCTTGTCATAAACAATGAATTTCTCTATTACTTTATTTGTGATTTTTATTGTTGCCATGATTATTGGCTAAGTTCTTTAATGTTTGTCTAGATTTAATAACCTATGTATTGGATGCTACTTATCAGTTGTTTGATTAATTTATGATGATTTGACGTTTGGATTAAAGAACCATTCTTATTTAAGCTAGACTCTTCGATTCAATTGGTTGTGTACTTGTTTGATAGGATGAGAGTTCATTAATTTAGTGCATTAATTTACAATTGGTTTGTCTTAATTGATTGTTTGCTTACTCGGAGACGAGAGTAAATTGAATTCAAAAGGCTAGACGAAATAGGGGTGAATTATGCGCAACGAGAGTTGGTGTGATTGTGATTTGAGTCTTCATCTCAGTTCAACTGTTTAGTCACAATTAGGAGGTCTTAGGCTACGGGGAATTCCGTGTCGTGTAATCTTAATTGAAGTGTTTGCGCTGGGGAATTCCATGTGAACCAACTAGATAATTCACATAAGTTAGATAATAACTGGGGCTTAATCTAAATGCATCCAATACTAGGTGAAAAAGGTCTAGACAAGCATTCGTTTTTTTTTATTGTTTACAGTTATCTTATTTTACTCGTTTGTTTGCTTTAAAGCTTAAAACTGAAAACACCAAAAATATTGTTCAATCTTGTTATTAATTAAAGCTATCTTTGATTTTGGCTAATCGTTAAATAGCCAACCAAACAAATTATCTCGTAATTCAATTTTCTAGATTTAACTTAGTTTAATTCATTAGTTACATTCTTAATTTTCACGTCTAAACTGTCCTTGGAACGATCTTGGATTTACCAACTTTATACTATTGCACGATCGGGTACACTGCCCGTTAGTGTGTAGTAAATCTTTAAACCGGTTTTTCCCATTATAAATAATAGACGCGATTTTACACATCAATGATAGCTATTGTACATGTTGCAAGTAGTCATAGAACAATACTCAGCATGCATCGGTTTGATCGGTACAGCTTACGGACACACACTTTCTATTTTTAGAAAGTTTCTATTTTTAGCAGGTTTCCATTTTTGGAAAGTTTCTATTTTTGGAAATTTCTATTTTTGGAAAGTTTCTATTTTTGGAAAGTTTCTATTTTTGGAAAGTTTGCAATTTTAGAAAGTTGCTATTTTAGGAAATTTTATAAGTTAGGAAAGTTTCCTTAATCAGAAAGTCAACAAAAGTCAACTGAAAGTCAAAGTCAACCGAAAGTCAACTCAAAAGTCAACCTTGGTCAAACATAGTCAACGTTAATTTTAAAAGTGTAAGTTGTATTAATAATGTAAGTTATAATGTTTATTAAAGTTAAATATGTCTAATTATGTCATAACATAAGTTTAATTAAATTAAAATGAATTATTAAAGTTAATATAAGTTTAAATGATATAATTATTATAACATAAGTATTTAATTAATTAATTAAATATTAGTCATAATATAAGTATTATTAATTAATAATAAATTTTAAATCATCTCATAAGTATTATTAATTAATAATGAATCATTAATCATATCATAAGTTTCTAATTATAATCATTAAATCATAAGTATTTAATAATTAAATTATAATTAAATAATAACTAAGCCTTATAATAATTAAATAATTAATTAATCCTTATTATAAGTCTTATAATAATAATCTTATAATATAATTTTAATACTTATCATAAGTATTTTCCATTAATAATAAAAGTATTATTAATCATAAGTTTAATTAAAATGTTAATTAAATCATAAGTAATAATTAAATGATATAATAAATATATATCATAAGTCTTAAAATTTAATAATCACTTTTTATATCATAAGTAATTTAATAATAAGGAAAATCATTATTTTTATCATAAGTTTTAATAATTAACCATAAGTTTTAATTCAAAAGTTCATCGGGTTGCATCTTGAGCCCCGGGTGTCGGTTTTCGGCGAGCCTTATATATCTCCGCCTAATCAAACCACCCAACACATTGGTGCACTTAAGAACACACCAAGAACAGTCCACAAGTCAAGGTGATCAGCCATGACACCACTTGGAACTTCAATTCAATCATAATCGTGTTTTAGCCATAACGGGTGATTCGTGGCTCGAATTTAGATGACCCGAACATGAAAGTTCGTCCCATAATTAATCCTAACACACTAACACACCATAAAGTCACCAAATATGGTCACAAAGTCGGACCAAACCTGGTTCATATCAATATCACATTTCAATCTTAACAAAATACCATTTTGATCATATCTAGGTCTCCGGGAATCGAAACGACATGAATCCGGAGTCTAAAATTAATGTCTTGATGAGAGGAACTCATCTAACTACTTTATTTTCACTTTTATATCAGTCACAATTCCAGAATTAAACAAAAAGCTGCTGTCCCAATTAAATCAAACCAAAAACATATGTATTTGAGTAATTCTACGCATACAAACACCATTACAACAACAAGTAATCATCATACTATCAATATATAATCAATATACAGAAAAATAATAAAAAATCAAAAGTTCTAGGGTTAGGGTTTATACCCTAAACGATAATCAAGAAGTATAGTCGCGTAGAGGAGATTGAAAAGAACGCGTTTATGTAAACCAATTGATGATCCAAGCAATATTGAATGATGATGATGATGTTTTGTTGGTGTGGGGAGACGGCAAGGAGAGGAGGAAGAGGAGAGAGCACAAAGTAATATTAGGTTTTGGGAATTTTGATGAAAAGGAAAATAAAATCACAAAATGAGAAAACAAGGGAGTATTACTCCCTCCCTTGGTGGTTTCGGCCGAACCAAGCAATGGGGTCGGCCCCATTAGCCCAAATTTGGTAAATATTGATTTCCTTGTGGCCCGAAAGCCCGAACGAAACCCGAAACGCGAAAACTCGCTTACGCGATTAAAATTTCGGAGAGATAACGAATACGCGACGAAAAATAAATATAAATACTATATATAATTATATGATCTTAAAATATCATATTTAAAATATTTAGGATTTAAATATCCCAAAAACTAAACCGTTTGTTTAAAAACCGAAAAGATTTGCCGGATAGAAATCCGCGACACGTAGAAACGTATAACTCAAAATATGAATACAATTATTCACATAACACAAAATAATTAATATATATATTATTACAAAAATAATAATATAGGTCATGTAAATGATGTGGTATGAATAACAGTTAATAGTCGTTAAATAATTAACGGTAAAAGATAATTGAAAAAGTAGGGTCGTGACAGTACCTTTCCGTTACGGAAATTTCATCCCGAAATTTAAGCAGGTGCAGGGGTTGACTCAGCATCTGGGAACAAATGCGGGTACTTCTACTTCATCTGATCTTCACACTCCCAGCGTTCCATCTAACCCGGACAATAGGAATTCGGCTCTGCTTAAGAGTCTTAACTTCTCGATCCATAATTTGAATAGGTTCCTCAATAAAATGAAGTTGCTTATCAACATGAAGTTCTTCCAGAGGAATAGTTTTATCGGCTTCGGCCAAACACTTCTTTAAATTTGATCCATGAAAACATCGTGAAAAGCACTGAGTTCTTGTGGCAACTTCAAACGATAAGCCGCCGGTCCAACTCTCTCAACAATCTCAAACGGTCCAACAAAACGAGGACTTAACTTTCCCCTTTTACCAAAACGGATCACACCCTTCCAAGGTGAAACCTTTAACATAACACGATCACCAACTTGGAATTCCACATCCTTCCTTCCCCTATCGGCATAACTTTTTTACGGACTTCTGGCGGTTCTCAATCTTTCCTTAATCTGTACGATATTCTCGGTAGTCTCATGGATAATTTCTGGACATGTGAGTTGAGCATCCCCAACCTCATTCCAACAGACAGGAGACCTACACTTCCTACCATACAGAGCTTCAAATGGTGCGGCTTTAATACTTGCATGATAACTGTTGTTATAAGAAAACTCAGCTAGCGGCAAATATTTATCGCACCCATTACCAAAATCGATAATACACGCTCGTAAAATATCTTCTAACGTCTGAATGATCCTTTCACTCTGACCATCTGTTTGAGGATGATAAGCGGTGCTCATATCTAACCTAGTTCCCAAGGCTTTCTGTAAGGATCGCCAAAACCTCGATACAAATCGACTGTCTCGGTCCGAAATAATAGATACAGGAACACCATGTCTTGAAACAATCTCCTTCAAATACAAACGAGTGAGTTTCTCCATTGAATCTGTTTCCCTAATCGGTAAAAAGTGAGCCGACTTAGTGAGTCGATCTACAATCACTCAAATAGTGTCATAGCCACCCGCAACTCTCGGTAACTTAGTAATAAAATCCATCGTAATTCCTTCCCACTTCCACTTGGGAATCTCAGGTTGCACTAAAAGTCCGGATGATTTTTGATGTTCAGCTTTAACCTTAGCACAGGTCAAATACTTAGTCACATACGTAGCCACGTCACCTTTTAAATTAGGCCACCAATACAGCTCCTTAAGATCATGATACATCTTTCCTGAACCAGGATGAATAGAGTACCTAGACTTATGAGCCTCATCTAACATAAGTTTTCGTAGTTTGCCAATCTTCGGAACCCAAAGACGTCCCGCAAAGTATCTAGTACCATCTGCTCGTACCTCAAATTTCTTAGCCATACCTCTTACGTTCTATTTCACAAAATTCTCTTCCTTTAAGGCTTCTTGTTGTGCCTCAAGAATCTGCCTTGCGAGGTTTGTTCTAATTGTCATATTCAAGGCCCTAAACTTACGAGGTTCAGCCCTTTCTTTATGACTCAACGCATCCGCCACAACATTGTCCTTACCCGGATGATATAAAAGTTCACAATCGTAATCATTCAATGTCTCAATCCATCTTCGTTGTCTCATGTTCAACTGTTTCTGATCGAGGATATGTTGAAGAGTTTTGTGATCTGTGTACACAGTACTCTTGACCCCATACAAATAATGTCTCTAAATCTTAAGCGCAAAAACAACGACCCCCAACTCTAAATCATGAGTTGTATAGTTCTGTTCGTGAATCTTTAATTGACGTGATGCGTACGCAATAACTTTCTTTCGTTGCATCAAAACACAACCAAAGCCTTGACGCGAAGCATCACAATAAACAACAAAATCATTATTACCCTCAAGTAGTGACAATATCGGAGCGGTAGTCAACTTCTTCTTTAAAATCTGAAAAAGCAGTCTCTTGTTCATCCTTCCACTCATACTTTTCCCCTTGTGCGTTAAAGCAGTCAGAGGTTTCGCTATACGAGAGAAATCTTGAATGAACCTTCTATAGTAACCTGCCAATCCTAGGAACTGACGAATCTGAGTAGGAGTTTTCGGAGTTTCCCACTTTTTAATCGCCTCAATCTTAGCAGGATCAACTTGTATCCCTTGTTTACTAACAATATGTCCAAGGAATTGAACTTCTCGTAACCAGAAAGCACACTTAGAGCACTTAGCGTACAACTCTTCTTTTTTTAACAGATCGAGCACCAACTTCAAATGTTCTTTGTGCTCTTCATCACTCTTCGAATAAATAAAGATGTCATCGATGAACACAATAACGAACTTGTCCAGATAGGGTCTACACACACGGTTCATGAGGTCCATGAACACAGCAGGTGCATTTTTCAATCCGAACGGCATAACAAGAAACTCAAAGTGACCGTAACGGGTGCGAAAAGCAGTTTTCGAAACATCATATTCTTTAACACGCAACTGATGATAGCCGTAACAAAGATATATTTTTGAATAAACAGATGAACCCTGAAGCTGATCGAACAGATCATCAATTCTCGGAAGGGGGTATCGATTTTTAATAGTAAGCTTGTTCAACTCACGATAGTCAATGCACAAACGAAAAGAACCATCCTTCTTCTTAACAAACATAACATGTGCTCCACAAGGGGACGAACTAGGACGAATGAAACCCTTGTCTAACAACTCACGGAGTTAACTCGACAATTCTTGAAGTTCGATAGGCGCAAGATGATAAGGAGCACGTGCTACAGGAGCAGCACCGGGAATAAGATCAAATTGAAATTCTACCGCGCGTTGCGGCGGAAGGTGATAATGCTAAAAACGAACATATATTTCATAGCATTATTCCTCAAGAAAGACAAGCTTTTAGTTGCAACTGTTCTATTTACAAGTGATATTCGTTTAAATCATAAAAGGTGAAGACAAAAGACAGATTCGACGAATTGAAGACGCAAACGACCAAAAAGCTCAAAAGTACAAAATACAATCAATGAGGTTCCAATTATTGATAAGAAACGTCTCAAAATTACAAGAGTACAAGATTCAAAACGCAAAGTATAAGATATTAAATTGTACGCAAGGACGTTCGAAAATCTGGAACCGGGACCAGAGTCAACTCTCAACGCTCGACACAACGGACTAAAAATTACAAGTCAACTATGCACATGAATAATATAATATATAATTAATTCTTAAAATTAATATATATATTATATTATTATAAATAAACGTCGGCAGAAGAAAACAACCAAAAGTGGCTCTCCCCAGCTGGCCATGCGATCGCATAGCCTGGAAGGCATAAATCCATGCGATCGCATGAGCCTCTTTTCCAGATCACATGCCTATAAAAATCGAGTTTTGGTGTAACAAAAATCACATCCTTTTCTTCTTCACTCAACGTAGTATATGTATATATATTTTAATTTTAATTTTAATTTTAAATCCTAATAATAAGGGTGTGTTAGCGAATGTTGTAAGGGTGTAAGTCAAAATTCTGTCCGTGTAACGCTACGCTATTTTTAATCATTGTAAGTTATGTTCAAACTTTTTACATTAATGTCTCGTCGCTAAGTTATTATTATGCTTATTTAATCCGAAGTAATCATGATGTTGGGCTAAAAATATTAAAATTGGGTAATTGGGCTTTGTACCACAATTGGGGTTTGGACAAAAGAACGACACTTGTGGAAATTAGACTATGGGCTATTAATGGGCTTTATATTTGTTTAACTAAATGATAGTTTGTTAATTTTAATATAAAGATTTACAATTGGACGTACCTATAAATAACCATATACACTCGATCGGACACGATGGGCGGGGTATTTATATGTACGAATAATCGTTCATTTAACCGGACACGGGAATGGATTAATAGCCACTAGAATTATTAAAACAGGGGTGAAATTATGTACAAGGACACTTGGCATAATTGATAACAAAGTATTAAAACCTTGGGTTACACTCAGTCGACATCCTGGTGTAATTATTAAACAAAGTATTAAAATCTTGTTATAGTTTAAGTCCCCAATTAGTTGGAATATTTAAACTTAGGGTATAAGGATAATTTGACGAGGACACTCGCACTTTATATTTATGACTGATGGACTGTTATGGACAAAAACCAGACGGACATATTAAATAATCCAGGACAAAGGACAATTAACCCATGGGCATAAAACTAAAATCAACACGTCAAACATTATGATTACGGAAGTTTAAATAAGCATAATTCTTTTATTTCATATTTAATTTCCTTTATTTTATATTTAATTGCACTTCTAATTATCGCATTTTTATTTATTGTTATTGTATTTAATTGCACTTTTAATTATCGTACTTTTTAATTATCGCAAGTTTATTTTATCGCACTTTTATTATTCGCAATTTCATTATCGTTATTTACTTTACGCTTAAAATTAAGTCTTTTATTTATTTAATATTTTACATTTTGTTTTAACTGCAACTAAAGTTTTTAAAATCGACAAACCGGTCATTAAACGGTAAAAACCCCCCTTTATAATAATAATATTACTTATATATATATTTGTATTTTTATAAATTTAAACTAATATAGCGTTAAGCTTTGTGAAAAAGATTCCCTGTGGAACGAACCGGACTTACTAAAAACTACACTACTGTACGATTAGGTACACTGCCTATAAGTGTTGTAGCAAGGTTTAAGTATATCCATTCAATAAATAAATAAATATCTTGTGTAAAATTGTATCGTATTTAATAGTATTTCCTTGTAAAATTTAATAGTATTTTATACCCCTTAGCTTTAACACCAAGTATTTTTGGCGCCGCTGCCGGGGAACTTAAAAATTTAGCTTAAAAGCCGGAAGCGCAACGCTATATAAAAAAAAAGATTGTTATTTTTAGTTTACTTTTATAAAAATACGTTTTTGTAAAAATACGTTTTAAAAATTCAAAATATAAAAAGAAAAACAAAAATTTATATATTTTTAAGAGTTTGTTAAATATATAAGTTTTATAAAGTTTCTTTATTTTTATTTTTATTTTTAGTATTTAAAAATTTAAATTTTATTTAAATATTGTGGTTTTTTTTTATAAAACATCAAAACAGGAAAACAGAAAAAAAAAATATAAAAGTTTACGGGCTACACTGTAGCAGCCCAACCCATCTGGCCCGATTTTTTACTTCATGCGATCGCATGAATATATAGCATACACTCCATGCGATCGCATGGAGTGATTTGACTCGTCTGAAACATAAGCTGTACGAAATTAGGGTTTATAATAATAATTATTATTAATTAATAACCCTAATTAGGTTATAATTATTTTATTATTTAGTTTAGTTTATTTATAATTTGTATTTTAAGTCTAAATTAGTTTTAATAATTTATAAATTTAATAGTTTTATAAAATAAATAATATAAAAATAATATTTTTATAAAAATTGTAATTTTTACAACTTTTTATATATTTTTATATTTTGTCCCTTTTTAATAGTTTTAGCGTAATTTTTGTATTTTTCGCTCGTATTTATTTTTAATTTATAGTTTTTGCCATAGTTATTTTTATTTCTAGATTTTTAGGCCTTGCCGTAAAATCCCTTAAGTGCTTTTTCTTTAGACAAAGATTTAGGTGCTTTAGAATTTTGCGACGCCTTTTTAAGTTTTAGTACCTTTTTAAGTTATTTTCATTTGGGATATAGTTTTACTTGTAAGCTTTAAGACGCAACTTTTAGTTTTAAATTTTTAGTTCCTTTTTAAGTTTAGACGCGCTATTTTCTTATTTCTCGACGCCTTTTACCTATGTATCAATTATCATTCCAATTAGTAATCTCCATTTGCGATTATAATTTTAAGTTAGTGGTAGTAATAAGGTTGGGTTAGGCGAATGTTTTAAAGTTTTATAAGTCACTCTTTTTATTTCTTATTTTTCAACGCCTTTTTCAATTTTTCTTTTCTTTTTTGACCTTTTTCGACGCGTTCTTTTTTTTCTTATTTCTCGCTATTCTAGTTTTTAGGACATAGATTTTTACTCTACTTCTTATCTAAATTTCTTAAAATTACGAAAATTTATTTTAAGTAGTTAAATTGATAGACATCCAAATTTTCTGGTTCGTAGTAATAGTTGAATTTGTACGTGGACCGGGTTATTGGAGCCAAACAGTCCTCAATTATATTGAGACCAAACGAATCCTGCCCCTTTGCTGCATCTTTTGGTTATTTGAAACGTGGGCAAAATCAGAAAAGTCTATTGATTGGATAACTTATATAATTTTTCGTTCCTTTTTAAAAACTAATAGGATATTCAGTGAATGCACCGAGCAAGACGTTCACCACCTTTTGTACGTTCACCACCTGTAACTAGATCAAGACATTTAGCAAATATTACTGCCGTTGATTTTTCTTTATAATCGTCATCCAGTCGACCAAGTACTCCAATTCAAATTTCCGATAATGCATTTTTTGAACCCGACCTCACAATTGAGAATCCGGAGAATATTCAGGGACAATTCATAGATCCTGAACCAATAAACTTTCCTCCGGAACCACCAATCATTCAAACAGAGATTGTTGAGGAACGAACCATTAAATCAGAATCCTCTAGTGATTCGGATTCAACAAATTCAATTATGGAGAATCTGGAACCTCTAAGTATGGAAGACCGAATGAGAGCTAAACGCACTGGCCAAGGTCACGCAATTACTCATCCAGACATAAATGCGTCAGATTATGAAATCAAAGGACAAATTCTACACATGGTGACTAATCAATGCCAATTTAGTGGTACGCCGAAGGAAGATCCAAATGAACATCTTCGTACCTTTAATAGGATCTGCACACTATTTAAAATCCGAGAAGTGGAGGATGAACAGATATATCTCATGTTATTTCCCTGGACTTTAAAGGGAGAAGCCAAAGATTGGTTGGAATCATTACCTGAAGGGGCGATTGATACATGGGACGTTTTAGTTGAAAAATTTCTTAAACAATTCTTTCCGGCATCTAAAGCCATAAGACTTCAAGGAGAAATTGTTATGTTCACACAGAAACCGAATGAAACTCTATATGAGGCGTGGACAAGATTTGGAAAGTTATTAAGAGGATGTCCGCAACATGGTTTAGACACCTGTCAAATAGTACAAATATTCTACCAATGATGCGACATCACTACAAGAAAAGACATCGATATAGCAGCTGGTGGTTCCATTATGAAGAAAACCGAAACTGATGCTTATAAAATTATTGATAACACTGCTTCCCACTCACATGAGTGGCACCAAGAAAAAGATATCGTTAGATCATCTAAAGCAGCTAGAGCCGATTCTAGCCATGACTTAGATTCCATTTCCGCAAAAATAGATGCTGTCGAGAGACGAATAGAAAAGATGACTAAGGATATTCACTCAATACGAATTAGTTGTGAGCAGTGTGGAGGACCACATTTGACAAAAGATTGTCTCAGTATTGAATTAACAATGGAACAAAGAGATAATATTTCATACATAAACAAAAGGCCTGGAAATAATTATCAGAATAATTATCAACCGCCAAGACCGATCTACAATCAAAACCAGAATTATAATCGAAATATTCCATACAACAACCAACAAGGTCCTAGCAATCAACAAGTATCTAACAATACTTACAACCAGCAAAGACCTAATTTTCAAAACAAACCACCACAACCCGATGATAAAAAGCCGAATTTAGAAGATATGATGACGAAGCTAGTTGAAACTCAAACGCAGTTTTTCACATCTCAAAAACAAACTAATAAACAAAATGCTCAAGCATTTAGAAATCAACAAGCTTCTATTCAAAACTTGGAACAAGAAGTAAGTAACCTAGCAAGGTTAATAGGTGAAAGAAAACCGGGAAGTTTACCTAGTGATACAAATGCAAACCCCCGGAATGAAACAGCTAAAGCCATTACCACAAGAAGTGGTACAACACTTAAACCACCTGAAATACCTGTAACTTCTGATGAAGCTATTCCTACTCCACAAGAACCACAACCTGATCAAGATAAGGAAAAAGAACCGGTAGTTGAAAAGGTTAATGAAGATAACACAGTTAAGGCTAAACCTTATGTTAAACCATACCAACCACCACTTCCTTACCCGAGTAAAATGAAGAAAGAGAAACTTGAAGCCGAGCAATCCAAATTCTTGGATATGTTTAAACAGATAAATGTAAATCTTCCTTTCATTGATGTGATTTCAGGAATGCCTAGATATGCTAAATTCTTGAAAGATCTAATCTCAAATAGAAAGAAAATGGAAGAACTCTCGGCTGTTACTATGAATGCTAATTGTTCAACAGTGCTGTTGAATAAGATACCAGAAAAACTATCTGATCCAGGAAGTTTCACAATTCCATGTTTTCTGGGTAGTCTTAGTTCAATAGAAGCATTGGCAGACTTAGGTGCTAGTATAAATTTAATGCCGTATTCACTATACACTAAACTAGACCTTGGAGAATTGAAACCAACTAGAATAAGTATACAACTAGCCGATCGATCAATAAAATATCCTAGAGGGATAATGGAGAATATGCTAGTTAAAGTTGGTACTTTAGTATTTCCAGTAGATTTTGTTGTTCTGGACATGGAAGAAGATTCTCAAGTTCCTCTCATATTAGAAAGACCATTCTTAAACACGGCTAAAGCAATGATAGACGTGTTTGGTAAGAAACTGACCCTAAGTATAGAGGATGAGAGTGTTACCTTTTCAGTTGATAGAGAAATGCAACAACTGCAATCTGCAGATGATACATGTTATTATATTCAAACTATAGATTCACATGCAGAATTGTTAGAAGAATTTCCAGAATTACAAGGAACAGGAGAATGTTCTTTAGGAGAAGGTAATGAACCAATTGATGAAGCTGAAATGTTAGCTACACTTATAGCTAATGGATATGAACCAACAACAGAAGAAATTCAAATGCTAAAAGAAGAAGACAGATATCGATACAAATCATCGATAGAAGAACCTCCGAAATTAGAGTTAAAGCCACTTCCAAACCATTTGAAATACGCTTATTTACATGGTGAATCTGAATTACCTGTAATAATATCGTCTTCTCTTACTGAAAATGAGAAATCACAACTCATTTCTGTGTTGAAAGCTCATAAACCAGCCATTGCATGGAAGATTCATGATATTAAAGGAATAAGTCCTTCGTATTGCACACATAAAATCCTTGTGGAAGAAGGTCATAAAACGTATGTGCAACGCCAACGAAGACTAAATCCGAATATGCAAGATGTAGTTAAAAAAGAAATTATTAAAATGCTAGACGCAGGTCTAATTTATCCAATTTCTGATAGTCCATGGGTAAGCCCAGTTCAATGCGTGCCTAAGAAGGGTGGCATGACTGTCATTACAAATGAAAAAAATGAGCTTATTCCTACTAGGACTGTAACAGGATGGCGTGTATGTATTGATTATAGAAAATTAAATGACGCCACCAGAAAAGATCACTTTCCCTTACCTTTTATTGATCAAATGTTCGAAAGATTAGCCGGAAATAGTTACTATTGTTTTCTTGATGGTTTTTCCGGATATTTTCAAATTCCAATAGTACCCGAAGATCAAGAGAAAACCACATTCACGTGCCCTTATAGTATTTTTGCTTACAAACGCATGCCATTTGGACTTTGCAACGCCCCTGCAACCTTTCAAAGGTGCATGATGGCGATTTTTCACAACATGATAGAAGAATGCATGGAAGTTTTCATGGATGACTTTTCAGTCTTCGGTGATACATTTGAATCATGTCTAGTTAATCTAGAACGAATGCTTATTAGATGCGAACAATCAAATCTAGTACTTAATTTTGAGAAATGCCATTTCATGATTAAAGAAGGCATCGTTCTTGGTCATAAAATTTCAAAAGAAGTAATTGAAGTGGATAGAGCTAAAGTAGATGTAATTGCTAAAATTCCACATCCCACCAATGTTAGAGGAGTTAGGAGTTTTCTAGGGCATGCCGGTTTTTACCGACGTTTCATAAAATATTTTTCTAAAATTGCCACTCCTATGAATAAACTCCTAGAAAAGGATGCTCCATTCATCTTTTCAGATGAATGTATCAAATCTTTTAATATTCTTAAAGAGAAATCACTAATGCACCGATCATGATAACACCAAATTGGAATCTACCGTTTGAACTAATGTGCGATGCAAGTGATTTTGCAATGGGAGCCGTTTTAGGACAAAGGATTGAAAAACGATTTCAACCTATATATTATGCTAGTAAGACGTTACATGGAGCACAAATGAACTATACAACTACTGAAAAAGAACTCCTTGCTATTGTCTTTGCTTTTGACAAATTTCGTTCATATCTCGTTCTAGCAAAAACGGTGGTCTATACCGACCATTCTGCTCTTAGATACCTATTTTTGAAACAAGATGCCAAACCAAGATTAATCCGTTGGATCTTACTCTTACAAGAGTTCGATATTGAAATCCGAGATAAAAGAGGAGCAGAAAATCTCGCCGCTGATCATCTTTCTCGTCTTGAAAATCCCGAATTAGAAGTTCTAAATGAATCGGCCATACAAGACAACTTTCCTGATGAATATCTATTGAAGATAGATTATAATGAAATTCCATGGTTTGCAGACTATGCAAACTATTTAGTATGTGGATTCCTTGAAAAAGAATTATCGTACCAAAAACGAAAGAAATTCTTCAGTGATATAAAGCACTATTTCTGGGAAGATCCACATCTGTTTAAAAGTTGTCCCGATGGAATAATACTCCGATGTGTATTCGGAGATGAAGCTAGTAAAATTTTAAACCATTGTCACACAGGACCAACAGGAGGGCATTATGGGCCTCAACTAACAGCAAGAAAAGTTTATGATGCTGGATTCTATTGGCCTACAATTTACAAAGACGCACACCTTCTTTGCAAATCCTGTGATGCCGTACAAAGGGCCGGAAAAATAAGTCAACATGATGAAATGCCACAAAATGTCATCAAAGTATGTGAAGTATTTGACATTTGGGGTATTGACTTTATGGGTCCATTTCCAAAATCTCATAATAATCTCTATATTCTTGTAGCCATTGATTATGTATCTAAATGGGTGGAAGCACAAGCTCTCCCAACTAACGATGCACGAGTTGTAGTCAATTTTTTAAAACATCTTTTTTAAGGTTTGGAACACCGAAAGCTTTAATAAGTGATCGGGGTACTCATTTCTGTAATAATCAACTTGAGAAAGTTCTCAAAAGATATGGAGTAACTCATAAAATCTCCACCGCATATCATCCACAAACAAGTGGACAAGTTGAAAATACCAACCGAGCTTTAAAACGTATTCTAGAGAAAACCGTAGGATCAAATCCGAAGGAATGGTCCATTAAATTGGAGGATGCACTCTGGGCTTTTAGAACAGCCTACAAAACTCCAATTGGAACCACACCTTTTAAACTCGTCTACGGAAAAGCATGTCATCTTCCAGTAGAAATTGAACACAAAGCATTTTGGGCTTTGAAGACATGTAATCTTGATTTATATGAAGCTGGACGTCTACGGTTAAGTCAACTAAACGAATTAGAAGAATTAAGACATGAAGCATACGAAAATTCATTAATCTATAAAGAAAGAACGAAGAAATGGCATGATAAAAGAATCAGAAGTTCAAAAGAATTCAAAGAAGGAGACAGAGTTCTTGTTTTCAATTCACAATTCAAGCTATTTCTTGGAAAATTGAAATCAAGATGGTCTGGACCATTCATAGTCAAAAGAGTTTTCCCATACGGAACAGTAGAATTAATAAATTCAAATGGAATTGAATTTAAAGTTAATGGTCACAGAGTTAAACATTACATATATAGTCCAATGGAAATCGACAACGAAGTTAATCACAATTTCGATACCACAGCTAACTAAGTGTGGGGAGAATCAAGTCTTTAAAGGATAATATGTATTTCTGTTAGAGTTAGATTTTTTGTTTTCGTGTAGTTCTCGAAAATGGAACCCGAATGGTCTTTCCCTAGCAGACCCTAAAGAACTAGTCTTCTCCCCCCATTCTGAATTTTTATTTTTTTAGGAAATGAAGACTGCCTGTGAACTAAACCATGGTCTAATGCTATACGCTTTGATCACTAAACGTAATAATGACACACTTCCGAGTGAAATAGTATCAGTAATCAGAGAAAGATTGGACGGAGTAAGAAAAGAATCCAGATGCGAAGATAATAAGTTACAATTTGGTAAAGGAAAATCAAAATCCGCAGCGAAGAGAAGAGCACGACACCTAGAAAGATGTCACAAATGCGGAAAATGGTCACATGGAGGTAAATGTTCAAATAATCAAACCTATTCAAATACCGAATTTGTTACTTTATGCAGAGACGGACCGTTCATATGTTTAGAAGAAAAAACACTGAATGCTCGACATTACGCCTATGTAGCCATGGAAAACCAATTAAACCGACTATCTTATGAATTTGATAGATCATATAACTAAAGAATACTATCTCACAGGTAAGTCTGTACAGTTTTTATTTTTATTTTTAACCTTTTGATAATAAACGCTAATTTGTTCGCTATAAAGTATTAAATTGGTATTGAATAAAATTAGGTTTGGCGACCGAAATTATTGATATCATTCAAAAATTTATTACATCACGGCGAAATTTAACGTTTATTCTTAAGGTATAAATATCTTTAATCAATCAACCCAAAATATTTCAAAAATTTGTCATGAGTTAAATTAGGTCATGGAACCAAAATTACTTTACCGAAAAGAGGGGCGCATATTTTTGATAATATTTGATTGATTAAAGTGGGATAAAAAGCCAAAAAGATTTTTAATTTTATTTTTACCATGTTTTTAAAATTAATATATAAATCTTAAATTAATATTGTAAACTTTGTAAAAACAATATATTTAAAATAGTAAATATTTGAAAAATATAATATAAGTTTGGTGTGATTTTATAATATGAATTTTTAAATTAAGTTTGGTGTGAATTTTTAATTTTTAAATAAGAATTTTTAATTTTATGCATTTCAAATTTTAAGTTTGGTGTGAATTTTTAATATTAATTTTGAATTTTATGTATTTTTATTTTAAGTTTGGTGTGAATTTAAAAACAAAAATTTACTTTATCTCATTAAGTTAAAAATATAATTTTTAATCATTGAACCGAAATTGCTTTACCCGAGGGAGGGACGAGAACTTTTATTATCATTATTTTTAATCTTATTGAATTAAAGTATGCCAAAAACATTAAAAAAAACCTAAAAATCTTAGCTTTTAAAACAATCGCTACAAAAAGATAAATTTTAAAATTTTGTCAAAGGACGGACTAGGACATCGATCCGAAACGACCTCGTCCTAAATAACAAGGGAAACAAAATTTTAAAATTAATTACTTAATTGTTTTAATTAATATAAGATATAAAAAAAAAAAAAAAAAAGCTGAAAGTACTGTAACCGGCACCCCATGATAATTACCAATTTTTTTACCTAATGCAATTTTGTTAATTTCTAGTGTAATTAGTGTTAAATTGTTAGTATTTTATGCATGTATAACCTAGATTGATGCTATTTAACATGATTTGAAGCCAAAAACTTCAAAATTTTTAGAAATCTAGGGTTTGTGTTCTTGAGCAATTTGGGGCTTTTTGATATAAACAGGTTATGGCCGATTTTTGTCATGAATTATTGCTAAATTGAGTAGTGTAACATGTTTAGATAGTTAAATGATCCAAACATTGATCCTAAACATGATTTTTAGAAATTAAAGTGGACTTTTTAAGTCCAAAATTCATGAACTTGATTAATTTGATATATTTGCCATTTGAGACTTGTTTAATTATTAGTAATGACTATTTTGACATGTTATTTGAGTTAAATGCTTATGAATTTTGTATACATTTTCGTATGTGCTTATTTGAAAAGTGTAGAATTGTGAAAAATTGTGAAAATGTGTATAAGTTTAATTTTGATTTAACATGTTATAGTGATTGTTTTAAGTTGTTATTTTGCTAACACTCATTCATATTTGGATGCACAAATTCTGTGTTTAATGTGTTTTGCAGAAAGCCGATACTGGAGGTTCAGTAGCATCATCATCTAGACGACCAGCACTAGCACCAGCACCAGAACCAGAACCAGAAATGCAACACGAACAAGAACCACAACAGGAACAACAACAATAGCCTGATCAGCACATACCTTATTATGATCTGGTACAGTTTGTTGATGAATTCATAGTATTCCCAATGAGGCTGCCAGTAGAATTCCCAACGATTCCTGAGCACACTCTGCATCCTAATCTGAGATTTGATAGGAGATGGAGAGATTACGAGACATATCAAAGGAACAAATTCAAATTGGTAACAAAAAATGTAGAGGTGCCAAGGGTAATCGATTGGGCCCCTTTGGAAACGGTCCATCTAGCTGACCGTGTTAGACAGCTTTTAGTTCAAAGGTATGGCAGTTCTTCTTTTACGGATTGGGAACGTCTTTTCACCATTCGTAGACCTGTATATAAGGAATGGTGTGTTGAGTTGATGAGTACTGTATCACTTGATACAAATATAGTTAGAATAGATGATAGAAGATTTCTTAGGTTTATCCTTGGCGGTAGGATGTACAGAATGTCCATGCTGGACATGGCCAGGGCCTTACAGATATATACTCCTGGTGAGTTGCTATTACCTGATTGTACAAATTTGATTCATTATGGTGAAAGGGTAGATAGTAACTTTGACGCTGACGCCATTTGGAGGCGTATGTCATATTTTGATGTTTTACCACGAGCAGGAGGACACTCCTATACACATATTGACAGAGCCGAGCTTCGTATTATTCATAGATTTTTGGCTAACTCGATTACACACAGAGGTCATAATAAAGAAAAAATTACCTTACATGATTTATTCTACCTAAAGTGTATTCGGGATCCTAGAAGCTTTGTCAATATCCCTTACTGTGTTGCTTTTTATTTATCTAAAATGGTAGAGGGAATGCAGGACGGGAGTATAATAGGAGGAGGTATTTTTGTTACTCTCATTGGAGAGTATTTAGGTGTTGAAAGGAACCAAGGGGGTCCATTACAGCTTTGTAGAGAACAGGTTGAGCCCTTAGGATTGAAAGTTTATGTGGGTGCTAAGGTATTGAAAAGTAGACGTAACCAGGCAGTACCCTATGAGGGATCTCATCCTCAGGTAGAGAGAGGCTCAGACGAGGAAATGGAGGAGGCGGAAGACATTAGGGATGTCTTTCGAGATGCTATTCTTGACGTCCACATTCGTATAGATGAGGAAGCAATGACGAACGCGGCCAGACATAGTATGTATGAGCAGTGGAACTCCGAGCGAGTATACGAGGATTATAGGCGACGTCAACACGATAGCTGGTTAGTTCATCAGCACCAAATCATGAGCCAGCTATCATATCAGGTACCAAATAACTATGTACCTACTCGACCTGCTCATTTTCCGCCACACAGCCCCGATATCCGACCACCCTTTAACCGGTATGACTATAACCAAGCCTATCAAAACACCTATAACCAACAATGGAACCCACCTGACGAGATGAACTGGAACCCATATCCTGACTGATTTAGTTCCATTTGGTTATTTATATGATTTTTATGTTTTTATCTTTTTACTTATTCATGTTTAAACTTATGTTACTTGAATATACTTATGTAATCTTTATCATTTTTATTATTATTGTGTACTAATATTTCACATTTAGGATTTGAAAGTGGGATATTAAGTCCCATTTCAAATTGCCATGCATGTTTATATTTGTATGTATGTATATGGTAAATTGTACAAAACAGGGTAAAACAGCGATTTTCAAAGACTGGCATTAAGTTCAGCAAAAGCTACTAATTTTGACGACAAGATAAATGTGATGTAACAACAGACGGAATGGACAAATGATATGTACCATTTATCCTTCAGTAAACAAACGCCAATATGTTTGGAAACTTTGGTAAAATTTAATCATTTCTATGCTAATCACCCTCAATAATTTAAATTGTTACTGATTTCTTGCAAATGAGGGCATTACAAGATCTTAAGTGTGGGAAGGGGTTAAATTCTTTCGGATTTTAAAATTTTTACTTTATACACTTGGTTACCATTAGAAATACTAGTAAAGTAGTAGTTGTATTAGAATCTAGTGCTCTCTGATAATAAAGAACAGCCCTAGTCTTATATACTGACTACCCAATTCTAGTAAAAATTTTCAAAATTTTCAATTAAATGAACTCAAAATCATGTTTATACATATTTATGAACGATAAAACTAGGTGTTAACACCGAAATTATTGATACCTCGGAAAGGACATAAATTGAGAAACAAACCAAAATGTTAAAATTCATTTAAAATGGAATAGAGGACAATAAAAAGGAAAATAAAAGTCAAGTGTGGGAAAAATTACCAAGTTATCTTAAACATATGTCACATATTTCTGTAACAAATAACTGAAAATACTTTTGCTTTGGACTAAACTAAACTATTTTACCCGATGAAAGAAAAGAAGAGATGGATCTACACGATGAATCAATTCCATCGTTAAAAGGAAGTAAAGTCTTCCGAAAAAGAAACGCGCTTCTTGATTTAGGTCAGGAAGTTGTCGTCCAGACCAGCTGTAGGTTGATGAAAAATCTAGAAAAGTCATCTCTAAAATTAGCAGGAAATCCACGGACCTCAGCATAAAATAGGGTCGCCAAGTGGTCAGATTTATCCTAACCATGAGAAGGATTTATCTCGTACAATGGGGGGCACCGTGCAAATTAGCTTGATAAGACTAATGAATCAGATCCCCAGAAAGGATAGTCTCCTTTAAAGATCAAAAATCAGCTTTTAAGACTGATATTACTCAATCCTAGAGATTGACCTTAAAGATTGAGAATTACAAACTCATGGAATTCAATGATATCTAAACTCGAGCTTGAACGATAAAATATTTTGATCAAATTATAAACCGATTTGTTTTCTGAAAACCCATTTTCAATGCGTTCATTACCATTGAACGTAAAATCCTAAGAATTCACCTAGAATCCATTAGGTCACCTGAACCAAATCGGGTGTCAACCGTAAGAACGGTGGTTGCATAGCATGGTCGAAGACAGGACCTTGTGCTAGACCGAAAAATCATAAGGGTGAGCTTTACTATTGCTCCTACAAAGGATAGTAATTGTGTCCGACACGTTATAGACCATAATAAAAATCATGTCAGGGGACATTGCCTTAACAGTTGCTTGTTCAACGCTTTCCTTTACAACCGGACGGTAGTTTACTGAAAGGTAATATACGGAGCAAGTATACTAGATGTGTTGCTTTCCTAATACAAGATTAGCAAGTGGGTGACACAAAACCACAGTTTTGAGCTAAAATTTTCAAATCTGAAACCCACCAAACCCACAAAAATATTTTGCAAACACCGGTGAAGGGTTATTCCGGAAAACTTATCTAGGGTAAAAACTAGATTTAATTTTTAAAAGATCAAATGTTTTCATAAAGATCCAATTTCCTTAATGGATCTAAATTTTATAGTCATGTGGGACTGTAAACCACATCGTTACTACCATTACTCTTGACCCACTTTCTTTTGTGATCTGTGTACACAGTACTCTTGACCCCATACAAATAATGTCTCTAAATCTTAAGCGCAAAAACAACGACCCCCAACTCTAAATCATGAGTTGTATAGTTCTGTTCGTGAATCTTCAATTGACGTGACGCGTACGCAATAACTTTCTTTCGTTGCATCAAAACACAACCAAAGCCTTGACGCGAAGCATCACAATAAACAACAAAATCATTATTACCCTCGGGTAGTGACAATATCAGAGCGGTAGTCAACTTCTTCTTTAAAATCTGAAAAGCAGTCTCTTGTTCATCCTTCCACTCATACTTTTTCCCCTTGTGCGTTAAAGCAGTCAGAGGTTTCGCTATACGAGAGAAATCTTGAATGAACCTTCTATAGTAACCTGCCAATCCTAGGAACTGACGAATCTGAGTAGGAGTTTTCGGAGTTTCCCACTTTTCAATCGCCTCAATCTTAGCAGGATCAACTTGTATCCCTTGTTTACTAACAATATGTCCAAGGAATTGAACTTCTCGTAACCAGAAAGCACACTTAGAGCACTTAGAGTACAACTCTTCTTTTTTTAACAGATCGAGCACCAACTTCAAATGTTCTTCGTGCTCTTCATCACTCTTCGAATAAATAAAGATGTCGTCGATGAACACAATAACGAACTTGTCCAGATAGGGTCTACACACACGGTTCATGAGGTCCATGAACACAGCAGGTGCATTTGTCAATCCGAATGGCATAACAAGAAACTCAAAGTGACCGTAACGGGTGCGAAAAGCAGTTTTCGAAACATCAGATTCTTTAACACGCAACTGATGATAGCTGGAACGAAGATCTATTTTTGAATAAACAGATGAACCCTGAAGCTGATCGAACAGATCATCAATTCTCGGAAGGGGGTATCGATTTTTAATAGTAAGCTTGTTCAACTCACGATAGTCAATGCACAAACGAAAAGAACCATCCTTCTTCTTAACAAACATAACAGGTGCTCCACAAGGGGACAAACTAGGATGAATGAAACCCTTGTCTAACAACTCACGGAGTTAACTCGACAATTCTTAAAGTTCGATAGGCGCAAGACGATAAGGAGCACGTGTTACAGGAGCAGCACCGGGAATAAGATCAATTTGAAATTCTACCGCGCGTTGCGGCGGAAGGTGATAATGCTAAAAACGAACATATATTTCATAGCATTATTCCTCAAGAAAGACAAGCTTTTAGTTGCAACTGTTCTATTTACAAGTGATATTCATTTAAATAATAAAAGGTGAAGACAAAAGACAGATTCGACGAATTGAAGACGCAAATGACCAAAAAGCTCAAAAGTACAAAATACAATCAATGAGGTTCCAATTATTGATAAGAAACGTCTCAAAATTACAAGAGTACAAGATTCAAAATGCAAAGTATAAGATATTAAATTGTACGCAAGGACGTTCGAAAATCCGGAACCGGGACCAGAGTCAACTCTCAACGCTCGACGCAACGGACTAAAAATTACAAGTCAACTATGCACATGAATATAATATAATATATAATTAATTCTTAAAATTAATATATATATTATATTATTATAAATAAACGTCGGCAGAAGAAAACAACCAAAAGTGGGGCATAAATCCATGCGATCGCATGAGCCTCTTTTCCAGATCACATGCCTATAAAAATCGAGCTTTGGTGTAACACAAATCACATCTTTTTCTTCTTCACTCAACGTAGTATATGTATATATAATTTATATTTTAATTTTAATTTTAATTTTAAATCCTAATAATAAGGGTGTGTTAGCGAATGTTGTAAGGGTGTAAGTCGAAATTCTGTCCGTGTAACGCTACGCTATTTTTAATCATTGTAAGTTATGTTCAACCTTTTTACATTAATGTCTCGTAGCTAAGTTATTATTATGCTTATTTAATCCGAAGTAATCATGATGTTGGGCTAAAAATATTAAAATTGGGTAATTGGGCTTTGTACCATAATTGGGGTTTGGACAAAAGAACGACACTTGTGGAAATTAGACTATGGGCTATTAATGGGCTTTATATTTGTTTAACTAAATGATAGTTTGTTAATTTTAATATAAAGATTTACAATTGGACGTACCTATAAATAACCATATACACTCGATCGGACACGATGGGCGGGGTATTTATATGTACGAATAATTGTTCATTTAACTGGACACGGGAATGGATTAATAGCCACTAGAATTATTAAAACAGGGGTGAAATTATGTACAAGGACACTTGGCATAATTGATAACAAAGTATTAAAACCTTGGGTTACACTCAGTCGACATCCTGGTGTAATTATTAAACAAAGTATTAAAATCTTGTTACAGTTTAAGTCCCCAATTAGTTGGAATATTTAAACTTCGGGTATAAGGATAATTTGACGAGGACACTCGCACTTTATATTTATGACTGATGGACTGTTATGGACAAAAAGCAGACGGGCATATTAAATAATCCAGGACAAAGGACAATTAACCCATGGGCATAAAACTAAAATCAACACGTCAAACATCATGATTACGGAAGTTTAAATAAGCATAATTCTTTTATTTCATATTTAGTTTCCTTTATTTTATATTTAATTGCACTTCTAATTATCGCATTTTTATTTATTGTTATTGTATTTAATTGCACTTTTAATTATCGTACTTTTTAATTATCGCAAGTTTATTTTATCGCACTTTTATTATTCGCAATTTCATTATCGTTATTTACTTTACGCTTAAAATTAAGTCATTTATTTATTTAATATTTTACATTTTGTTTTAACTGCAACTAAAGTTTTTAAAATCGACAAACCGGTCATTAAACGGTAAAAACCCCCCTTTATAATAATAATATTACTTATATATATATTTGTATTTTTATAAATTTAAACTAATATAGCGTTAAGCTTTGTGAAAAAGATTCCCTGTGGAACGAACCGGACTTACTAAAAACTACACTACTGTACGATTAGGTACACTGCCTATAAGTGTTGTAGCAAGGTTTAAGTATATCCAATCAATAAATAAATAAATATCTTGTGTAAAATTGTATCGTATTTAATAATATTTCCTTGTAAAATTTAATAGTATTTTATACCCCTTAGCTTTAACACCAAGTATTTTTGGCGCCGCTGCAGGGGAACATAAAAATTTAGCTTAAAAGCCGGAAGCGCAACGCTATATAAAAAAAAAGATTGTTATTTTTAGTTTACTTTTATAAAAATACGTTTTTTGTAAAAATACGTTTTTAAAAATCAAAATATAAAAAGAAAAACAAAAATTTATATATTTTTAAGAGTTTGTTAAATATATAAGTTTTATAAAGTTTCTTTATTTTTATTTTTAGTATTTAAAAATATAAATTTTATTTAAATATTGTGTTTTTTTTATAAAACAGCAAAACAGAAAGAAAAAAAATATAAAAGTTTACGGGCTACACTGTAGCAGCCCAACCCATCTGGCCCGATTTTCTACTTCATGCGATCGCATGAATATATAGCATACACTCCATGCGATCGCATGGAGTGATTTGACTTGTCTGAAACATAAGCTGTACGAAATTAGGGTTTATAATAATAATTATTATTAATTAATAACCCTAATTAGGTTATAATTATTTTATTATTTAGTTTAGTTTATTTATAATTTGTATTTTAAGTCTAAATTAGTTTTAATAATTTATAAAATTAATAGTTTTATAAAATAAATAATATAAAAATAATATTTTTATAAAAATTGTAATTTTTACAACTTTTTATATATTTTTATATTTTGTCCCTTTTTAATAGTTTTAGCGTAATTTTTATATTTTTCGCTCGTATTTATTTTTAATTTATAGTTTTTGCCATAGTTATTTTTATTTCTAGATTTTTAGGCGTTGCCGTAAAATCCCTTAAGTGCTTTTTCTTTAGACTAAGATTTAGGTGCTTTAGAATTTTGCGACGCCTTTTTAAGTTTTAGTACCTTTTTAAGTTATTTCCATTTGGGATATAGTTTTACTTGTAAGCTTTAAGACGCAACTTTTAGTTTTAAATTTTTAGTTCCTTTTTAAGTTTAGACGCGCTATTTTCTTATTTCTCGACGCCTTTTACCTATGTATCAATTATCATTCCAATTAGTAATCTCAATTTGCGATTATAATTTTAAGTTAGTGGTAGTAATAAGGTTGGGTTAGGCGAATGTTTTAAAGTTTTATAAGTCACTCTTTTTATTTCTTATTTTTCAACGCCTTTTTCAATTTTTCTTTTCTTTTTTGATCTTTTTCGACGCGCTCTTTTTCTTTCTTATTTCTCGCTATTCTAGTTTTTAGGACATAGATTTTTATTCTGCTTCTTATCTAAATTTCTTAAAATTACAAAAATTTATTTTAAGTAGTTAAATTGATAGACATCAAAATTTTCTGGTTCGTAGTAATAGTTGGATTTGTACGTGGACCGGGTTATTGGAGCCAAACAGTCCTCAATTATATTGAGACGAAACGAATCCTGCCCCTCTGCTGCATCTTTTGGCTATTCGAAACGTGGGCAAAATCAAAAAAGTCTATTGATTGGATAACTTATATAATTTTTCTTTCCTTTTTAAAAACTAATAGGATATTCAGTGAATGCACCGAGCAAGACGTTCACCACCTTTTGTACGTTCACCACCTGTAACTAGATCAAGACATTTAGCAAATATTACCGCCGTTGATTTTTCTTTAGAATCGTCATCCAGTCGACCAAGTACTCCAATTCAAATTTCCGATAATCCATTTTTTAAACACGACCTCACAATTGAGAATCCGGAGAATATTCAGGGACGATTCATAGATCCTGAACCACTAAACTTTCCTCCGGAACCACCAATCATTCAAACAGAGATTGTTGAGGAACGAACCATTAAATCAGAATCCTCTAGTGATTCGGATTCAACAAATTCAATTATGGAGAATCTGGAACCTCTAAGTATGGAAGACCGAATGAGAGCTAAACGCACTGGCCAAGGTCACGCAATTACTCATCCAGACATAAATGCGCCAGATTATGAAATCAAAGGACAAATTCTACACATGGTGACTAATCAATGCCAATTTAGTGGTACGCCGAAGGAAGATCCAAATGAACATCTTTGTACCTTTAATAGGATCTGCACACTATTTAAAATCCGAGAAGTGGAGGATGAACAGATATATCTCATGTTATTTCCCTGGACTTTAAAGGGAGAAGCCAAAGATTGGTTGGAATCATTACCTGAAGGGGCGATTGATACATGGGACGTTTTAGTTGAAAAATTTCTTAAACAATTCTTTCCGGCATCTAAAGCCGTAAGACTTCAAGGAGAAATTGTTACGTTCACACAGAAACCGAATGAAACTCTATATGAGGCGTGGACAAGATTTGGAAAGTTATTAAGAGGATGTCCGCAACATGGTTTAGACACCTGTCAAATAGTACAAATATTCTACCAAGGATGCGACATCACTACAAGAAAAGATATCGATATAGCAGCCGGTGGTTCCATTATGAAGAAAACCGAAACTGATGCTTATAAAATTATTGATAACACTGCTTCCTACTCACATGAGTGGCACCAAGAAAAAGATATCATTAGATCATCTAAAGCAGCTAGAGCCGATTCTAGCCATGACTTATATTCCATTTCCGCAAAAATAGATGCTGTCGAGAGACGAATGGAAAAGATGACTAAGGATATTCACTCAATACGAATTAGTTGTGAGCAGTGTGGAGGACCACATTTGACAAAAGATTGTCTCAGTATTGAATTAACAATGGAACAAAGAGAGAATATTTCATACATAAACCAAAGGCCTGGAAATAATTATCAGAATAATTATCAACTGCCAAGACCGATCTACAATCAAAACCACAATTATATTCGAAATATTCCATACAACAACCAACAAGGTCCTAGCAATCAACAAGTATCTAACAATACTTACAACCAGCAAAGACCTAATTTTCAAAACAAACCACCACAACCCGATGATAAAAAGCCGAATTTAGAAGATATGATGACGAAGCTAGTTGAAACTCAAACGCAGTTTTTCACATCTCAAAAACAAACTAATGAACAAAATGCTCAAGCATTTAGAAATCAACAAGCTTCTATTCAAAACTTGGAACAAGAAGTAAGTAACCTAGCAAGGTTAATAGGTGAAAGAAAACCGGGAAGTTTACCTAGTGATACAAATGCAAACCCCCGGAATGAAACAGCTAAAGCCATTACCACAAGAAGTGGTACAACACTTAAACCATCTGAAATACCTGTAACTTCTGATGAAGCTATTCCTACTCCACAAGAACCACAACCTGATCAAGATAAAGAAAAAGAACCGGTAGTTGAAAAGGTTAATGAAGATAACACAGTTAAGGCTAAACCTTATGTTAAACCATACCAACCACCACTTTCTTACCCGATTAAAATGAAGAAAGAGAAACTTGAAGCCGAGCAATCCAAATTCTTGGATATGTTTAAACAGATAAATGTAAATCTTCCTTTCATTGATGTGATTTCAGGAATGCCTAGATATGCTAAATTCTTGAAAGATCTAATCTCAAATAAAAGAAAATGGAAGAACTCTAGGCTGTTACTATGAATGCTAATTGTTCAGCAGTGCTGTTGAATAAGATACCAGAAAAACTATCTGATCCAGGAAGTTTCACAATTCCATGTTTTCTGGGTAGTCTTAGTTCAATAGAAGCATTGGCAGACTTAGGTGCTAGTATAAATTTAATGCCGTATTCACTATACACTAAACTAGACCTTGGAGAATTGAAACCAACTAGAATAAGTATACAACTAGCCGATCGATTAATAAAATATCCTAGAGGGATAATGGAGAATATGCTAGTTAAAGTTGGTACTTTAGTATTTCCAGTAGATTTTGTTGTTCTGGACATGGAAGAAGATTCTCAAGTTCCTCTCATATTAGGAAGACCATTCTTAAACACGGCTAAAGCAATGATAGACGTGTTTGGTAAGAAACTGACCCTAAGTATAGAGGATGAGAGTGTCACCTTTTCAGTTGATAGAGCAATGCAACAACCGCAATCTGCAGATGATACATGTTATTATATTCAAACTATAGATTCACATGCAGAATTGTTAGAAGAATTTCCAGAATTACAAGGAACAGGAGAATGTTCTTTAGGAGAAGGTAATGAACCAATTGATGAAGCTGAAATGTTAGCTACACTTATAGCTAATGGATATGAACCAACAACAGAAGAAATTCAAATGCTAAAAGAAGAAGACAGATATCGATACAAATCATCGATAGAAGAACCTCCGAAATTAGAGTTAAAGCCACTTCTAAACCATTTGGAATACGCTTATTTACATGGTGAATCTGAATTACCTGTAATAATATCGTCTTCTCTTACTGAAAATGAGAAATCACAACTCATTTCTGTGTTGAAAGCTCATAAACCAGCCATTGCATGGAAGATTCATGATATTAAAGGAATAAGTCCTTCGTATTGCACACATAAAATCCTTATGGAAGAAGGTCATAAAACGTATGTGCAACACCAACGAAGACTAAATCCGAATATGCAAGATGTAGTTAAAAAAGAAATTATTAAACTGCTAGACGCAGGTCTAATTTATCCAATTTCTGAAAGTCCATGGGTAAGCCCAGTTCAATGCGTGCCTAAGAAGGGTGGCATGACTGTCATTACAAATGAAAAAAATGAGCTTATTCCTACTAGGACTGTAACAGGATGGCGTGTATGTATTGATTATAGAAAATTAAATGACGCCACCAGAAAAGATCACTTTCCCTTACCTTTTATTGATCAAATGTTGGAAAGATTAGCCGGAAATAGTTACTATTGTTTTCTTGATGGTTTTTTCGGATATTTTCAAATTCCAATAGTACCCGAAGATCAAGAGAAAACCACATTCACGTGCCCTTATGGTACTTTTGCTTACAAACGCATGCCATTTGGACTTTGCAACGCCCCTGCAACCTTTCAAAGGTGCATGATGGCGATTTTTCCCGACATGATAGAAGAATGCATGGAAGTTTTCATGGATGACTTTTCAGTCTTCGGTGATACATTTGAATCATGTCTAGTTAATCTGGAACGAATGCTTATTAGATGCGAACAATCAAATCTAGTACTTAATTGGGAGAAATGTCATTTCATGGTTAAAGAAGGCATCGTTCTTGGTCATAAAATTTCAAAAGAAGGAATTGAAGTGGATAGAGCTAAAGTAGATGTAATTGCTAATCTTCCACATCCTACCAATGTTAGAGGAGTTAGGAGTTTTCTAGGGCATGCCGATTTTTACCGACGTTTCATAAAATATTTTTCTAAAATTGCCACTCCTATGAATAAACTCCTAGAAAAGGATGCTCCATTCATCTTTTCAGATGAATGTATCAAATCTTTTAATATTCTTAAAGAGAAACTCACTAATGCTCCGATCATGATAACACCAAATTGGAATCTACCGTTTGAACTAATGTGCGATGCAAGTGATTTTGCAATGGGAGCCGTTTTAGGACAAAGGATTGAAAAACGATTTCAACCTATATATTATGCTAGTAAGACGTTACATGGAGCACAAACAAACTATACAACTACTGAAAAAGAACTCCTTGCTATTGTCTTTGCTTTTGACAAATTTCGTTCATATCTCGTTCTAGCAAAAACGGTGGTCTATACCGACCATTCTGCTCTTAGATACCTATTTTCGAAACAAGATGCCAAACCAAGATTAATCCGTTGGATCTTACTCTTACAAGAGTTCGATATTGAAATCCGAGATAAAAGAGGAGCAGAAAATCTCGCCGCTGATCATCTTTCTCGTCTTGAAAATCCCGAATTAGAAGTTCTAAATGAATCGGCCATACAAGACAACTTTCCTGATGAATATCTATTGAAGATAGATTATAATGAAATTTCATGGTTTGCAGACTATGCAAACTATTTAGTATGTGGATTCCTTGAAAAAGGATTATCGTACCAAAAATGAAAGAAATTCTTCAGTGATATAAAACACTATTTCTGGGAAGATCCACATCTGTTTAAAAGTTGTCCCGATGGAATAATACGCCGATGTGTATTCGGAGATGAAGCTAGTAAAATTTTAAACCATTGTCACACAGGACCAATAGGAGGGCATTATGGGCCTCAACTAACAGCAAGAAAAGTTTATGATGCTGGATTCTATTGGCCTAAAATTTACAAAGACGCACACCTTCTTTGCAAATCCTGTGATGCCTGTCAAAGGGCCGAAAAAATAAGTCAACGTGATGAAATGCCACAAAATGTCATCCAAGTATGTGAAGTATTTGACATTTGGGGTATTGACTTTATGGGTCCATTTCCAAAATCTCATAATAATCTCTATATTCTCGTAGCCATTGATTATGTATCTAAATGGGTGGAAGCACAAGCTCTCCCAACTAACGATGCACGAGTTGTAGTCAACTTTTTAAAACGTCTTTTTGCAAGGTTTGGAACACCGAAAGCTTTAATAAGTGATCGGGGTACTCATTTCTGTAATAATCAACTTGAGAAAGTTCTCAAAAGATATGGAGTAACTCATAAAATCTCCACCGCATATCATCCACAAACAAGTGGACAAGTTGAAAATACCAACCGAGCTTTAAAACGTATTCTAGAGAAAACCGTAGGATCAAATCCGAAGAAATGGTCCATTAAATTGGAGGATGCACTCTGGGCTTTTAGAACAGCCTACAAAACTCCAATTGGAACCACACCTTTTAAACTCGTCTACGGAAAAGCATGTCATCTTCCAGTAGAAATTGAACACAAAGCATTTTGGGCTTTGAAGACATGTAATCTTGATTTATATGAAGCTGGACGTCTACGGTTAAGTCAACTAAACGAATTAGAAGAATTAAGACATGAAGTATACAAAAATTCATTAATTTATAAAGAAAGAACGAAGAAATGGCATGATAAAAGAATCAGAAGTTCAAAAGAATTCAAAGAAGGAGACAGAGTTCTTTTTTTCAATTCACGATTCAAGCTATTTCCTGGAAAATTGAAATCAAGATGGTCTGGACCATTCATAGTCAAAAGAGTTTTCCCATACGGAACAGTAGAATTAATAAATTCAAATGGAATTGAATTTAAAGTTAATGGTCACAGAGTTAAACATTACATAGATAGTCCAATGGAAATCGACAACGAAGTTAATCACAATTTCGATACCACAGCTAACTAAGTGTGGGGAGAATCAAGTCTTTAAAGGATAATATGTATTTCTGTTAGAGTTAGATTTTCTGTTTTCGTGTAGTTCTCGAAAATGGAACCCGAATGGTCTTTCCCTAGCAGACCCTAAAGAACTAGTCTTCTCCCCCCATTCTGAATTTTTAGTTTTTAGGAAATGAAGACTGCCTGTGAACTAAACCATGGTCTAATGCTACACGCTTTGATCACTAAACGTAATAATGACACACTTCCGAGTGAAATAGTATCAGTAATCAGAGAAAGATTGGACGGAGTAAGAAAAGAATCCAGATGCGAAGATAATAAGTTACAATTTGGTAAAGGAAAATCAATATCCGCAGCGAAGAGAAGAGCACGACACCTAGAAAGATGTCACAAATGCGGAAAATGGTCACATGGAGGTAAATGTTCAAATAATCAAACCTATTCAAATACCGAATTTGTTACTTTATGCAGAGACGGACCGTTCATATGTTTAGAAGAAAAAACACTGAATGCTCGAGGTTACGCCTATGTAGCCATGGAAAACCAATTAAACCGACTATCTTATGAATGGGATAGATCATATAACTACTGAATGCTTGAGGTAAATGTTCAAATAATCAAACCTATTCAAATACCGAATTTGTTACTTTATGCAGAGACGGACCGTTCATATGTTTAGAAGAAAAAACACTGAATGCTCGAGATTACGCCTATGTAGCTATGGAAAACCAATTAAACCGACTATCTTATGAATTTGATAGATCATATAACTAAAGAATACTATCTCACAGGTAAGTCTGTACAGTTTTTATTTTTATTTTTAACCTTTTGATAATAAACGCTAATTTGTTCGCTATAAAGTATTAAATTGGTATTGAATAAAATTAGGTTTGGCGACCGAAATTATTGATATCATTCAAAAATTTATTACAACACGGCAAAATTTAACGTTTATTCTTAAGGTATAAATATCTTTAATCAATCAACCCAAAATATTTCAAAAATTCGTCATGAGTTAAATTAGGTCATGGAACCAAAATTAATTTACCGAAAAGAGGGGCGCATATTTTTGATAATATTTGATTGATTAAAGTGGGATAAAAAGCCAAAAAGATTTTTAATTTTATTTTTACCATGTTTTTAAAATTAATATATAAATCTTAAATTAATATTGTAAACTTTGTAAAAACAATATATTTAAAATTGTAAATATTTGAAAAATATAATATAAGTTTGGTGTGATTTTATAATATGAATTTTTAAATTAAGTTTGGTGTGAATTTTTAATTTTTAAATAAGAATTTTTTATTTTATGCATTTCAAATTTTAAGTTTGGTGTGAATTTTTAATATTAATTTTGAATTTTATGTATTTTTATTTTAAGTTTGGTGTGAATTTAAAAACAAAAATTTACTTTATCTCATTAAGTTAAAAATATGATTTTTAAAATTCGTCGTAAGTTGAAGACTAGGTCATTGAACCGAAATTGCTTTACCCGAGGGAGGGACGAGAACTTTTATTATCATTATTTTTAATCTTATTGAATTAAAGTATGCCAAAAACATTAAAAAAAACCTAAAAATCTTAGCTTTTAAAACAATCGCTACAAAAAGACAAATTTTAAAATTTTGTCAAAGGACGGACTAGGACATCGATCCGAAATGACCTCGTCCTAAATAACAAGGGAAACAAAATTTTAAAATTAATTACTTAATTGTTTTAATTAGTATAAGATATATATAAAAAAAAAAAAAGCTGAAAGTACTTTAGCCGGCACCCCATGCGATCGCATGGGGTTTGAACTTGGAACCCATGCGATCGCATGGGGACCAAATGCAGACCAGAAACAAATAGCTCAGAGAGCTGAGTTCTTCACACCACAACACACAAACATACGAAAATACTCCCAAATCACCTCTAAAATTCGCCATTTTTCACCGTAATTCGTCATTTTTCTTGCTCTAATCATGCCTAGATTCTCATTCTTCAGCAAAATGGTAAAAATTACACCCCTAAACTCTATAAATTCCTAGTTTTTGTGATAATTACCAATTTTTTACCTAATGCAATTTTGTTAATTTCTAGTGTAATTAGTGTTAAATTGTTAGTATTTTATGCATGTATAACCTAGATTGATGCTATTTAACATGATTTGAAGCCAAAAACTTCAAAATTTTTAGAAATCTAGGGTTTGTGTTCTTGAGCAATTTGGGGCTTTTTGATATAAACCGGTTATGGCCGATTCTTGTCATGAATTATTGCTAAATTGAGTAGTGTAACATGTTTACATAGTTAAATGATCCAAACATTGATCCTAAACATGATTTTTAGAAATTAAAGTGGACTTTTTAAGTCCAAAATTCATGAACTTGATTAATTTGATATATTTGCCATTTGAGACTTGTTTAATTATTAGTAATGACTATTTTGACATGTTATTTGAGTTAAATGCTTATGAATTTTGTATACATTTTCATATGTGCTTATTTGAAAAGTGTAGAATTGTGAAAAATTGTGAAAATGTGTATAAGTTTAATTTTGATTTAACATGTTATAGGGATTGTTTTAAGTTGTTATTTTGCTAACACTCATGCATATTTGGATGCACAAATTTTGTGTTTAATGTGTTTTGCAGAAAGTCGATACTGGAGGTTCAGGAGCATCATCATCTAGACGACCAGCACCAGCACCAGCACCAGCACCAGAACCAGAACCAAAAATGCAACACGAACAAGAACCACAACAGGAACAACAACAACAGCCTGATCAGCACATACTTTATTATGATCCGGTATAGTTTGTTGATGAATTCATAGTATTTCCAATGAGGCCGCCAGTAGAATTCCCAATGATTCCTGAGCACACTCTGCATCCTAATCTGAGATTTGATAGGAGATGGAGAGATTACGAGACATATCAAAGGAATAAATTCAAATTGGTAACAAAAAATGTAGAGGTGCCAAGGGTAATCGATTGGGCCCCTTTGGAAACGGTCCATCTAGCTGACCGTGTTAGACAGTTTTTAGTTCAAAGGTATGGCAATTCTTCTTTTACAGATTTGGAACGTCTTTTCACCATTCGTAGACCTGTATATAAGGAATGGTGTGTTGAGTTGATGAGTACTGTATCACTTGATACAAATATAGTTAGAATATATGATAGAAGATTTCTTAGGTTTATCCTTGGCGGTAGGATGTACAGAATGTCCATGCTGGACATGGCCAGGGCCTTACAGATATATACTCCTGGTGAGTTGCTATTACCCGATTGTACAAATTTGATTCATTATGGTGAAAGGGTAGATAGTAACTTTGACGATGACGCCATTTGGAGGCGTATGTCACATTTTGATGTTTTTACACGAGCAGGAGGACACTCCTATACACATATTGACAGAGCCGAGCTTCGTATTATTCATAGATTTTTGGCTAACTCGATTACACAGAGAGGTCATAATAAAGAAAAAATTACCTTACATGATTTATTCTACCTAAAGTGTATTAGGGATACTAGAAGCTTTGTCAATATCCCTTACTGTGCTGCTTTTTATTTATCTAAAATGGTAGAGGGAATGCAGGACGGGAGTATAATAGGAGGAGGTATTTTTGTTACTCTCATTGGAGAGTATTTAGGTGTTGATAGGAACCAAGGGGGTCCATTACAGCTTTGTAGAGAACAGGTTGAGCCCTTAGGATTGAAAGTTTATGTGGGTGCTAAGGTATTGAAAAGTAGACGTAACCAGGCAGTACCCTATGAGGGATCTCATCCTCAGGTAGAGAGAGGCTCAGACGAGGAAATGGAGGAGGCGGAAGACATTAGGGATGTCTTTCGAGATGCTATTCTTGACGTCCACGTTCGTATAGATGAGGAAGCAATGACGAACGCGGCCAGACATAGTATGTATGAGCAGTGGAACTCCGAGCGAGTATACGAGGATTATAGGCGACGTCAACACGATAGCTGGTTAGTTCATCAGCACCAAATCATGAGCCAGCTATCATATCAGGTACCAAATAACTATGTACCTACTCGACCTGCTCATTTTCCGCCACACAGCCCCGATATCCGACCACCCTTTAACCGGTATGACTATAACCAAGCCTATCAAAACACCTATAACCAACAATGGAACCCACCTGACGAGATGAACTGGAACCCATATCCAGACTGATTTAGTTCCATTTGGTTATTTATATGATTTTTATGTTTTTATCTTTTTACTTATTCATGTTTAAACTTATGTTACTTGAATATACTTATGTAATCTTTATCATTTTTATTATTATTGTGTACTAATATTTCACATTTAGGATTTGAAAGTGGGATATTAAGTCCCATTTCAAATTGCCATGCATGTTTATATTTGTATGTATGTATATGGTAAATTGTACAAAATAGGGTAAAACAGCGATTTTCAAAGACTGGCATTAAGTTCAGCAAAAGCTACTAATTTTGACGACAAGATAAATGTGATGTAACAACAGACGGAATGGACAAATGATATGTACCATTTATCATTCAGCAAACAAACGCCAATATGTTTGGAAACTTTGGTAAAATTTAATCATTTCTACGCTAATCACCCTCAATAATTTAAATTGTTACTGATTTCTTGCAAATGAGGGCATTGCAAGATCTTAAGTGTGGGAAGGGGTTAAATTCTATCGGATTTTAAAATTTTTACTTTATACACTTGGTTACCATTAGAAATACTAGTAAAGTAGTAGTTGTATTAGAATCTAGTGCTCTCTGATAATAAAGAACAGCCCTAGTCTTATATACTGACTACCCAATTCTAGTAAAATTTTCAATTAAATGAACTCAAAATCATGTTTATACATATTTATGAACGATAAAACTAGGTGTTAACACCAAAATTATTGTTACCTCGGAAAGGACATAAATTGAGAAACAAACCAAAATGTTAAAATTCATTTAAAATGGAATAGAGGACAATAAAAAGGAAAATAAAAGCCAAGTGTGGAAAAAATTACCAAGTTATCTTAAACATATGTCACATATTTCTGTAACAAATAACTGAAAATACTTTTGCTTTGGACTAAACTAAACTATTTTACCCGATGAAAGAAAAGAAGAGATGGATCTACACGATGAATCAATTCCATCATTAAAAGGAAGTAAAGTCTTCCGAAAAAGAAACGCGCTTCTTGATTTAGGTCAGGAAGTTGTCGTCCAGACCAGCTGTAGGTTGATGAAAAATCTAGAAAAGTCATCTCTAAAATTAGCAGGAAATCCACGGACCTCAGCATAAAACAGGGTCGCCAAGTGGTCAGATTTATCCTAACCATGAGAAGGATTTATCTCGTACAATGGGGGGCACCGTGCAAATTAGCTTGATAAGACTAATGAATCAGATCCCCAGAAAGGATAATCTCCTTTAAAGATCAAAAATCAGCTTTTAAGACTGATATTACTCAATCCTGGAGATTGACCTTAAAGATTGAGAATTACAAACTCATGGAATTCAATGATATCTAAACTCGAGCTTGAACGAGAAAATATTTTGATCAAATTATAAACCGATTTGTTCTCTGAAAACCCATTTTTAATGCGTTCATTACCATTGAACGTAAAATCCTAAGAATTCACCTAGAATCCATTAGGTCACCTGAACCAAATCGGGTGTCAACCGTAAGAACGGTGGTTGCATAGCATGGTCGAAGACGGGACCTTGTGCCAGACCGAAAAATCATAAGGGTGAGCTTTACTATTGCTCCTACAAAGGATAGTAATTGCGTCCGACGCGTTACAGACCATAATTAAAAGCATATCAGGGGACATTGCCTTGACAGTTGCTTGTTCAACGCTTTCCTTTACAACCGTACGGTAGTTTACCGAAAGGTAATATACGGAGCAAGTATACTGGATGTGTTTCTTTCCTAATACAAGATTAGCAAGTGGGTGACACAAAACCACAGTTTTGAGCTAAAATTTTCAAATCTGAAACCCACCAAACCCACAAAAATATTTTGCAAACACCGGTAGTGACAATATCGGAGCGGTATTCAACTTCTTCTTTAAAATCTGAAAAGCAGTCTCTTGTTCATCCTTCCACTCATACTTTTTCCCCTTGTGCGTTAAAGCAGTCAGAGGTTTCGCTATACGAGAGAAATCTTGAATGAACCTTCTATAGTAACCTGCCAATCCTAGGAACTGACGAATCTGAGTAGGAGTTTTCGGAGTTTCCCACTTTTCAATCGCCTCAATCTTAGCAGGATCAACTTGTATCCCTTGTTTACTAACAATATGTCCAAGGAATTGAACTTCTCGTAACCAGAAAGCACACATAGAGCACTTAGCGTACAACTCTTCTTTTTTTAACAGATCGAGCACCAACTTCAAATGTTCTTCATGCTCTTCATCACTCTTCGAATAAATAAAGATGTCGTCGATGAACACAATAACGAACTTGTCCAGATAGGGTCTACACACACGGTTCATGAGGTCCATGAACACAGCAGGTGCATTTGTCAATCCGAACGGCATAACAAGAAACTCAAAGTGACCGTAACGGGTGCGAAAAGCAGTTTTCGAAACATCAGATTCTTTAACACGCAACTGATGATAGCCGGAACGAAGATCTATTTTTGAATAAACAGATGAACCCTGAAGCTGATCGAACAGATCATCAATTCTCGGAAGGGGGTATCAATTTTTAATAGTAAGCTTGTTCAACTCACGATAGTCAATGCACAAACGAAAAGAACCATCCTTCTTCTTAACAAACATAATAGGTGCTCCACAAGGGGACGAACTAGGATGAATGAAACCCTTGTCTAACAACTCACGGAGTTAACTCGACAATTCTTGAAGTTCGATAGGCGCAAGACGATAAGGAGCACGTGCTACAGGAGCAGCACCGGGAATAAGATCAATTTGAAATTCTACCGCGCGTTGCGGCGGAAGGTGATAATGCTAAAAACGAACATATATTTCATAGCATTATTCCTCAAGAAAGACAAGCTTTTAGTTGCAACTGTTCTATTTACAAGTGATATTCGTTTAAATAATAAAAGGTGAAGACAAAAGACAGATTCGACGAATTGAAGACGCAAACGACCAAAAAGCTCAAAAGTACAAAATACAATCAATGAGGTTCCAATTATTGATAAGAAACGTCTCAAAATTACAAGAGTACAAGATTCAAAACGCAAAGTATAAGATATTAAATTGTACGCAAGGACGTTCGAAAATCCGGAACCGGGACCAGAGTCAACTCTCAACGCTCGACGCAACGGACTAAAAATTACAAGTCAACTATGCACTTGAATATAATATAATATATAATTAATTCTTAAAATTAGTATATATATTATATTATTATAAATAAACGTCGGCAGAAGAAAACAACCAAAAGTGGCTCTCCCCAGCTTGCCATGCGATCGCATGGCCTGGAAGGCATAAATCCATGCGATCGCATGAGCCTCTTTTCCAGATCACATGCCTATAAAAATCGAGCTTTGGTGTAACACAAATCACATCTTTTTCATCTTCACTCAACGTAGTATATGTATATATAATTTATATTTTAATTTTAATTTTAATTTTAAATCCTAATAATAAGGGTGTGTTAGCGAATGTTGTAAGGGTGTAAGTCGAAATTCTGTCCGTGTAACGCTACGCTATTTTTAATCATTGTAAGTTATGTTCAACCTTTTTACATTAATGTCTCGTAGCTAAGTTATTATTATGCTTATTTAATCCGAAGTAATCATGATGTTGGGCTAAAAATATTAAAATTGGGTAATTGGGCTTTGTACCATAATTGGGGTTTGGACAAAAGAACGACACTTGTGGAAATTAGACTATGGGCTATTAATGGGCTTTATATTTGTTTAACTAAATGATAGTTTGTTAATTTTAATATAAAGATTTACAATTGGACGTACCTATAAATAACCATATACACTCGATCGGACACGATGGGCGGGGTATTTATATGTACGAATAATCGTTCATTTAACCGGACACGGGAATGGATTAATAGCCACTAGAATTATTAAAACAGGGGTGAAATTATGTACTAGGACACTTGGCATAATTGATAACAAAGTATTAAAACCTTGGGTTACACTCAGTCGACATCCTGGTGTAATTATTAAACAAAGTATTAAAATCTTGTTACAGTTTAAGTCCCCAATTAGTTGGAATATTTAAACTTCGGGTATAAGGATAATTTGATGAGGACACTCGCACTTTATATTTATGACTGATGGACTGTTATGGAAAAAAACCAGACGGACATATTAAATAATCCAGGACAAAGGACAATTAACCCATGGGCATAAAACTAAAATCAACACGTCAAACATCATGATTACGGAAGTTTAAATAAGCATAATTCTTTTATTTCATATTTAATTTCCTTTATTTTATATTTAATTGCACTTCTAATTATCGCATTTTTATTTATTGTTATTGTATTTAATTGCACTTTTAATTATCGTACTTTTTAATTATCGCAAGTTTATTTTATCGCACTTTTATTATTCGCAATTTCATTATCGTTATTTACTTTACACTTAAAATTAAGTCTTTTATTTATTTAATATTTTACATTTTGTTTTAAATGCAACTAACGTTTTTAAAATCGACAAACCGGTCATTAAACGGTAAAAACCCTCCTTTATAATAATAATATTACTTATATATATATATTTGTATTTTTATAAATTTAAACTAATATAGCGTTAAGCTTTGTGAAAAAGATTCACTGTGGAACGAACCGGACTTACTAAAAACTACACTACTGTACGATTAGGTACACTGCCTATAAGTGTTGTAGCAAGGTTTAAGTATATCCATTCAATAAATAAATAAATATCTTGTGTAAAATTGTATCTTATTTAATAGTATTTCCTTGTAAAATTTAATAGTATTTTATACCTCTTAGCTTTAACACCAGAAGGCCAGGTAAATCTTCGGGAAATACCTCGGAAAAATCTCTAACAATATGAACATCACCAACGCTCTTCGTTTCTTTATCGGAATCAACAACATGGGCTAGAATAGCATGGCAGCCCTTGGAAGATGTTTAAGAACTTTCAAACAGCTAATAAGATTTAATTGTCTGGATTTCTTATCTCCAAAAACCATCAGCGGTTCTCCAACCACATTAGTAATACGGATAGCTTTATCATAACACACAATCTCAGCACGATTCGCAGACAACCAATCCATCCCAATAACAATGTCAAAACTACCAAGTTCAATCGGTACCAAATCTATCTCAAAATTCCTACCAGTCAAATTAATGTTACATTTACGATGCACAGTCTTACCAGTAAGCACTTTACCATTAGCTATCTCAACAACATAAGTATTTTCAAAAGGAGTTAACGGTGTTTTGATTTTTAGACTTAATTTACTCGACACAAAACTCAAATCAGCCCCTGAATCAAATAGTACATAAACTGATAAATCGTTGACCGAGAACGTACCCGTAACAAGTTTAGGATCTTCCTCAGCATCCCTGGTGTTAATGTTGAATGCTCTACCACGTGCAGTCTCTGCAGTCTTCCTGTTGGGACAGCCATCACGGAAATGCCCCGACTTCCCACACTCGTAACAAACTCTCTGATTACCACCATTATTCAGCTTCCCATTACCATTACCATTCCCACCTCTATTACCAGCATTATTACCATTATTACCACCTGCAGCAGGAGTAGCAGAACCCGGCAGAAGCACCGTACAATCCTTAGCAATGTGCCCCTGTTTGGAACACCTCTTACAAGTAACGGTACAGCAGCCATCATGAGCTTTGTAACATCAAGGACACACACGCTGACTGTGGTTATTCGAACCAGAAGTATCCTGCTTTTTCTGCTGACCTTGGCTTTGATTGCGGTTATTATCCCACTTTCTCTTCCCATTTTCAGCTTTCTTAACAGTCTCTTCACATGGTTCGGTTACAGCAGCCTTGCTTCTTCTCAAGATCTTATCATTCAACTTATGAGCCATAGACATAGTAGCCTCGATAGTCTGGGGCTCACTAGACTCGACCCCATGCTCGATTTTCTCAGATAACCCATCAATGTACGCTTCAATCTTAAGATTCTCATCCGCATAAACATTAGGACACAACAAAGTCAACTCGAATAACCTTTGCTCATAGGCATCTAATTCGGTGCCCTTCATTTTCAAGTTCTTAAGTTCAACCTCTAATTTCTTAAGCTCACTGATGTTATGCGAGGTGTATATAAAATAGCTTATATTTTACAAGGAAATACTATTAAATATGATACAATTTTACACAAGATATTTATTTATTTATAGAATGGATATACTTAAACCTTGCTACAACACTTATAGGCAGTGTACCTAATCGTACAGTAGTGTAGTTTTTAGTAAGTCCGGTTCGTTCCACAGGGAATCTTTTTCACAAAGCTTAACGCTATATTAGTTTAAATTTATAAAAATACAAATATATATATAAGTAATATTATTATTATAAAGGGGGGTTTTTACCGTTTAATGACCGGTTTGTCGATTTTAAAACTTTAGTCGCAGTTAAAACAAAATGTAAAATATTAAATAAATAAAAGACTTAATTTAAAGCGTAAAGTAAATAACGATAATGAAATTGCGATAAATAAAAGTGCGATAAAATAAACTTGCGATAATTAAAAAGTACGATAATTAAAAGTGCAATTAAATACAATAACAATAAATAAAAGTGCGATAATTAGAAGTGCAATTAAATATAAAATAAAGGAAATTAAATATGAAATAAAAGAATTATGCTTATTTAAACTTCCGTAATCATGATGTTTGACGTGTTGATTTTAGTTTTATGCCCATGGGTTAATTGTCCTTTGTCCTGGATTATTTAATATGCCCGTCTGGTTTTTGTCCATAACAGTCCATCAGTCATAAATATAAAGTGCAAGTATCCTCGTCAAATTATCCTTATACCCGAAGTTAAATATTCCAACTAATTGGGGATTTCAACTGTAACAATATTTTAATACTTTGTTTAATAATTACACCAGGATGTCGACTGAGTGTAACCCAAGGTTTTAATACTTTGTTATCAATTATGCCAAGTGTCCTTGTACATAATTTCACCCCTGTTTTAATAATTCCATAGACTATTAATTCATTCCCGTGTCCGGTTAAATGAACGATTATTCGTACATATAAATACCCCGCCCATCGTGTCCGATCGAGTGTATATGGTAATTTATGGGTACGTCCAATTGTAAATATTTATATTAACATTAACAAACTATCATTTAGTTAAACAAATATAAAGCCCATTAATAGCCCATAGTCTAATTTCCACAAGTGTCGTTCTTTTGTCCAAACCCCAATTATGGTACAAAGCCTAATTACCCAATTTTAGTAATTAGTCCAACATCATGATTACTTCGTTTTAAATAAGCATAATAATAACTTAGCTACGAGACATTAAATTAAAAAGGTTGAACATAACTTACAATGACTAAAAATAGCGTAGCGTTACACGGACAGAATTTCGACTTACACCCTTACAACATTCGCTAACATACCCTTATTATTAGAATTATAATTAAAATTAAAATTAAAATTAAAATTAAAATATATATATATATATATATATATATATATATATATATATATATATATATATATATATATTATGTTTACATATAGAGAAAGAGAGATTTTAGGATATTTTTTTACGTCGAACTGCGTTGGCTTTTATAGGGAATTGAGTCCAGGGGAACTCCGCGACTCGCGGGATTTTCCTTCTTCAAACTCCGCAAGTCACGGAGTTTGAAATTACAGCTCACTCAGCTTTGGCTCTTTGTTTGCCGACGAATTATAAATATATTATAATATATATATTAATTTTAAGAATTAATTATATATTATATTATATTTATATACATAGTTAACTTGTAATTTTTAGTCCGTTGCGTCGAGCGTTGAGAGTTGACTCTGGTCCCGGTTCAGGATTTTCGAGCGTCCTTGCGAATAATTTAATATCTTGTACTTTGTGTTTTGAATCTTGTACTCTTGTAATTTCGAGACGTTTCTTATCAATAATTGGAACCTCTTTGATTGTCTTTTGTACTTTTGAGCTTTTTGGTCGTTTGCGTCTTCAATTCGTCGAATCTGCCTTTTGTCTTCACCTTTTATTATTTAAACGAATATCACTTGTAAATAGAACAATTGCAACTAAAAGCTTGTCTTTCTTGAGGAATAATGCTATGAAATATATGTTCATTTTTAGCATTATCAAATATTCCCACACTTGAGTGTTGCTTGTCCTCAAGCAATATATTCTTGAAATACTAGAATCACTTCTTTATTCTTCACACTTTGTACATCAGTGATTTCTATACGGCGGTATAAACAATGGTAGTAACGATATGGTTTACAGTCCCACATGACTATAAAATTTATATCCTTTAAGGAAATTGGATCTTTATGAAAACATTTGATCTTTTGAAAATTTTAATCTAGCTTTTACCCTAGATTAGTTTTCCGGAATAACCCTTCACTGGTGTTTGCAAAATATTTTTGTGGGTTTGTGTTGGTTTCAGATTTGAAAATTTTAGCTCAACACTTGTGGTTTTGTGTTACCCACTTGCTAACCTTGTATTAGGAAAGCAACATGTCCAGTTCACTTGTCCCGTATATTACCTTTCGATAAACTACCTTCCGGTTGTAAAGGAAAGCGTTGAACAAGCAACTGTTAAGGCAATGTCCCCTGACATGCTTTTAATTATGGTCTATAACGTGTCGGACGCAATTACTATCCTTGGTAGGAGCAATAGTAAAGCTCATCCTTATAATTTTTTCGGTCTGGCACAAGGTCTTGTCTTTGACCATGCTATGCATCCACCGTTCTTACGGTTGACACCCGATTTGGTTCAGATGACCTAATAAATTCCAGGTGAATTCTTAGGATTTTACGTTCAATGGTAATGAACGTATTGAAAATAGGGTTTTCAGAAAACAAATCGGTTTGTAATTTTTGATCAAAATATTTTCTCGTTCAAGCTCGAGTTTAGATATCATTGAATTCCATGAGTTTGAATTCTCAATCTTTAAGGTCAATCTCTAGGATTGAGTAATATCAGTCTTAAAAGCTGATTTTTGATCTTTAAGGAGATTATCCTTTCTGGGGATCTGATTCATTAGTCTTATCCAGCTAATTTGCACGGTGCCCCCCATTGTATGAGATAAATCCTTCTCATGGTTAGGATAAATCTGACCACTTGGTGACCCTGTTTTATGCTGAGGTCCGTGGATTTCCTGCTGATTTTAGAGATGACTTTTCTAGATTTTTCATCAACCTACAGCTGGTCTGGACGACAACTTCATGACCTAAATCAAGAAGCGCGTTTCTTTTTCGGAAGACTTTACTTCCTTTTAATGATGGAATTGATTCATCGTGTAAATCCATCTCTTCTTTTCTTTCATCGGGTAAAACAGTTTAGTTTAGTCCAAAGCAAAATTATTTTCAGTTATTTGTTACAGAAATATGTGACATATGTTTAAAATATCTTGGTAAATTTTCCCACACTTGGCTTTTATTTTCCTTTTTATTGTCCTCTATTCCATTTTAAATGAATTTTAACATTTTGGTTTGTTTCTCAATTTATGTCCTTTTCCGAGGTAACAATAATTTCGGTGTTAAAACCTAGTTTTATCATTCATAAATATGTATAAACATGATTTTGAGTTCATTTAATTGAAAATTTTAAAAAATTTTACTAGAATTGGGTAGTCAGTATATAAGACTAGGGCTGTTCTTTATTATCAGAGAGCACTAGATTCTAATACAACTACTGCTTTACTAGTAATTTTAATGGTAACCAAGTGTTTAAGATAAAAATCCGAAAGAATTTAACCCATTCCCACACTTAAGATCTTGCAATGCCCTCATTTGCAAGAAATCAGTAACAATTTAAATTATTGAGGGTGATTAGCGTAGAAAAATGATTAAATTTTACCAAAGTTTCCAAACATATTGGCGTTTGTTTTCTGAATGATAAATGGTGCATATCATTTGTTCATTCCGTCTTGTTGTTATTTCACATATATTTTGCATCTTGTCATCAAAATTAGTTGCTTTTGCTGAACTTAATGCCAGTCTTTGAAAATGCGTTGTTTTTCCCTGTTGTGTACATAAGATAAACTGCAAACATATATACATATTTTTGAAGTTTGGTATATTACCCCACATTCAAAAATTATTAAAATCTAATAATAAAAGTTAGAAAATTATAAAAACTATTACAATATTAACATAAGTATTAAATGTATCAACATTACAAATAATAAAATAAATAAAACTAAGTAGACTAGGGATGATACTGATACCAGTAGGGGTTTCATGCATAACCATATGTGTTATAGAATGCTTCGGCTGGGTTATACGTAGGATACGGTGGTTGGATCTCTATAGACCAGGGAGGAAATACGGGCGATGGAGTAGGAATATAGTTTCTACCTATTTGTTGGCAATAAGCTATGATTTGGTTTTGATTAACTTGCCAATCTTCAAATGCTCGATGTCTAGCATTTTCGTACTCTTGTGAAGCTATAAACCTTTGCATTTCTGTCATTTCATTCCCCCCCCACATTACCTTGCTGTTGGTTTCTCTCAACCTGTGGATGTCTACCATGGTATTGTACTGCGGCGTTATTTCGCCTCTTCAAAACCTTCGCACCATGATATACATTTAAACCTATTGTAACGCGGGGTTCTGGTTCTTCGATTAATAATCCCCCCCGACTTATATCCACATTGAGATACTCAGCAATTAGTGTAATAAATATACCACCTCCTATTATGCTATGCGGTCTCATCCCCCTAACCATAGCTGATAAATAATAACCCACACAATAAGGTATACTTACAGCGCTTTGTGGGTCTCGAATACACATGTGGTAAAACAAATCCTGTTCATTTACCTTTTCCTTATTCTTACCTCGTTGTGTAATCGAATTAGCTAAAAACCTATGAATTACTCTTAACTCTGCTCTATCTATATCCAAATAAGAGTAATTTCCCCCTTTAAATCGGTGATGGCTAGTCATTTGACTCCATACACCATGTGTATCAAAATTTTCATCAATTTTCCTACCGTTCAATATCAACCTTCTATAATCGACAGATGCTAGCTCCTCAGGCGTATATATACGTAAGGCCTGACCCATGTCTAGTAAAGACATGTGGCGCATCGAACCTCCTAACAAAAATCTAATGAAAGATCGATCGGTTAAACTAACTACCCGATCATTTATTTCTATACTACACAATATTCTTCACACCATACTTTATATACAGGTCTACGCATGTTGAATAAACGTACCCAATCGTTAAAAGTAGAATTACCATACCTCTGTGTAAGTAATTCTCTAATTGGGCCGGCCAATTCTACAGCTTCTAATGGTCCCCATTCTATTACCCAAGGTACTTCAACAGCTTTAGAATGAAGAGTATGCAAGCCTCTTTGGTATTTTGGATAATCTATCCAACGTCTGTCAAATCTCAAGTTCGGGTGCAAATCTTCCAAGTGCATATCTGAAAATGTCATAACTGGATGAGGTATATCTTGTTTATAATAGCTATCAACATCCTGTTGTTCCGCATTCTCAGGAGGAGCATTGCGAGCTTGGGATGAAGATTCACCCCTTTCAGTCTGCAAAACACATCAAACACAATTTTTGTGCATCCAAATATGCATTAGTGTCAGCAAAATCATCAATCAAAATAATTACAATGACATGTTCAATTTATATCAAACTTAAGCTCATTTTCATATTTTTATCAAATCTACACTTTTTCAAATAAGCATATACGAAAATGTTCGTCAAGTTCATAAGCATTCAACTCAAATAACATGTCAAAATAATCATTACTAGCAATTAAACAAGTTTCAAATGGCATTATCTCTTAAAAATCAAGTTCATGAATTTTAGACTTGAAAAAGTCCACTTTAATTCTCAAAATCATGTTTAGGCTCAAAGTTTGGATCATTTAACTACCTAAACATGTTATACTACTTAATTTAGCAACAATTCATGACAAAAATCGGCCATAACCTGTTTATATCAAAAAGCCCCAAATTGCTCAAGAACACAAACCCTAGATTACTCAAAATTTGAAATTTAAGGCTTCTAATCATGTTAAATAGCATCAATCTAGGTTATACAAGCATAATACATAAGCAATTTAAGCATAATTACACTAAAAAGTATCAAAATCGAATTGGGGAAAAAATTGCTCAAGAACACCAATTTTCGGATTAAATGGTGTTTAGGTGTAGAAATTTACCGTTTTTCTTGAGTAATTCCTTGATAGCATCCTTCTCAACATGATTTTAGTAAAAGATTTGATGAAAAACGGTCAAAAATTGCGAATTTGGTGTGTGTTTTTCGGTATTTTCGGGTGTATTTTCGCAGTTTGAAGTGTGGTTGTGGGTGGACTGATCTGTTTCTTTGCGTTTTATTTTTTTTCTGGGTTTTTGGTCCTCCGCGAGTCGCGGCATTTGGACCTTACAAACTCCGCAACTCGCGGCGTTTGGTTTTTTTTATATATATATATAAAACCTTATACTTTATAATACTTATAATTAATTAAATTTTAAAAATTTGTTTTTCCTTTAGGAGCTAGGGTGTTTCGGATCGATGTCCTAGTCCGTCCTTCGACAAAATTTTAAAATTTGTCAATTCAAAGCGTTGTTTTAAAAGTAAAGATTTTTGGGTTTTTTTTAATGTTTTTGGCATACTTTAGTTTAATAAGATTAAAAATAATGATAATAAAAGTTCTCATCCCTCCCTCGGGTAAAGCAATTTCGGTTCAAAGACCTAGTCTTCAACTTACGACGAATTTTAAAAATCATATTTTTAACTTAACGAAATAAAGTAAATTTTTGTTTTTAAATTCACACTAAACTTAAATTTAAAATGCATAAAATTAAAAATTCACACCAAACTTAATTAAAAATTCATATTATAAATTTACACCAAACTTATATTTAATTTTGTTGTTATACATACAAACTTATATTAAAAATATTAAAATTTTTCAAATATTGACAAACTTAAACATATTGATCTTACAAAGTTCACAATATTAATTTAAGATTTATATATTAATTTTAAAAACATGGTAAAAATAAAATTAAAAATCTTTTTGGCTTTTATCCCACTTTAATCAATCAAATATTATCAAAAATATGCGCCCCACTTTTCGGTAAAGTAATTTCGGTTCCATGACCTCATTTAACTCATGACCAATTTTTGAAATATTTTGGGTTGATTGATTAAAGATATTTATACCTTAAGAATAAACGTTAAATTTCGCAGTGATGTAATAAATTTTTGTATGATATCAATAATTTCGGTCGCCAAACCTAATTTTATTCAATACCAATTTAATACTTTATAGCGAACAAATTAGCGTTTATTATCAAAAGGTTAAAAATAAAAATAAAAATAAAAACTGTACAGACTTACTTGTGAGATAGTATTCTTAGTGATATGATCTATCCCATTCATAAGATAGTCGGTTTAATTGGTTTTCCATAGCTACATAGGCGTAACCTCGAGCATTCAGTGTTTTTTCTTCTAAACATATGAACAGTCCGTCTCTGCATAAAGTAACAAATTCGGTGTTTGAATAGGTTTGATTATTTGAACATTTACCTCCATGTGACCATTTTCCGCATTTGTGACATCTTTCAAGGTGTCGTGCTCTTCTTTTCGCTGCGGATTTTGATTTTCCTTTACCAAATTGTAACTTATTATCTTCGCATCTGGATTCTTTTCTTACTCCGTCCAATCTTTCTCTGATTACTGATACTATTTCACTTGAAAGTGTGTCATTATTACGTTTAGTGATCAAAGCGTGTAGCATTAGACCATGGTTTAGTTCACAGGCAGTCTTCATTTCCTAAAAAAAAATAAAAATTCAGAATGGGGGGAGAAGACTAGTTCTTTAGGGTCTGCTAGGGAAAGACCATTCGGGTTCCATTTTCGAGAACTACACGAAAACAGAAATTCTAATTCTAATAGAAATACATATTATCCTTTAAAGACTTGATTCTCCCCACACTTAGTTAGCTGTGGTGTCGAAATTGTGATTAACTTCGTTGTCAACTTTCATCGGACTATCTATGTAATGTTTAACTCTGTGACCATTAACCTTAAATTCAATCCCATTTGAATTTATTAATTCTATCGTTCCGTATGGGAAAACTCTTTTTACTATGAATGGTCCAGACCATCTTGATTTCAATTTTCCAGGAAATAGCTTGAATCGTGAATTGAAAAGAAGAACTCTATCTCCTTCTTTAAATTCTTTTGAACTTCTGATTCTTTTATCATGCCATTTCTTCGTTCTTTCTTTATAGATTAATGAATTTTCGTATGCTTCATGTCTTAATTCTTCTAATTCGTTTAGTTGACTTAACCGTAGACGTCCAGCTTAATGTAAATCAAGATTACATGTCTTCAAAGCCCAAAATACTTTGTGTTCAATTTCTACTGGAAGATGACATGCTTTTCCATAAACGAGTCTAAAAGGTGTGGTTCCAATTGGAGTTTTGTAGGCTGTTCTAAAAGCCCAGAGTGCATCCTCCAATTTAATGGACCATTCCTTCGGATTTGATCCTACGGTTTTTTCTAGAATACGTTTTAAAGCTCGGTTGGTATTTTCAACTTGTCCACTTGTTTGTGGATGATATGCGGTGGAGATTTTATAAGTTACTCCATATCTTTTGAGAACTTTCTCAAGTTGATTATTACAGAAATGAGTACCCCGATCACTTATTAAAGCTTTCGGTGTTCCAAACCTTGCAAAAAGACGTTTTAAAAAGTTGACTACAACTCGTGCATCGTTAGTTGGGAGAGCTTGTGCTTCCGCCCATTTAGATACATAATCAATGGCTACGAGAATGTAGAGATTATTATGAGATTTTGGAAATGGACCCATAAAGTCAATACCCCAAATGTCAAATACTTCGCATACTTGAATGACATTTTGTGGCATTTCATCACGTTGACTTATTTTTCCGGCCCTTTGACAAGCATCACAGGATTTGCAAAGAAGGTGTGCGTCTTTGTAAATTGTAGGCCATTAGAATCCAGCATCATAAACTTTTCTTGCTGTTAGTTGAGGCCCATAGTGCCCTCCTGTTGGTCCTGTGTGACAATGGTTTAAATTTTACTAGCTTCATCTCCGAATACACATCGGCGTATTATTCCATCTGGACAACTTTTAAACAAATGTGGATCTTCCCAGAAATAGTGTTTTATATCACTGAAGAATTTCTTTCGTTTTTGGTACGATAATCCTTTTTCAAGGAATCCACATACTAAGTAGTTTGCATAGTCTGCAAACCATGGAATTTCATTATAATCTATCTTCAATAGATATTCATCAGGAAAGTTGTCTTGTATGGCCGATTCATTTAGAACTTCTAATTCGGGATTTTCAAGACGAGAAAGATGATCAGCAGCGAGATTTTTTGCTCCTTTTTTATCTCGGATTTCAATATCGAACTCTTGTAAGAGTAAGATCCAACGGATTAATCTTGGTTTGGCATCTTGTTTCAAAAATAGGTATCTAAGAGCAGAATGGTCGGTATAGACCACCGTTTTTGCTAGAACGAGATATGAACGAAATTTGTCAAAAGCAAAGACAATAGCAAGGAGTTCTTTTTCAGTAGTTGTATAGTTCGTTTTTGCTCCTTGTAACGTCTTACTAGCATAATATATAGGTTGAAATCGTTTTTCAATCCTTTGTCCTAAAACGGCTCCCATTGCAAAATCACTTGCATCGCACATTAGTTCAAACTGTAGATTCCAATTTGGTGTTATCATGATCGGCGCGTTAGTGAGTTTCTCTTTAAGAATATTAAAAGATTTGATGCATTCATCTGAAAAGATGAATGGAGCATCTTTTTCTAGGAGTTTATTCATAGGAGTGGCAATTTTAGAAAAATCTTTTATGAAACGTCGGTAAAAACCGGCATGCCCTAGAAAACTCCTAACTCCTCTAATATTGGTGGGATGTGGAAGTTTAGCAATTACATCTACTTTAGCTCTATCCACTTCAATTCCTTCTTTTGAAATTTTATGTCCAAGAACGATGCCTTCTTTAACCATGAAATGGCATTTCTCCCAATTAAGAACTAGATTTGATTGTTCGCATCTAATCAGCATTCGTTCAAGATTAGCTAGACATGTTTCAAAAGTATCACCGAAGACTGAAAATTCATCCATGAAAACTTCCATGCATTCTTCTATCATGTCGTGAAAAATCGCCATCATGCACCTTTGAAAGGTTGCAGGGGCGTTGCAAAGTCTAAATGGCATGCGTTTGTAAGCAAAAGTACCATAAGGGCACGTGAACGTGGTTTTCTCTTGATCTTCAAGTGCTATTGGAATTTGAAAATATCCGGAAAATCCATCAAGAAAACAATAATAACTATTTTCGGCTAATCTTTCCAACATTTGATCAATAAAAGGTAAGGGAAAGTGATCTTTTCTGGTGGCGTCATTTAATTTTCTATAATCAATACATACACGCCATCCTGTTACAGTCCTAGTAGGAATAAGCTCATTTTTTTCATTTGTAATGACAGTCATGCCACCCTTCTTAGGGACGCATTGAACTGGGCTTACCCATGGACTATCAGAAATTAGATAAATTAAACCTGCATCTAGCAGTTTAATTATTTCTTTTTTAACTACATCTTGCATATTAGGATTTAGTCTTCGTTGGCGTTGCACATATGTTTTATGACCTTCTTCCATAAGGATTTTATATGTGCAATACGAAGGACTTATTCCTTTAATATCATGAATCTTCCATGCAATGGCTGGTTTATGAGCTTTCAACACAGAAATGAGTTGTGATTTCTCATTTTCAGTAAGAGAAGACGATATTATTACAAGTAATTCAGATTCACCATGTAAATAAGCGTATTCCAAATGGTTTGGAAGTGGCTTTAACTCTAATTTCGGAGGTTCTTCTATCGATGATTTATATCGATATCTGTCTTCTTCTTTTAGCATTTGAATTTTTTCTGTTGTTGGTTCATATCCATTTGCTATTAGTGTAGCTAACATTTCAGCTTCATCAATTTTTTCAGTTCCTTCTCCTAAAGAACATTCTCCCGTTCCTTGTAATTCTGGAAATTCTTCCAACAATTCTGCATGTGAATCTATAGTTTGAATATAATAACATGTATCATCTGCAGATTGCGGTTGTTGCATTGCTCTATCAACTGAAAAGGTAACACTCTCGTCCTCTATACTTAGGGTCAGTTTCTTACCAAACACGTCTATCATTGCTTTAGCCGTGTTTAAGAATGGTCTTCCTAATATGAGAGGAACTTGAGAATCTTCTTCCATGTCCAGAACAACAAAATCTACTGGAAATACTAAAGTACCAACTTTAACTAGCATGTTCTCCATTATCCCTCTAGGATATTTTATTGATCTATCGGCTAGTTGTATACTTATTCTGGTTGGTTTCAATTCTCCAAGGTCTAGTTTAGCGTATAATGAATACGGCATTAGATTTATACTAGCACCTAAGTCTGCCAATGATTCTATTGAACTAAGACTACCCAGAAAACATGGAATTGTGAAACTTCCTGGATCAGATAGTTTTTCTGGTATCTTATTCAACAGCACTGCTGAACAATTAGCATTCATAGTAACAGCCGAGAGTTCTTCTATTTTCTTTCTATTTGAGATTAGATCTTTCAGAAATTTAGCATATCTAGGCATTCCTGAAATCACATCAATGAAAGGAAGATTTACATTTATTTGTTTAAACATATCCAAGAATTTGGATTGCTCAGCTTCAAGTTTTTCTTTTTTCATTTTACTCGGGTTGGTAAGGTTTAACATAAGGTTTATCCTTAACTGTGTTATCTTCATTAACCTTTTCAACTACCGGTTCTTTTTCCTTATCTTGTTCAGGTTGTGGTTCTTGTGGAGTAGGAATAGCTTCATCAGAAGTTACAGGTATTTCAGGAGGTTTAAGTGTTGTACCACTTCTTGTGGTAATAGCTTTAGCTGTTTCATTCTGGGGGTTAGCATTTGTATCACTAGGTAGACTTCCCGGTTTTCATTCACCTATTAACCTTGCTAGGTTACTTACTTCTTGTTCCAAATTTTGTATAGAAGCTTGTTGATTTCTAAATGCTTGAGCATTTTGTTCATTAGTTTGTTTTTGAGATGTGAAAAACTGCCTTTTGTTCATTAGTTTCAACTAGCTTCGTCATCATATCTTCTAAATTTGGGTTTTTATCATCGGTTTGTGGTGGTTTGTTTTGAAAATTAGGTCTTTGCTGATTGTAAGTATTATTGGATACTTGTTGATTGCTAGGACCTTGTTGGTTGTTGTATGGAATATTTCGGTTATAGTTCTGGTTTTGATTGTAAATCGGTCTTGGCGGTTGATAATTATTCTGATAATTATTTCCAGGCCTTTGGTTTATGTATGAAATATTCTCTCTTTGTTCCATTGTTAATTCAATACTGAGACAATCTTTTGTCAAATGTGGTCCTCCACACTGCTCACAATTAATTCGTATTGAGTGGATATCTTTAGTCATCTTTTCCATTCGTCTCTCGACAGCATCTATCTTTGCAGAAATGGAATCTAAGTCATGGCTAGAATCGGCTCTAGCTGCTTTAGATGATCTAACGATATCTTTTTCTTGGTACCACTCATGTGAGTGAGAAGCAGTGTTATCAATAATTTTGTAAGCATCAGTTTCGGTTTTCTTCATAATAGAACCACCAGCTGCTATATCGATGTCTTTCCTTGTAGTGATGTCACATCCTTGGTAGAATATTTGTACTATTTGACAGGTGTCTAAACCATGTTGCGGACATCCTCTTAATAACTTTCCAAATCTAGTCCATGCCTCATATAGAGTTTCATTTGGCTTCTGTGTGAACGTAACAATTTCTCCTTGAAGTCTTACGGCTTTAGATGCCGGAAAGAATTGTTTAAGAAATTTTTCAACTAAAACGTCCCATGTATCAATCGCCCCTTCAGGTAACGATTCCAACCAATCTTTGGCTTCTCCCTTTAAAGTCCAGGGAAATAACATGAGATATATCTGTTCATCTTTCACTTCTCTTATTTTAAATAGTGTGCAGATCCTATTAAAGGTACGAAGATGTTCATTTGGATCTTCCTTCGGCGCACCACTAAATTGGCATTGATTAGTCACCATATGTAGAATTTGTCCTTTGATTTCATAATCTGGCGCATTAATGTCTGGATGAGTAATTGCGTGACCTTGGCCAGTGCGTTTAGCTCTCATTCGGTCTTCCATACTTAAAGGTTCCATTACTTCCATAATTGAATTTGTTGAATCGGAATCACTAGAGGATTCTGATTTAATGGTTCGTTCCTCAACAATCTCTATTTGAATGATTGGTGGTTCCGGAGGAAAATTTAATGGTTCAGGATCTATGAATTGTCCCTGAATATTCTCCGGATTCTCAATTGTGAGATCGGATTCAAAAAATGGATTATCGGAAATTTGAATTGGAGTACTTGGTTGACTGGATGACGATTCTAAAGAAAAATCAACGGCGATAATATTTGCTAAATGTCTTGATCTAGTTACAGGTGGTGAACGTACAAAAGGTGATGAACGTCTTGCTCGGTGCATTCACTGAATATCCTATTAGTTTTTAAAAGGAAAGAAAAATTATATAAGTTATCCAATTAATAGACTTTTCTGATTTTGCCCACGTTTCGAATAGCCAAAAGATGCAGCAGAGGGGCAAGATTCGTTTGGTCTCAATATAATTGAGGACTGTTTGGCTCTAATAACCCGGTCCACGTACAAATCCAACTAGTACTACGAACCAGAAAATTTTGATGTCTATCAATTTAACCACTTAAAATAAATTTTCGTAATTTTAAGAAGTATAGATAAGAAGTAGAAAAAATTCTAAGTCCTAAAAACTAGAATGACAAGAAATAAGAAAGAAAAAGTGCGCGTCGAAAAAGGTCGAAAAATAAAAAGCGTCGAAAAATACGAAAGAAAAAAAATGACTTTAAAACTTAAAAACACTCGACTAACCCAACCTTATTACTACCACTAACTTAAAATTATAATCGCAAATTGAGATTACTAATTGGAATGATAATTGATACATAGGTAAAAGGTGTCTAAAAATATTAAAGCTTACAAGTAAAACTATATCCCAAATGGCAATAACTTAAAAAAAAAAAGCACTAAAATTTAAAAAGGCGTCGCAAAATTCTAAAGCACCTAGATCTTAGTCTAAAGAAAAAGCACTTAAGGGATTTTACGACAAAGCCTAAAAATCTATAAATAAAAATTACTATGGAAAAATTAAGTTTAAAACTAAAAACTAGCGAAAAACACAAAAGTTACGCTAAAAACAAATAAAAAGGGACAAAATATAAAAATATACTAAAGGTTGTAAAAAAAAGTACAATTTTTTATAAAAATATTATTTTTATATTATTTATTTTATAAAACTATTAATTTTTATATATTAATAAAACTAAATAAACTTAATATTACAAATTAAATAAATAAAACTAAATTAATTAAAATTAATTAACTAATCAAACCCTAATTAGGTTTTAAAATTAATAATAATAATAATTATCCCGTAATTAATGCTGTTAGGGTTCCTGTGTGGCCCGTGTCAGACGGCTCCGCGAGTCGCGGTTGGTCCGGTTCAATAACTCCGCGAGTCGCGGAGGGTTCAGGCTCAGACGAGATGCAGGTCAAAATTCAACAGGTCAGTTTTATTTATATTTTATTTATTTATTTTTCTGTTTTAAATAAAATATATTTATATAAATTTAATAAAACTTATATTTTAAAACCTAAAATAAAAATAGAAATATTTTATAATTTTATAAATAAAACTCTTAAAACTAGATTTATAAATGTTTTTTTTTCGGTTTTTGATTTTATGTTTTAAATAAAAACAAAATATTTAAATAAAACTTATATTTTTATAAAATAAAAATAAAGAAACTTTATAAAACTTAAATATTTCACAAACTCTTAAAAATATTTATATATTTGTTTTCTTTTTATATTTTCGAATATTTAAAACGTATTTTTAAAAAATCTTATTTTAATAAAAGTAAACTAAAAATAAAAATCTTTTTTTTTTAATATTTATCGTTGCGCTTTCGGCGTTTAAGTTCCCCGACAGCGGCGCCAAAAATGCTTGATGTTATGCGAGGTGTATATAAAATAGCTTATATTTTACAAGGAAATACTATTAAATATGATATAATTTTACACAAGATATTTATTTATTTATAGAATGGATATACTTAAACCTTGCTACAACACTTATAGGCAGTGTACCTAATCGTACAGTAGTGTAGTTTTTAGTAAGTCCGGTTCGTTCCACAGGGAATCTTTTTCATAAAGCTTAACGCTATATTAGTTTAAATTTATAAAAATACAAATATATATATATATGTAATATTATTATTATAAAGGGGGGTTTTTACCGTTTAATGACCGGTTTGTCGATTTTAAAACTTTAGTCGCAGTTAAAACAAAATGTAAAATATTAAATAAATAAAAGACTTAATTTAAAGCGTAAAGTAAATAACGATAATGAAATTACGATAAATAAAAGTGCGATAAAATAAACTTGCGATAATTAAAAAGTACGATAATTAAAAGTGCAATTAAATACAATAAAAATAAATAAAAGTGCGATAATTAGAAGTGCAATTAAATATAAAATAAAGGAAATTAAATATGAAATAAAAGAATTATGCTTATTTAAACTTCCGTAATCATGATGTTTGACGTGTTGATTTTAGTTTTATGCCCATGGGTTAATTGTCCTTTGTCCTGGATTATTTAATATGTCCGTCTGGTTTATGTCCATAACAGTCCATCAGTCATAAATATAAAGTGCGAGTGTCCTCGTCAAATTATCCTTATACCCGAAGTCAAATATTCCAACTAATTGGGGACTTAAACTGTAACAAGATTTTAATACTTTGTTTAATAATTACCCCAGGATGTCGACTGAGTGTAACCCAAGGTTTTAATACTTTGTTATCAATTATGCCAAGTGTCCTTGTACATAATTTCACCCCTGTTTTAATAATTCCATAGACTATTAATTCATTCCCGTGTCCGGTTAAGTGAACGATTATTCGTACATATAAATACCCCGCCCATCGTGTCCGATCGAGTGTATATGGTTATTTATAGGGACGTCCAATTGTAAATCTCTATATTAAAATTAACAAACTATCATTTAGTTAAACAAATATAAAGCCCATTAATAGCCCATAGTCTAATTTCCACAAGTGTCGTTCTTTTGTCCAAACCCCAATTATGGTACAAAGCCCAATTACCCAATTTTAATATTTTTAGCCCAGCATCATGATTACTTCGTTTTAAATAAGCATAATAATAACTTAGCTACGAGACATTAAATTAAAAAGGTTGAACATAACTTACAATGATTAAAAATAGCGTAGCGTTACACGGACAGAATTTCGACTTACACCCTTACAACATTCGCTAACATACCCTTATTATTAGAATTATAATTAAAAATAAAATTAAAATTAAAATATATATATATATATATATATATATTACGTTTACATATAGAGAAAGAGAGATTTTTTTTTGGATTTTAAAAATGATCAGAATTCGTTGGGTTTTATACGGATTTTCGAATTTGGCTGCTCCGCAGCTCGCGGCATTTTTGCTCTTCAAACTCCGCGAGTCGCGGAGTTTGAAATTCCAGCTCACTCCATTTTGGCTCCTTTCTTGCCAACGGATTTTTATATAAATATAATATATATATAATTTATATAATTAATTATATATTATATTATATTTATATACATAGTTAACTCGTAATTTTTAGTCTGTTGCGTCGAGCGTTGAGAGTTTACTCATGTCCCGGTTCCGGATTTTCGAACGTCCTTGCGTACAATTTAATATCTTGTACTTTGCGTTTTGAATCTTGTACTCTTACAATTTTGAGACATTTCTTATCAATAATTGGAACCACTTTGATTGTATTTTGTACTTTTGAGCTTTTTGGACCTTTGCGTCTTCAATTCGTCGAATCTGTCTTTTGTCTTCACCTTTTATTATTGAAACGAATATCACTTTTAAATAGAACAATTGCAACTAAAAGCTTGTCTTTCTTGAGGAATAATGCTATGAAATATATGTTCGTTTTTAGCATTATCAAATATTCCCACACTTGAGCGTTACTTGTCCTCAAGCAATATAGTCTTGAAATACTAGAATCACTTCTTTATTCTTCACACTTTGTACATCAGTGATTTCTATACGGCGGTATAAACAATGGTAGTAACGATATGATTTACAGTCCCACATGACTATAAAATTTAGATCCATTAAGGAAATTGGATCTTTATGAAAACATTTGATCTTTTGAAAATTTTAATCTAGCTTTTACCCTAGATAAGTTTTCCGGAATAACCCTTCACCGGTGTTTGCAAAATATTTTTGCGGGTTTGGTGGGTTTCAGATTTGAAAATTTTAGCTCAAAACTTGTGGTTTTGTGTCACTCACTTGCTAACCTTGTATTAGGAAAGCAACACATCCAGTATACTTGCTCCGTATATTACCTTTCGGTAAACTACCATCCGGTTGTAAAGGAAAGCGTTGAACAAGCAATTGTTAAAGCAATGTCCCCTGACATGCTTTTAATTATGGTCTATAACATGTCGGACGCAATTACTATCCTTGGTAGGAGCAATAGTAAAGCTCACCCTTATAATTTTTCGGTCTGGCACAAGGTCCTGTCTTTGACCATGCTATGCAACCACCGTTCTTACGGTTGACACCCGATTTGGTTGAGGTGACCTAATGGATTCCAGGTGAATTCTTAGGATTTTACGTTCAATGGTAATGAACGCATTGAAAATGGGTTTTCAGAAAACAAATCGGTTTGTAATTTTGATCAAAATATTTTCTCGTTCAAGCTCGAGTTTAGATATCATTGAATTCCATGAGATTGTAATTCTCAATCTTTAAGGTCAATCTCAAGGATTGAGCAATATCAGGCTTAAAAGCTGATTTTTAATCTTTAAGGAGATTATCCTTTCTGGGGGTCTGATTCATTAGTCTTATCAAGCTAATTTGCACGTCGTCATCCCCATTTTACAAGACAGATCCTCTCATGGTTAGGATAAGTCTGACCACTTGGCGACCCTGTTTGATGCTGAGGTTCGTGGATTTCCTGCTGATTTTAGAGATGACTTTTCTAGATTTTTCGTCAACCTACAGCTGGTCTGGACGACAACTTCATGACCTAAATCAAGAAGCGCGTTTCTTTTTCGGAAGACTTTACTTCCTTTTAATGATGGAATTGATTCAGCGTGTAGATCCATCTTTCTTTCAAATATATTATAATAAATCGGGTAAAACTGTTTAGATTAGTCCAAAGCAAAAGTATCTTAAATTATTTGTTACAGAAATATGTTACATATGTTTAAAATAACTTGGAAAATTTTCCCACACTTGGCTTTTATTTTCTTTTATTTGCCTTTTTGTTCTCCTCTATTCCATTCTTAAAGGAATTCTAACATTTTGGTTTGTTTCTCAATTTATGTCCTTTCCTAGGTAACAATAATTTCGGTGTTAACACCTAGTTTTATCGTTCATAAATATGTATAAACATGATTTTGAATTCATTTAATTGGAAATTTTGAAAATTTTACTAGAATTGGGTAGTCAGTATATAAGACTAGGGCTGTTCTTTATTATTAGAGAGCACTAGATTCTAATACAACTACTGCTTTACTAGTATTTTTAATGGTAACCAAGTATTTAAAGTAAAAATTTTAAAAATCCGAAAGAATTTAACCCCTTTCCACACTTAAGATCTTGCAATGCCCTCATTTGCAAGAAATCAGTAACAGTTTAAATTATTGAGGGTGATTAGCGTAGAAATGATTAAATTTTACCAAAGTTTCCAAACATATTGGCTTTTTTTTTTAATATAAAAAGGTTATAATTTCTAAAACATATATTAATAAAATTTTAAAAATTTATTTTTTTAGCAGCAAGGGCGTTTTGGATTGTTGTCCTAGTCCGTCCCTCGACAAAATTTTAAAATTCGTCAATTCAAAGCGTGATTTTTAAAAGTAAAAATTTTTTTGGGTTTTTTAATGTTTTTGGCATACTTTAATTCAATAAGATTAAAAATAATGATAATAAAAGTTCTCGCCCCTCCCTCGGGTAAAGCAAATTCGGCTCTGTGACGACCCGGGAATTTCCGACCAAATTTAAACTGGAATCTTATATGGTTTCGACACGATAAGCAAAGTCTGTAATGTTGAGTCTCAAAAACTTTTGGACTTTTTTCATGTAATTATTTAAACCATTTGACTATTTCTGACGATTCACGAACAATAGTTAAAAATAAAAATTTGTAAATGTATATGTAGATATATAAGTTTATATATTAAACTTAAATAAGAAATATGATTTGATTATCAAAGTTAATTATGTAAAAATACTTATAGACGATAAAAAGTTGTTATGAATCTATATGTATGATCTAAATTCATAATTGATGTAATGTACAAATATAAATATTCAAAATTCAATAAATGTTATATTATAATATGACACATGATTAATAAAATTATGATATTAAAGATAGTAAATGTAATTACATGTTTTAAAGATATAGCATCATAATATTATTATTATTGTTATTATTAATACTAATGTCAATGTTAGTATTAATTATATTATTATTATTATTGTTATATTTGTAATTAACAAATTCTAATAATTTTAGGGTTATCAAAATAAAGATCCTTATTATAAAAATTATTATGAGAAAGATTAAAAATTCAAACTAATTATGAATTAAATAAATTATTAGTTATTATTATCATTTTTATTAATATCATTATTATTATTATTATTATTATATTAAGAGTATTATTATTATTATTATTATTATTAGTATTTGTACCATTAATTTATATTATTATTAATAACATTATTGTTGCTAATATTATTCCTATTATTTAATTTATTACTAATAACTGTATTATAGGAACGTTTATAATTAGCAATCAGTCCGTGATTTTAGCAAATCAAATAATTGAATTAGGATACAAACAAATGCACTTTAGAGTCTTAATCAGTTTCATTTTTTTTTCTTTTCCTCTAGTCCCTGTTCGATGATGGAAGACTGAAAATATCCATTCAATATAACAATTGATTTTTTTTCTTGGATTAGTAAACCATAGACTCCTCACTATCATTATCATCTGAATTACTTACTCAATATCAAAATTAGAACAGGGAATTTAAACAAACCCAGCTAGTTCATCTGCTCGTTGCAACTTTTATTCAAAACTTCAAATCCAATTCAATCTTCAAAATGTATAAATGCGGTTGTGTTGGAAATCATCTACTTAAGCTATCTGTAAGATTTCAATTTCTAACTTATCCTATCGAATTCTAATTTGAAGAGTCAAAGTTAATTTAAAAAAAAGTCAATTGACTGTTCTTCGTGAAATTCAGATTCAATATGATATTTCTGTTAAAATTGATGGTTCTATTGTAATCCAATGGTTATTTATAAAATATGTTGTGAAGGTGTCAAGGTATCAAAATAATCTAAAATCAAAATCTTATAATTTTTTTTTCTTCTTGAGCGACGAACAGCAGCTCAGGGCTGTTTTGTTTTTATTTTTTTTATTATTTTATTTTTTTTCTAGTAATTTAATTCCACAACTCTAAATTATTTTTCTGTTTCAAAGTTAACACTTCAAATAAACTAATTAATTGCTATTAGGATAACGAACCTAATTATAAACAGATTAATTGATACGGTGTAATGGTTGGGTGTTATTGTGGTTGAGCGGGAGGTCATGGGTTCGAGTCTTGGCGTGGGCAACTATATTTTTTTTAGAACTCTTATGAGGTAGCTTTCTTTTTCTTTTATTATTATTATTATTATTATTATTATTATTATTATTATTATTATTATTATTATTATTATTATTATTATTATTATTATTATTATTATTATTATTATTATAAGTTGTTGTTACTATTATTATGAAAATTGTTGTTAATCCTAAAATGTTAGAAGTATTACTATTATTAATCACATAAAGAGTTATTATTATTGTAATTATTAATATAAGTGTTATAGTTACAATTACAATTAGGATTTTTATTATTGAATATGGTTATTACTAGCATTATTGTACTTACTAGTAATACTATTAAGTAGTATCATTATAAATAATAAAATTAATAATAAAAAGATTGTTATTATTATTATTATGAATATTAAGTATTATGTTTTTTTTTATCAAAAGCATTATCTTCGTTACATTTATTATCAAACTTTTCGTTTCATTTAAAAACTACAGTTATTATCATTATTATTAAGACTGGTAATAACACTAAAAATTATTTGTATTATTTTTATACGAAGATATTAGAATATTAGGAAGAGTGTTATGAAATAAAAAAATATATATATATATATATATTATCATTATCAATAAAATTTTCTATTATTGTTATATGTATCAGTATTAACAATAATAATAATATTATTATTATTATTATTATTATTATTATTATTATTATTATTATTATTATTATTATTATTATTATTATTATTATTATTATTATTATTATTATTATTATTATTAAAGTTATTATTATTATTATTAGTAAATCATTATTTTTATCAAAAACTATCTTTTCAAATAGATAAATATTTTATACATAAATATACTCATTACATATACTATAATTATAATAAAACTTCATATAACTTTATAAATCAAATTTATTAAGATTACTTATATAAATACTTACAAATGACAAACTATGAATTTTAATTGTAACACTAAATAATTACGTATATAAATATGGACATATTAATATAACTATACAAATATTAAATCAATTTGAATATATATACACAAATCAACTATACATAATATATAAATTAAAAATATAATAAGAATATTTATTCGATTACTATTATATATAATAATGAATATACAAATGATATAGGTTCGTGAATCTGAGGCCAACTCTGCATTGTTCAGTTGTTTAATGTCGTCATATGTATTTTTACTACAAAATACATTAGGTGAGTTTCATTCGCCCTTTTTACCCTTTATATTTTTGGGCTGAGAATACATGCGCAATTTTTATAAATGTTTTACGGAATAGACACAAGTAATCGAAACTACATTATATGGTTGAATGATCGAAATCGAATATGCCCTTTTTTATTAAGTCTGGTAATCTAAGAATTAGGGAACAGACACCCTAATTGACGCGAACTCTAAAGATAGATCTATCGGGCCCAACAAGCCCCATCCAAAGTACCAGATGCTTTAGTACTTCGAAATTTATATCATGTCCGAAGGAGGATCCCGGAATGATGGGGATATTCTTATATGTATATTGTGAATGTCGATTACCAGGTGTTCAATCCATATGAATGATATTTTGTCTCTTTGCATGGGACGTATATTTATGAGAACTGAAAATGAAAATCTTGTGGTCTATTAAAATGATGGAAATGATTATTTATGTTAAACTAATGAACTCACCAACCTTTTGGTTGACACTTTAAAGCATGTTTATTCTCAGGTACGAAAGAAATCTTCCCCTGTGCAATTGCTCATTTTAAAGATATTATTTGGAGTCATTCATGACATATTTCAAAAGACGTTGCATTCGAGTCGTTGAGTTCATCAAGATTATTGTTAAGTCAATTATAGTTAGATATGTTATGAAATGGTATGCATGCCGTCAACTTTCGATGTAATGAAAGATTGACTTTTCAAAAACGAATGCAATGTTTGTAAAATGTATCATATAGAGGTCAAGTACCTCGCGATGTAATCAACTGTTATGAACCATTTATAATCAATATGGACTTCGTCCGGATGGATTAGGACGGGTCTTCAAAGTTGGTATCAGAGCGGTGGTCTTAGCGAACCATGTCTGCATTAGTGTGTCTAACTGATAAGTCATTTGGATGCATTAGTGAGTCTGGACTTCGACCGTGTCTGCATGTCAAAAGTTTTGCTTATCATTTTGTGTCAAAAATTACCTGCTTATCATTCTTAGAGAATCACTTGCTTATCATTCTTAGTCTAGACACGTTTAACTGCATTGACTGCATGAATAGTGTATAGAAAAAATTCATATCTTAGCGTATCTGCTACTTCATATCTTAGCGTATTTGTTACTGTAACTTTGCCTGACAACTCCCGTAGATACCTCCGTAACTTATGGGATTTAGTATTATATATGCATATGTAAATTATGTAATGCAGAGTACTAATCTACATCTTATAATCTATTTCTTATCAAAAATCCTTCATCTGATCGTACGAGATGAATCCTGCAACCAGTTCGAGTCCCTCAGATTCTGATAGCTATTCCGATAGTTATTCTGACAGCTATTCCGACATAGATGTTCACCTGAACTCCGAAAACAGCGTCATCGGCATGAATTAACCAATCAGCCATTATCAATTCATTTGATGGGTTCGTAGTCGACTTAATTAATAGAAATGCGCAGAAGGCAATCCCTTCCACCAACCGAATTCACCTCACAATGAACCTGGAGTGTTTACCCGTGAACCTGTTCGAGACACCATTTTCAGTCTCATTTATAGGGTAACTCGACAAGATTATATTCTATCCACGATTCTGAACCTTATTCATCCGCTCGTTCCGATCGACAATCATCCTGGAGTAATAAGTCAACGAACTTCGCGCTCGAGTAATCAATTTGGAGAACATGGTGCAAAACTTACCAGCTTCAGCAACATCACCGACACCAACCGTACCATCAATAACAGCACCAGTATCATCAACAATCCATGCTTCAATATCATCATCTGTACTTTGAGTATGATTTTCGTTCTACCTCATTTATCTTCGTTCGACATGGCGAACATGTAATCTCTAAAGTTTTAGAGATTATTTATTCTAGTTCCAACCGAAAAGCAAATGAGTTTAATATCATATTAACTAATTAAATCCATGAATACATCTGAAGAAAATATATATGTATATATGTTTTCATAAAGATTATAATTAAAAATTCTCTTGTACAAACTGTTAATGGTGAAAATATTTTAACGGGTAGGTAATACCCGAGGAATATTTAAATTTTACATTAATAAGTTACATTGTACGTTCTTCGAATCTGTTTCAATAGTCATATACTATCCTACTTACATCCACCGATATACGTATCCGTTCACCAAAGAATAACTATTTTCATTCAAATTCAATTTCATATTAGGATTTTGACATATCAGAATCCAACAAGTGGCATAATGAAGAAAAAATGGACACAATAAAAATTGATTAGAAACAGACTAATTAACAATATGAAATTTTGTTAAGAATCCACGCTAACAAAATTCTAGCTAACTGTTCCGAGCTAACTATTAATTCCGTATTACATTTTATTTATCACAATTTAATTATCGCAATTTATTTTATCGCAATTTAATTCTCACAATTTTATTTATTGTTATTTAATTTCTGTTATTTACTTTACGCACTTTATTTATCGTTATTTAATTTCTGTTATTTATTTTACGCACTTTAAATATCGGGACACGTATACAAGGTTTTGACATATCATATCGACGCATCTATATATATTATTTGGAATCACCATAGACACTCTATATGAAGTAATGATTGAGTTCTCTATACAGGGTTGAGGTTGATTCTACAATAATATATATAGTTTGAGTTGTGATCGAGTCTGAGACGTATACGGGTCATGACACGTATTAATTAAATTTGAATATTATATATTAAACTATATATATGAATTATTGGACTGTCAACTGTGGACTATCGACTGTGGACTAATAACATTAGACAATTAAAATGAATTAAAATATTGATTATAATATATGAAACTAAACAATTCTTCAAGTTTACCACTTGATATCATCTTAAACGCCATTTGTATCTTGATAATTCTAATTTACGTTCAAACCTTTCATGATTCTTGAAAACACCTCAATCGAGAGGATGAACCAACCGCACTTCATCTACGGAAGGAAAGATTTATGCATATAGTGATGCACCTAAACACACTCGGGACCTGAGTAAACGTCTAACACTTATCTGTTCTAACTCCTTTGGCATTGTTATTACCGAAAATAACTTTGCATTTCCTTTTCAAATTAGCCAAATTTGTCACAGCTCCAGCAAGTCAACTTCAACTTTTCAGACGAACTAGCCTTACTATAACCTTGATATATATGCGTACTCTTTTATTGTTACCAGGGAACCTTTTATATTCCACCATATTACCAGCAGATGTACCAGCAAACTCGTCGCTCTGTGGTTTAAATCTCTCCGACAAATCACTATATTTATCTATTGAAGTCTCATCATGTACTCATCCACATCTTGTAACAAGAATTGCCATACCAATTACCGGAAATCAGCAAATCTGTATTGTGAGTCTCGCAACGTTTCCACAACAACATTTATATGAATCCATATAACATTTAACTCTTAGAACTATGATCTTCCATTTTGAAATTCTAAAAAGCACCCAGTCTATGAATTAATACTCTGAATTTTGAAAACTTGAATGAAGCAGCAAAAACTGTAAACGACCTCAACAGCCAAAAGTTGATGATAAAGAATTATATGTTGGCAAAGCTCAGAAAAAGTTTGAAACTAAAAAAACTGATTGAGCAAACTACGAAGGAGTCTCTAAACAAACTACAAGGACTAAACTTGTACATTAAGAATTCTGATGATACTGTTTCTGATGAAATCTTTAGCGAATACCTTGCTTCTGATTCCAAACTCTTGCGGACAAATTTCCTTCACCATCCTTTGATATTAGAAATTCCAAGATACCATCGTATCTTTCATTATAAATATCCTCCATATTTCTGAAGATATTTTTATAACTATTCTTATCTGAAATCATTAATCTCTTCATGCTATCAGTGTTACATCATATAGAAACTGTTAGTTTCTATATTCTGTAAACTTTCGAGCTTAAAATATGAATGTTATTGAAGTAATGTTGGGAACTGATGCATGAGTTAGTATAATATAATGACACTTGATCAATGTGATTATATTACAGTAAGTCATGCTGAGTTTCTAATAGAACGTGATGATTCACAGATCATAACGTCATCATGTGCCATGTTACACGACTCTTACATTCTACCTAATCCCTAAACATATCAAGAACATATTTTCTTGATAGTTCTATCTTTTCCTTTAAATTCTGGTAATTTATCCAATCAAGATCGTGCTATTACAATTTCTCTCTTAGAACGTTAGTCCTGTTCATTCGAAAATTCATACCTACGAATTCTGGACAATTACTTGCGAAAAGAGAACAAAAGCATGAAGCTCTGAAATAGAAAGGGGATATAAATCGCAGCAAATAAGAGAGAGCATTAATTGTGGATGACAATGATTATAGGAGACAGAAGCAGGGACTTCGAAATATAAGAAAAAATATAAAGTCCAATAACAACACGGAGGTTACAAACCGGGGATATTAATACGAATAACAATATAAAGACATAATATAATTAAGAATAGTATCACCCCAAGGTAATGGTATAAGTAAATAGATCTTCTGGTGAAAGATTGAAAAGAAGAATGACAAATATGAAGGTTAGGAAAGTATCAAGGATTAGAACTGGATTAAGCATTTTTACAATCTTTTGGATGTATGAACTAAGAAAGAAAGTATAGGAATGGTGAGAATAATGGAACAGAAGAGCTTAATTTATAATGGAAATATCAGACAAAGTAATCGAGGCAGATCACCGTATTTAATTATAGAGATCTTAATTTCCTTACTCGCCGAAGAATCAAATCTTTTAGATTTCGAAGACTTTCTTTAAATCCCTTGAATTTCGGAAATTCAACCCTAACTCTGTCAAAAGTTAAGATGAATCTTTACTTTCCTATTTCACTCTTTGGTGATAGTTTCATTCGTACTCTTCGAATAATTGAATTATTTTTATCCATATTACTCAATGATGATAAAATTCAAGTTATCAACTCATATTCGTCATGAAAACATTTTTATTGTCAGCCATGACCACCTCACTCAAATTTCGGGACGAAATTTCTTTAACGGGTAGGTACTGTGACGACCCGGGAATTTCCGACCAAATTTAAACTGGAATCTTATATGGTTTCGACACGATAAGCAAAGTCTGTAATGTTGAGTCTCAAAAACTTTTGGACTTTTTTCATGTAATTATTTAAACCATTTGACTATTTCTGACGATTCACGAACAATAGTTAAAAATAAAAATGTGTAAATGTATATGTAGATATATAAGTTTATATATTAAACTTAAATAAGAAATATGATTTGATTATCAAAGTTAATTATGTAAAAATACTTATAGACGATAAAAAGTTGTTATGAATCTATATGTATGATCTAAATTCATAATTGATGTAATGTACAAATATAAATATTCAAAATTCAATAAATGTTATATTATAATATGACACATGATTAATAAAATTATGATATTAAAGATAGTAAATGTAATTACATGTTTTAAAGATATAGCATCATAATATTATTATTATTGTTATTATTAATACTAATGTCAATGTTAGTATTAATTATATTATTATTATTATTGTTATATTTGTAATTAACAAATTCTAATAATTTTAGGGTTATCAAAATAAAGATCCTTATTATAAAAATTATTATGAGAAAGATTAAAAATTCAAACTAATTATGAATTAAATAAATTATTAGTTATTATTATCATTTTTATTAATATCATTATTATTATTATTATTATATTAAGAGTATTATTATTATTATTATTATTAGTATTTGTACCATTAATTTATATTATTATTAATAACATTATTGTTGCTAATATTATTCCTATTATTTAATTTATTACTAATAACTGTATTATAGGAACATTTATAATTAGCAATCAGTCCGTGATTTTAGCAAATCAAATAATTGAATTAGGATACAAACAAATGCACTTTAGAGTCTTAATCAGTTTCATTTTTTTTTTCCTCTAGTCCCTGTTCGATGATGGAAGACTGACAATATCCATTCAATATAACAATTGATTTTTTTTCTTGGATTAGTAAACCATAGACTCCTCACTATCATTATCATCTGAATTACTTACTCAATATCAAAATTAGAACAGGGAATTTAAACAAACCCAGCTAGTTCATCTGCTCGTTGCAACTTTTATTCAAAACTTCAAATCCAATTCAATCTTCAAAATGTATAAATGCGGTTGTGTTGGAAATCATCTACTTAAGCTATCTATAAGATTTCAATTTCTAACTTCTCCTATCGAATTCTAATTTGAAGAGTCAAAGTTAATTTAAAAAAAAGTCAATTGACTGTTCTTCGTGAAATTCAGATTCAATATGATATTTCTGTTAAAATTGATGGTTCTATTGTAATCCAATGGTTATTTATAAAATATGTTGTGAAGGTGTCAAGGTATCAAAATAATCTAAAATCAAAATCTTATAATTTTTTTTCTTCTTGAGCGACGAACAGCAGCTCAGGGCTGTTTTGTTTTTATTTTTTTTATTATTTTATTTTTCTTCTAGTAATTTAATTCCACAACTCTAAATTATTTTTCTGTTTCAAAGTTAACACTTCAAATAAACTAATTAATTGCTATTAGGATAACGAACCTAATTATAAACAGATTAATTGATACGGTGTAATGGTTGGGTGTTATGGTGGTTGAGCGGGAGGTCATGGGTTCGAGTCTTGGCGTGGGCAACTATATTTTTTTTAGAACTCTTATGAGGTAGCTTTCTTTTTCTTTTATTATTATTATTATTATTATTATTATTATTATTATTATTATTATTATTATTATTATTATTATTATTATTATTATTATTATTATTATTATTATTATTTTAAGTTGTTGTTACTATTATTATGAAAATTGTTGTTAATCCTAAAATGTTAGAAGTATTACTATTATTAATCACATAAAGAGTTATTATTATTGTAATTATTAATATAAGTGTTATAGTTACAATTACAATTAGGATTTTTATTATTGAATATGGTTATTACTAGCATTATTGTACTTACTAGTAATACTATTAAGTAGTATCATTATAAATATTAACATTAATAATAAAAAGATTGTTATTATTATTATTATGAATATTAAGTATTATGTTTTTTTTATCAAAAGCATTATCTTCGTTACATTTATTATCAAACTTTTCGTTTCATTTAAAAACTACAGTTATTATCGTTATTATTAAGACTGGTAATAACACTAAAAATTATTTGTATTATTTTTATACGAAGATATTAGAATATTAGGAAGAGTGTTATGAAATAAAAATATATATATATATATTATCATTATCAATAAAATTTTCTATTATTGTTATATGTATCAGTATTAACAATATTATTATTATTATTATTATTATTATTATTATTATTATTATTATTATTATTATTATTAAAGTTATTATTATTATTATTAGTAAATCATTATTTTTATCAAAAACTATCTTTTCAAATAGATAAATATTTTATACATAAATATACTCATTACATATACTATAATTATAATAAAACTTCATATAACTTTATAAATCAAATTTATTAAGATTACTTATATAAATACTTACAAATGACAAACTATGAATTTTAATTGTAACACTAAATAATTACGTATATAAATATGGACATATTAATATAACTATACAAATATTAAATCAATTTGAATATATATACACAAATCAACTATACATAATATATAAATTAAAAATATAATAAGAATATTTATTCGATTACTATTATATATATTAATGAATATACAAATGATATAGGTTGGTGAATCTGAGGCCAACCCTGCATTGTTCAGTTGTTTAATGTCGTCATATGTATTTTTACTACAAAATACATTAGGTGAGTTTGATTCGCCCTTTTTACCCTTTATATTTTTGGGCTGAGAATACATGCGCAATTTTTATAAATGTTTTACGGAATAGACACAAGTAATCGAAACTACATTATATGGTTGAATAATCGAAATCGAATATGCCCTTTTTTATTAAGTCTGGTAATCTAAGAATTAGGGAACAGACACCCTAATTGACGCGAACTCTAAAGATAGATCTATCGGGCCCAACAAGCCCCATCCAAAGTACCAGATGCTTTAGTACTTCGAAATTTATATCATGTCCGAAGGAGGATCCCGGAATGATGGGGATATTCTTATATGTATATTGTGAATGTCGATTACCAGGTGTTCAATCCATATGAATGATATTTTGTCTCTTTGCATGGGACGTATATTTATGAGAACTGAAAATGAAAATCTTGTGGTCTATTAAAATGATGGAAATGATTATTTATGTTAAACTAATGAACTCACCAACCTTTTGGTTGACACTTTAAAGCATGTTTATTCTCAGGTACGAAAGAAATCTTCCGCTGTGCAATTGCTCATTTTAAAGATATTATTTGGAGTCATTCATGACATATTTCAAAAGACGTTGCATTCGAGTCGTTGAGTTCATCAAGATTATTGTTAAGTCAATTATAGTTAGATATGTTATGAAATGGTATGCATGCCGTCAACTTTCGATGTAATGAAAGATTGACTTTTCAAAAACGAATGCAATGTTTGTAAAATGTATCATATAGAGGTCAAGTACCTCGCGATGTAATCAACTGTTATGAACCGTTAATAATCGATATGGACTTCGTCCGGATGGATTAGGACGGGTCTTCACAGGCTCAACGACCTAGTCTTCAACTCACGACGAATTTTAAAAAACATATTTTTAACTTAGCGAAATAAAGTAAATTTTTGTTTTTAAATTCACACCAAACTTAAATTTAAAATGCATAAAATTTTAAATTCACACCAAACTTAAATTTAAAATGCATAAAATTAAAAATTCACACCAAACTTAATTAAAAATTTATATTATAAATTCACACCAAACTTATATTATATTTTTGTTTTTATACATACAAACTTATATTAAAAAGATTAATTTTTCAAATATTTACAATTTTAAATATATTAATTTTAAAAAGTTTACAATATTATTTTAATTTTTATATATTAATTTTAAAACATGGTAAAAATAAAATTAAAAATCTTTTTGGCTTTTATCCCACTTTAATCAATCAAATATTATCAAAAATATACGCCCCCCTTTTCGGTAAAGTAATTTCGGTTCCATGACCTAATTTAACTCATGACGAATTTTTGAAATATTTTTGGGTTGATTGATTAAAGATATTTATACCTTAAGAATAAACGTTAAATTTCGCAGTGATGTAATAAATTTTTGAATGACATCAATAATTTCGGTCGTCAAACCTAATTTTATTCAATACCAATTTAATACTTTATAGCGAACAAATTAGCATTTATTATCAAAAGGTTAAAAATAAAAATAAAAAATAAAAACTGTACAGACTTACCTGTGAGATAGTATTCTTAGTGATACGATCTATCTCATTCATAAGATAGTCAGTTTAATTGATTTTCCATGGCTACATAGGCGTAACCTCGAGCATTCAGTGTTTTTTCTTCTAAACATATGAACGGTCCGTCTCTGCATAAAGTAACAAATTCGGTGTTTGAATAGGTTTGATTATTTGAACATTTACCTCCATGTGACCATTTTCCGCATTTGTGACATCTTTCAAGGTGTCGTGCTTTTCTTTTTGCTTTGGATTTTGATTTTCCTTTACCAAATTGTAACTTATTATCTTCGCATCTGGATTCTTTTCTTACTCCGTCCAATCTTTCTCTGATTACTGATACTAGTTCACTCAGAAGTGTGTCATTATTACGTTTAGTGATCAAAGCGTGTAGCATTAGACCATGGTTTAGTTCACAGGAAGTCTTCATTTCCTAAATAAAAATAAAAATTCAGAATGGGGGGAGAAGACTAGTTCTTTAGGGTCTGCTAGGGAAAGACCATTCGGGTTCCATTTTCGAGAACTACACGAAAACAGACAATCTAACTCTAACAGAAATACATAAAATCCTTAAAAGACTTGATTCTCCCCACACTTAGTTAGCTGTGGTATCGAAATTGTGATTACCTTCGTTGTCGACTTCCATCGGACTATCTATGTAATGTTTAACTCTGTGACCATTAACTTTAAATTTAATTCCATTTGAATTTATTAATTCTATCGTTCTGTATGGGAAAACTCTTTTGACTATGAATGGTCCAAACCATCTCGATTTCAATTTTCCAGGAAATAGCTTGAATCGTGAATTGAAAAGAAGAACTCTGTCTCCTTCTTTAAACTCTTTTGAACATCTGATACTTTTATCATGCCATTTCTTCGTTCTTTCTTTATAGATTAACGAATTTTCGTATGCTTCTTGTCTTAATTCTTCTAATTAGTTTAGTTGACTTAACCTTAGACGTCCAGCTTCATGTAAATCAAGATTACATGTCTTCAAAGCCCAAAATGCTTTGTGTTCAATTTCTACTGGAAGATGACATGCTTTTCCGTAGACGAGTTTAAAAGGAGTGGTTCCAATTGGAGTTTTGTAGGCTGTTCTAAAATCCCAGAGTGCATCCTCCAATTTAATGGACCATTCCTTCGGATTTGATCCTACGGTTTTTTCTAGAATACGTTTTAAAGCTTGGTTGGTATTTTCAACTTGTCCACTTGTTTGTGGATGATAAGCAGTGGTGGTTTTATGAGTTACTCCATATCTTTTAAGAACTTTCTCAAGTTGATTATTACAGAAATGAGTTCCCCGATCACTTATTAAAGCTTTCGGTGTTCCAAACCTTGCAAAAAGATGTTTTAAAAAGTTGACTACAACTCGTGCATCGTTAGTTGGGAGAGCTTGTGCTTCCGCCCATTTTGATACATAATCAATGGCTATGAGAATGTATAAATTATTATGAGATTTTGGAAATGGTCTCATAAAGTCAATACCCCAAATGTCAAATACTTCACATACTTGAATGACATTTTGTGGCATTTTATCTCGTTGACTTATTTTTCCGGCCCTTTGACAAGCATCACAGGATTTGCAAAGAAGGTGTGCGTCTTTGTAAATTGTAGGCCAATAGAATCCAGCATCGTAAACTTTTCTTGCTGTGAGTTGAGGTCCATAATGCCCTCCTGTTGGTCCTGTGTGACAATGGTTTAAGATTTTACTAGCTTCATCTCCGAATACACATCGGCGTATTATTCCATCGGGACAACTTTTAAACAAATGTGGATCTTCCCAGAAATAGTGTTTTATATCACTGAAGAATTTCTTTCGTTTTTGGTACGACAATCCTTTTTCAAGGAATCCACATACTAAGTAGTTTGCATATTCTGCAAACCATGGAATTTCATTATAATCTATCTTCAATAGATATTCATCAGGAAAGTTGTCTTGTATGGCCGATTTATTTAGAACTTCTAATTCGGGATTTTCAAGACGAGAAAGATGATCGGCGGCGAGATTTTCTGCTCCTCTTTTATCTCGGATTTCAATATCAAACTCTTGTAATAGTAAGATCCAACGGATTAATCGTAGTTTAGCATCTTGTTTCGAAAATAGGTATCTAAGAGCAGAATGGTCGGTATAGACCACCGTTTTAGCTAGAACAAGATATGATCGAAATTTGTCAAAAGCAAAGACAATAGCAAGGAGTTCTTTTTCAGTAGTTGTATAATTTGTTTGTGCTCCTTGTAATGTCTTACTAGCATAATATATAGGTTGAAATCGTTTTTCAATCCTTTGTCCTAAAACGGCTCCCATTGCAAAATCACTTGCATCGCACATTAGTTCAAACGGTAAATTCCAATTCGGTGTTATCATGATCGGCGCATTAGTGAGTTTCTCTTTAAGAATATTAAAAGATTTAATGCATTCATCTAAAAAGATGAATGGAGCATCCTTTTCTAGGAGTTTATTCATAGAAGTGGCAATTTTAGAAAAATCTTTTATGAAACGTCGGTAAAAACCGGCATGCCCTAGAAAACTCCTAACTCCTCTAACATTGGTGGGATGTGGAAGTTTAGCAATTACATCTACTTTAGCTCTATCCACTTCAATTCCTTCTTTTGAAATTTTATGTCCAAGAACGATGCCTTCTTTAACCATGAAATGGCATTTCTCCCAATTAAGAACTAGATTTGATTGTTCACATCTAATAAGCATTCGTTCCAGATTAACTAGACATGTTTCAAATGTATCACCGAAGACTGAAAAGTCATCCATGAAAACTTCCATGCATTCTTCTATCATGTCGTGAAAAATCGCCATCATTCACCTTTGAAAGGTTGCAGGGGCGTTGCAAAGTCCAAATGGCATGCGTTTGTAAGCAAAAGTACCATAAGGGCACGTGAACGTGGTTTTCTCTTGATCTTCGGGTGCTATTGGAATTTGAAAATATCCGGAAAATCCATCTAGAAAACAATAGTAACTGTTTCCGGCTAATCTTTCCAACATTTGATCAATAAAAGGTAAGGGAAAGTGATCTTTTCTGGTGGCGTCATTTAATTTTCTATAATCAATACATACACGCCATCCTGTTACAGTCCTAGTAGGAATAAGCTCATTTTTTTCATTTGTAATGACAGTCATGCCACCCTTCTTAGGCACGCATTGAACTGGGCTTACCCATGGACTATCAAAAATTGGATAAATTAAACCTGCATCTAGCAGTTTAATAATTTCTTTTTTTACTACATCTTGCATATTCGGATTTAGTCTTTGTTGGCGTTGCACATACGTTTTATGACCTTCTTCCATAAGGATTTTATGTGTGCAATACGAAGGTCTTATTCCTTTAATATCATGAATCTTCCATGCAATGGCTGGTTTATTAGTTTTCAACACAGAAATGAGTTGTGATTTCTCATTTTCAGTAAGAGAAGACGATATTATTACAGGTAATTCAGATTCACCATGTAAATAAGCGTATTCCAAATGGTTTGGAAGTGGCTTTAATTCTAATGTCGGTGGTTCTTCTATCGATGATTTATATCGATATCTGTCTTCTTCTTTTAGCATTTGAATTTTTTCTGTTGTTGGTTCATATCCATTAGCTATTAGTGTAGCTAACATTTCAGCTTCATCAATTGGTTCATTACCTTCTCCTAAAGAACATTCTCCTGTTCCTTGTAATTCTGGAAATTCTTCTAACAATTCTGCATGTGAGTCTATAGTTTGAATATAATAGCATGTATCATCTGCAGATTGCGGTTGTTGCATTGCTCTATCAACTGAAAAGGTAACACTCTCATCCTCTATACTTAGGGTCAGTTTCTTACCAAACACGTCTATCATTGCTTTAGCCGTGTTTAAGAATGGTCTTCCTAATATGAGAGGAACTTGAGAATCTTCTTCCATGTCCAGAACAACAAAATCTACTAGAAATACTAAAGTACCAACTTTAACTAGCATGTTCTCCATTATCCCTCTAGGATATTTTATTGATCGATCTGCTAGTTGTATGCTTATTCTTGTTGGTTTCAATTCTCCAAGGTCTAGTTTAGCGTATAGTGAATACAGCATTAAATTTATACTAGCACCTAAGTCTGCCAATGCTTCTATTGAACTAAGACTACCCAAAAACATGGAATTGTGAAACTTCCTGGATCAGATAATTTTTCTGGTATCTTATTCAACAGCACTGCTGAACAATTAGCGTTCATAGTAACAGCCGAGAGTTCTTCCATTTTCTTTCTATTCGTGATCAGATCTTCCAAGAATTTACCATATCTAGGCATTCCTGAAATCACATCAATGAAAGGAAGATTTACATTTATCTGTTTAAACATATCCAAGAATTTGGATTGCTCGGCTTCAAGTTTCTCTTTCTTCATTTTACTCGGGTAAGGAAGTGGTGGTTAGTATGGTTTAACATAAGGTTTAGCCTTAACTGTGTTATCTTCATTAACCTTTTCAACTACCGGTTCTTTTTCCGTATCTTGATCAGATTGTGGTTCTTGTGGAGTAGGAATAGCTTCATCAGAAGTTACAGGTATTTCAGGTGGTTTAAGTGTTGTACCACTTCTTGTGGTAATGGCTTTAGCTGTTTCATTCCGGGGGTTTGCATTTGTATCACTAGGTAAACTTCCCGGTTTTCTTTCACCTATTAACCTTGCTAGGTTACTTACTTCTTGTTCCAGATTTTGAATATAAGCTTGTTGATTTCTAAATGCTTGAGCATTTTGTTCATTAGTTTGTTTTTGAGATGTGAAAAACTGCGTTTGAGTTTCAACTAGCTTCGTCATCATATCTTCTAAATTTGGATTTTTATCATCGGGTTGTGGTTTGTTTTGAAAATTAGGTCTTTGCTGGTTGTAAGTATTGTTGGATACTTGTTGATTGCTAGGACCTTGTTTGTTGTTGTATGGAATATTTCTGTTATAGTTCTGATTTTGATTGTAAATAGGTCTTGGCGGTTGATAATTATTCTGATAATTATTTCCAGGCCTTTGGTTTATGTATGAAATATTCTCTCTTTGTTCCATTGTTAGTTCAATACTGAGACAATCTTTTTTCAAATGTGGTCCTCCACACTGCTCACAACTAATTCGTATTGAGTGAATATCTTTAGTCATCTTTTCCATTCGTCTCTCGACAGCATCTATCTTTGCGGAAATGGAATCTAAGTCATGGCTAGAATCGGCTCTAGCTGCTTTAGATGATCTAACGATATCTTTTTCTTGGTGCCACTCATGTGAGTGGGAAGCAGTGTTATCAATAATTTTGTAAGCATCAGTTTCGGTTTTCTTCATAATAGAACCACCAGCTGCTATATCAATGTCTTTTCTTGTAGTGATGTCGCATCCTTGGTAGAATATTTGTACTATTTGAAAGGTGTCTTGTGAAGACCCATCCTAATTCATCCGGACGAAGTCCATATCGATTATAAACGATTCACAACAGTTGATTACATTGCGAGGTACTTGACCTCTATATGATACATTTTACAAACATTGCATTCGTTTTTTAAAAGACAATCTTTCATTACATCGAAAGTTGACAACATGCATACCATTTCGTAATATATCTATCTATAACTGACTTAATAATAATCTTGATGAACTCAACGACTTGAATGCAACATCTTTTGAAATATGTCATGAATGACTCCAAGTAATATCTCTAAAATGAGCAAATGCACAGCGGAAGATTTCTTTCGTACCTGAGAATAAACATGCTTTCAAGTGTTAACCAAAAGGTTGGTGAGTTCATTACTTTATCATAAATAATCATTTCATAACTTTTAATAGACCACAAGATTTCATATTTCCATTTCCCATAAACATACGTCCTATACATAGAGACAAAATAATCATTCATATGGATTGAACACCTGGTAACCGACATTCACAATATGCATATAAGAATATCCCCATCATTCCGGGATCCTCCTTCGGACATGATATGAATTTCGAAGTACTAAAGCATCCGGTACTTTGGATGGGGCTTGTTGGGCCCGATAGATCTATCTTTAGAGTTCGCGTCAATTAGGGTGTCTGTTCCCTAATTCTTAGATTACCAGACTTAATAAAAAGGGCATATTCGATTAGATAATCCAACCATAGAATGTAGTTTCGATTACTTGTGTCTATTTCGTAAAGCATTTATAAAAGCGCATGTATTCTCAGCCCAAAAATGTAATGAGTAAAAAGGGAGTAAATGAACTCACCATACTGTATTTTGTAGTAAAAATACATATGACGACATTTAACAAGTGTAGGGTTGGCCTCGGATTCACGAACCTATATCATTATATATATATATATATATATATATATATATATATATATATATATATATATATATATATATATATATATATATATATATATATATATATATATATATATATATATATATATATATATATATATATATATATATATATATATTAAAACACATGATGACAATTAACCAGTTTCTATATTTATATTATTAATATACTTTTTATATTAATAGTTTATTAACTATATTCACTTATATATTTTAAATACCTAAAACTTATGTATATATCAGATTTGAAGTATATGATATATCATTTATTATAAATACCATATATTGACGTTTAGAAGTATTAAAACTTTATATTAATATATTTGTAATATTTATTTGTGATAATAATAATGATATTACTAATCATTTTATTAATGATAATATTTATATAAAATGTTAATTTTTAATAAAGGATAAGATAATATCTTCTAATAGTGTTAAATTTTGATAAAAGTGATAGTTTTAATAAAATGATAACTTTGAAAACTTTTAGTTATAATGATACTTCTATAAAAATGATAATAATACTTCTAATAATAATCCTAATACTTATGATAATAATAATATTAATACTAATACTAATGTTAGTAATAATAATAACAATAATCTTATTAATCATTTTAATCATTTTAATACTAATTATAATACTGATAATAATAATGATAATAATAATAACATCAACAAAAATAATAAAAATGCTACCTTATTGTATCAGGCTTTTTAAAAAAGTAACCACCCCTGCCAGGGCTCGAACCCGCGACCTCCCGTTAACCCAACACCCCCTCTAACCAATGCACTGCTTATTGTTTTTCTGTTTTTATTGTAGCATAATATTATTTAACCTGTGTTCTATTTATTCTTCTACTTCTTTAAAACACAACCCAAAAGTATTCACCATTATAAAAATCAATTCGGGCTCTTCATTCATCTCATTCTTATTATCTTCGTTTCATTTTTATCACCATCATATTCCATCATCATCTCAATCACATCATCATCTTATCGTCATCTATATCCTAATCATAAAATCACGGCTTCATCACCATCATCATCGTCTCCACTATTCATCGTCATCAACCTCATCATCAATTATCAAAATCATTGTGCATCGTTATCACCATCATACTTCTTGCTCCTGGGACAGCAACATGGAACTGTCGCTGCAGTTGCAGTCCACGAACCTCTTTAAAATACCGGTTGCATTTTTTTTTTTGAAGCCCAATTATCATTATGGCCCAAAGGCAATGTAAAAACGTTGTGGCCTAAAAATATGAACTCATCAGTCCAATTATTTACTTGTCTAATTTCTCTGATGTTATTCGACTAAAAGGGAAATAAAAAATAAATAAAAAAGAAACAGCTCATCTCTTCAAGTGGGTTTTCTTTATGGTGTTTGTCGGCCAAAAGGTTTGTAAGGTGTCCCATATGAGAATTTAATAAACGTCATGTATTTATATTCCTATAATCAAGTTGGTCAAACTTTTAAATTGTGACCTTTCCTATAATTAAGATGCTCGACAGAAGAAATATAAAGCTTACAGCAGCATGCATAGGATTCGTGATTTATGATGGTGTTTAGTGTTTGTTGGTAAACAGAATCATATACAATAGCAGCGGCAAAAATTATCATGGGTTCGTTGCGTGTATCTTCTTGGTAGTTCATGGTGGTTGTAATGGACATGAAACAGAAAAATAGTATGGTGATGGTGGTTTGGTCGATTACACGGGTGACGGTTTTAAGTGGTGGTGACGGGGTATTCTAATGGGTTCACAATGATGGTGATCAAGATGGGCTAAGGGTGGTAGATTAGGGTGATGGCCGAAGATGATGGAATGGTGGAGAAGAAAAACCAATGGTGGCATTTGAGTGTCATCGTCCAAGAGAGAGAGAAAAGAAAATGAGAGAGATAAGTGAGATAGGGTGGCGAGTGGTGGTGATGTTTATGGGTTTCGGTTTAAAGAATGACAGAAACAACAATTAATCGAGTAGCAGTGTTTATTCATGGTGATGTTAATGGGGTTCGAATAAACCGAGAACATAAGCAACATGTACAGTAATTACAACAACTGAAGGTTTGCAGGATGTGGTCGTGGGTGTTTGCATTGGTTGTGTAACAGAAAACATAAAACAAGACGATGGTGGCTCGGTGTTGAAGTGGGTTTCATGGTTATGTTTGATGAAGTTTGTCGAATTAGGAAGAGGAAGAGAAGGAAATTTGGTGTTCTTATCATTACTCACATATGTCTATATATATACACATATAATATGGATAGATGATATGTGATCAATTAGTAATAATATAATAGGGAAAGGAAACTGGTATAAGTTTACATCAAATGGGTGTAATGAAAAAAAAAGAAAAGTAGTGTTAGGTACAATTAAGCACAGTAATAATTGAATCACGTAACTTAATTTGTTTATATATATTCTACCGACAGTTTTCACGGATTACTATTTCGTATCCCGTTGATGATTCAGTGGCGGATAAAAGTGTCAGAAAAATCCCAAAATTTTAAATTAATTATCTTTATTTATTTAGATCATTATGGTATAAAATTTTTGTCATTAACTATTAAATAAAATTACATTAATTATTCACTCCCAACCCCCAAGTAAAATATAAAAAGTTTTAAAATTTGACAAACAACTTCTAAATTTATATTTAATAAGCCTAAAATTTATATAGCTCATTTTCGGATCACCGTTTATTTTAAAATTACATAAGTTCCTTCTTAACTCATTTACTATTCATTTAATAACAATTGAGCGTTACCAACGTTTACGAAATAAATTCGAAATCACAAAATATATATTTAATATACTTTATTTATATACATAGATATGTTTTAACTATTATTTATCATAATATCGTATTTTTATTTTATTTTATATACATATCTTTAATAACAACAACATATAATATTTCAAATTATATTTCAAGTTGTTATTATATATATTCATATGTTTAAATATTTATGTATCTATTTACAAATAGTGGTTCGTGAATCGTCGAGAATAGTCACAGGTTAAATGTGAAATGTCCCGTTCTTATTGATTAAAAACGTTCCATATTAATTGATTTCGTTGCGAGGTTTTGACCTCTATATGAGACGTTTTTCAAAGACTGCATTCATTTTAAAACAAACCATAACCTTTATTTCATCAATAAAGGTTTAAAAAGCTTTACGTAGATTATCAAATAATGATAATCTAAAATATCCTGTTTACACACGACCATTACATAATGGTTTTCAATACAAATATGTTACAACAAAATAAGTTTCTTGAATGCAGTTTTTACACAATATCATACAAGCATGGACTCCAAATATCGTCCTTATTTAAGTATGCGACAGCGGAAGCTCTTAATAATCACCTGAGAATAAACATGCTTAAAACGTCAACAAAAATGTTGGTGAGTTATAGGTTTAACCTATATATATCAAATCAGAATAATAGACCATAAGATTTCATATTTCAATACACATCCCATACATAGAGATAAAAGTCATTCATATGGTGAACACCTGGTAACCGACATTAACAAGATGCATATATAAGAATATCCCCATCATTCCGGGATCCTCCATCGGACATTATATAAATTTCGAAGTACTAAAGCATTCGGTACTTTGGATGGGGCTTGTTGGGCCCGATAGATCTATCTTTAGGATTCGCGTCAATTAGGGTGTCTGTTCCCTAATTCTTAGATTACCAGACTTAATAAAAAGGGGCATATTCGATTTCGATAATTCAACCATAGAATGTAGTTTCGCGTATTCTCATCCCAAAAATATTAGATTTTAAAAGTGGGACTATAACTCACTTTTACAGATTTTTACTTCGTCGAGAAGTAAGACTTGGCCACTGTTGATTCACGAACCTATAACAATATATACATATATATTAAGGTATGTTCAAAATATATTTACAACACTTTTAATATATTTTGATGTTTTAAGTTTATTAAGTCAGCTGTCCTCGTTAGTAACCTACAACTAGTTGTCCACAGTTAGATGTACAGAAATAAATCGATAAATATTATCTTGAATCAATCCACAACCCAGTGTATACGTATCTCAGTATTGATCACAACTCAAACTATATATATTTTGGAATCAACCTCAACCCTGTATAGCTAACTCCAACATTCACATATAGAGTGTCTATGGTTGTTCCGAAATATATATAGATGTGTCGACATGATAGGTCGAAACATTGTATACGTGTCTATGGTATCTCAAGATTACATAATATACAATACAAGTTGATTAAGTTATGGTTGGAATAGATTTGTTACCAATTTTCACGTAGCTAAAATGAGAAAAATTATCCAATCTTGTTTTACACATAACTTCTTCATTTTAAATCCGTTTTAAGTGAATCAAATTGCTATGGTTTCATATTGAACTCTATTTTATGAATCTAAACAGAAAAAGTATAGGTTTATAGTCAGAAAAATAAGTTACAAGTCGTTTTTGTAAAGGTAGTCATTTCAGTCGAAAGAACGACGTCTAGATGACCATTTTAGAAAACATACTTCCACTTTGAGTTTAACCATAATTTTTGGATATAGTTTCATGTTCATAATAAAAATCATTTTCTCATAATAACAACTTTTAAATCAAAGTTTATCATAGTTTTTAATTAACTAACCCAAAACAGCCCGCGGTGTTACTACGACGGCGTAAATCTGGTTTTACGGTGTTTTTCGTGTTTCCAGGTTTTAAATCATTAAGTTAGCTTATCATATAGATATAGAACATGTGTTTAGTTAATTTTAAAAGTCAAGTTAGAAGGATTAACTTTTGTTTGCGAACAAGTTTAGAATTAACTAAACTATGTTCTAGTGATTACGAGTTTAAACCTTCGAATAAGATAGTTTTATATATATGAATCGAATGATGTTATGAACATCATTACTACCTCAAGTTTAGTAGGTAAACCTACTGGAAGTGACAAGAAATGATCTAGCTTCAAAGGATCTTGGATGGCTTGAAAGTTCTTGAAGTAGGATCATGACACAAAAACAAGTTCAAGTAAGATTTTTACTCGAATTAAGATAGTTTATAGTTATAGAAATTGAATCAAAGTTTGAATATGAATATTACCTTGAATAAGAAAGATAACCTACTGTATATAACAAAGGTTTCTTGATCTTAGATGATTACTTGGAATGGATTAGAAAGCTTGGAAGTAAATTAGTAAACTTGAAGGGATTTTTGAAGTGTTCTTGAAGTGTTCTTCCTATGATGATTATAGCTTGATTCTTGAAGTGATTTTTGATGAAGATGATGATTAACTACTGGAAAAATACGTTCATAATAGTGTGTGTGTGTGTTGAGAGAGAACTAGAAAGAGAATTGGAAGTGAAATGGAGTGAATGATGAGTGGTAATTGGTGAGTGGTGAGTGGGGTTAAAAGGAGTTCTAGTTAGTTGACTAGCTCATGGTAGAAGTTAAAATTGATTATTCATACATGACATAATCAAGAGTGGAATCCCATGCTTGTTCCTATTGGTATATACCCATAGTAAGTACGTTTTGAAGCTGTGTATAATACGGGTAAGAATACGACTAGAATTCTTGATGAAAGAAAAGAATGGGAAAGTAACTGTAACCATTTTCGTTAAGTATGAGTGTTTTGATATATGTCTTGAAGTCTTCCAAAAGTTTTTTAATACATATAAATACACTACATGTATATACATTTTAACTGAGTCGTTAAGTCATCGTTAGTCGTTACATGTAAGTGTTGTTTTGAAACCTTTAAATTAACGATCTCTATTAATGTTGTTAACCCATTGTTTATTATATCTAATGAGATGTTAAATTATTATATTATCATGATATTATGATATATTAATATATCTTAATATGATATATATATACATTTAAATGTCGTTACAACGATAATCGTTACATATATGTCTCGTTTCGAAATCCTTAAGTCAGTAGTCTTGTTTATATGTATATAACTCATTGTTAATATACTTATGGAGATACTTACTTATCATAATCTCATGTTAACCGTATGTATATCCATATATATATCGTCATGTCGTTTTTACAAGTTTTAACGTTCGTGAATCGCCGGTCAACTTGGGTGGTCAATTGTCTATATGAAACATATTTCAATTAATCAAGTCTTAACAAGTTTGATTGCTTAACATGTTGGAAACATTTAATCATGTAAATATCAATCTCAATTAATATATATAAACATGGAAAAGTTCGGGTCACTACAGTACCTACCCGTTAAATAAATTTCGTCCCGAAATTTTAAGCTGTTGAAGGTGTTGACGAATCTTCTGGAAATAGATGAGGGTATTTCTTCTTCATCTGATCTTCACGCTCCCAGGTGAACTCGGGTCCTCTACGAGCATTCCATCGAACCTTAACAATTGGTATCTTGTTTTGCTTAAGTCTTTTAACCTCACGATCCATTATTTCGACGGGTTCTTCGATGAATTGGAGTTTTTCGTTGATTTGGATTTCATCTAACGGAATAGTGAGATCTTATTTAGCAAAACATTTCTTCAAATTCGAGACGTGGAAAGTGTTATGTACAGCCGCGAGTTGTTGAGGTAACTCAAGTCGGTAAGCTACTGGTCCGACACGATCAATAATCTTGAATGGTCCAATATACCTTGGATTTAATTTCCCTCATTTACCAAATCGAACAACGCCTTTCCAAGGTGCAACTTTAAGCATGACCATCTCTCCAATTTCAAATTCTATATCTTTTCTTTTAATGTCAGCGTAGCTCTTTTGTCGACTTTGGGCGGTTTTCAACCGTTGTTGAATTTGGATGATCTTCTCGGTAGTTTCTTGTATAATCTCCGGACCCGTAATCTGTCTATCCCCCACTTCACTCCAACAAATCGGAGACCTGCACTTTCTACCATAAAGTGCTTCAAACGGTGCCATCTCAATGCTTGAATGGTAGCTGTTGTTGTAGGAAAATTCTGCTAACGGTAGATGTCGATCCCAACTGTTTCCGAAATCAATAACACATGCTCGTAGCATGTCTTCAAGCGTTTGTATCGTCCTTTCGCTCTGCCCATCAGTTTGTGGATGATAGGCAGTACTCATGTCTAGACGAGTTCCTAATGCTTGTTGTAATGTCTGCCAGAATCTTGAAATAAATCTGCCATCCCTATCAGAGATAATAGAGATTGGTATTCCATGTCTGGAGACGACTTCCTTCAAATACAGTCGTGCTAACTTCTTGATAAGGCTAAAAAGGAACATATATTTCATAGCAAAATCCCCCAAGAAAGACAAGATTTTAGTTGCAATTGTTCCATTTTCGAGTAATATTTGTTTATTTTAAATAAGTGCGAAGACAAAAGGCGAAAACGAAGATTTGAAGACGCAAAGGTCCAAAAAGCTCAAAAGTACAAGATACAATCAAAAAGGTTCAAATTATTGATGAAGAACGTCTAAAAATGACAAGAGTACAAGTTACAAAACGCAAAGTACACGATATAAAATTGTACGAAAGGACGTTCGAAAATCCGGAACTGGGACATGAACCAACTCTCAACGCTCGACGCAACGGTGTAAAAATTACAAGTCAACTATGCACAAGAATAAAATATAATATTTAAATAATTCATAATAAGAATAATATTAAATAATAAAAAGTTGTTAATTGAGCATAGTTCAGGGGTCGTAAATGAAAATTTGAATTCTAATTTTCCTATAAAAGGAACGATATGTTCGATGAATTAAAGGAAGACTTTTTTTTTCGATCAAATTTTTCTATCTTTTTTTCTTACTTTTCTATATCAATATCCAATATCTATATTTATAATTCTCTATCATAATGTTAATGTAATCAGATATAACAATAATCTTAATTTTAATTTTAAATTATGATAATAATAAGATTTATGATAGAGATCGTTTGAGTGTGTAAGTCGAAATTCTGTCCGTGTAACGCTACGCTATTTTTAATCATTGTAAGTTATGTTCAACCTTTTTACATTAATGTCTCGTAGCTAAGTCGTTATTATGCTTATTTAAAATGAAGTACTCATGATGTTGGGCTAATTACTAAAATTGGGTTATTGAACTTTGTACCATAATTAAGGTTTGGGCAAAAGACCGACACTTGTGGAAATTAGACTATTGACTATTAATAGATGGGGGGTATTGTCTAATTGAGTGACAACTCATTGGAGTCTGTCGAACCTATCTTCAAATTAATTAACCTAATAATTAATAATGATTATGGTTGTCCTATTTAGTGATGTTCATTTGGAATCTGTTATAATCATTTAATTAATCAATTGGGTTGGGTAATTGATTATTCATTCTGATCAAGTGGATGAATTAATATTCATAAACTAATTAAAACAGGGGTGGATTACATACAGTGATAACTGGTGTAATTGTTGACAGAAGTGATAACTGCGTCACAGTTTAAATCCTTAATCAGTTGGAATATTTGACTTCGGGTATAAGGGTAATTTGACGAGGATACTCGCAATTTATATTTATGACCGATGGACTATTATGGACAAAAACCAGATAGATGTATCAAATAAACCAGGACAAAGGACAATTAACCCATGGTAATAAATTAAAATCAACACGTCAAACATCATGATTACGGAAGTTTAAATAAGCATAATTCTTTTATTATATTTCTCATCGTATCTTTATTTACTGTCATTTTATTACTCGCAATTTTATTTTCTGTCATTTTATTTATCGCAATTTATTTTACGCACTTTAATTTTTGTCATTTATTTTTACGCTTAAAATCGACAAACCGGTCATTAAACGGTAAAACCCCCATTTTATAATAATACTACTACTTATTTATATATATATTTTTACAAATAAACTTAATAATATAGCGTTAACTTCACCAGCTCCCTGTGGAACGAACCGGACTTACTAAAAACTACACTACTCTACGATTAGGTACACTGCCTATAGTGTTGTAGCAAGGTTTAAGTATATCCATTCTATAAATAAATAAATATCTTGTGTAAAATTGTATCGTATTTAATAGTATTTTCTGCTAAAATTTAATACTATTTTATACCCCTTAGCTTTAACATCAAGTTTTTGGCGCCGCTGCCGGGGAGCGCTAAAACGCTATATTTTTAATTATAATAATATTGAAATAAAATATAATAATATAATAATATTGAAATAGAATATAATAATATAATAATATTGAAATAGAATATAATAATATAAAAATATTTAAGAATCAAAAATTTACGTAAACTTTAAAAAAAAAAGTCGTATTTATTAAATACTTCAGGGGTATATTATGTAACTTATAATTAATAATTGCTATCATGTCGCTTTCATGTGAATAGTAAATTAATTAATTTATTTTCATTTACTATTCATGAATAGTAAATGAATTAAAAAAAAAAAAAAGTTTTAAAAAAAAATTATAATTATAAAAAAATTATTAATTTATAAAAAAAAATCGTTTTTTTAAAAAAAAAAAAAAAAAAAAAAAAAAAAATCGTTTTTAAAAAAAAAAAAAAAAAAAAAAAAAATTTGTGTAAAAAAAAAAAAAAAAAAAAAATCGTTTTTTTTAAAAGAAAAAAAAAATCGTTTTTTAAAAAAAAAAAATTTGTAAAAAAAAAATCGTTTTTTTTTTTAAAAAAAAATTTAAAAAAAAAAAAAAAAAAAAAAAAAAAAAAAAACGTAAAAAAAAAAAAATTATAAAAAAAAAAAATATATATATATATTTTTAAAATTTTGTCTATAAAAAAAAAATGTTTTTTTTAGTTTTATTACCTTTAGATTTTTAGACTATAGTCGCAACTTTTAGTATTAAGTTTAGTTTTGCCATAGTTATTTTTATACTTTTAGATTTTTAGGCTTTGCCGTAAAATCCCTTAAGTGCTTTTTCTTTAGACTAAGATTTAGGTGCCTTAAAATTTTGCGACGCCATTTTTCGTGCTATTTTCTTATTTTTATTTTTCGACGCCTATTTTTCAACCATTTTTATTTTTCAATTTTTTTTTTCCGACGCACTCTTTTTCTCTCTTATTTCTCGCTATTCTAGTTTTAGGACATAGATTTTTATTCTACTTCTTATCTAAATTTCTTAAAATTACGAAAATTTATTTTAAGTGGTTAAATTAATAGACATCAAAATTTTCTGGTTCGTAGTAATAGTTGGATTTGTACGTGGACCGGGTTATTGGAGCCAAACAGTCCTCAATTATATTGAGACCAAACGAATCCTGCCCCTCTGCTGCATCTTTTGGCTATTCGAAACGTGGGCAAAATCAGAAAAGTCTATTGATTGGATAACTTATTATAATTTTTCTTTCCTTTTAAAAACTAATAGGATATTCAGTGAATGCACCGAGCAAGACGTTCACCACCTTTTGTACGTTCACCACCTGTAACTAGATCAAGACATTTAACAAATATAACCGCCGTTGATTTCTCTTTAGAATCGTCATCCAGTAGACCAAGTACTTTAGTTCAAATTTCCGATAATCCATTTTTTGAACCCGACTTCACAATTAAGAACCCGGAGCATATTCAAGGACAATTCCAAGATCCTGAACCACTAATTATTCCTCCTGAGCCACAAACCATTAAATCAGAATCCTCTAGTGATTCGGATACAACAAATTCAATTATGGAAAATCTGGAACCTCTAAGTATGGAAGATCGAATGAGAGCCACACGCACGGGCCAAGGTCACGCCATTATTAAACCAGAAGTTAATGCTCCAGATTATGAAATTAAAGGACAAATCCTACACATGGTAACTAACCAATGCCAATTCAGTGGTGCACCGAATGAAGATCCTAACGAACACCTTCGTACGTTTAAAAGAATTTGTACACTATTCAAAATCCGAGAAGTGGAAGATGAGCAGATCTATCTCATGTTGTTTCCCTGGACTTTAAAGGGAGAAGCCAAAGATTGGTTAGAATCGTTACCTGAAGGGGCGATTGACACATGGGATGTTTTAGTTGAGAAATTTCTTAAAAGATTCTTTCCGGCATCCAAAGCCGTGAGACTTCAAGGAGAAATTGTTACGTTCGCGCAAAATCCAAATGAAACATTATATGAGGCGTGGACAAGATTCGGAAGGATGTTGAGAGGATGTCCTCAACACGGATTAGATACTTTTCAAATAGTACAAATATTCTATAAAGGCGTAGACATCGCCACACGAAAAGACATCGACATAACAGCTGGTGGTTCCATTATGAAGAAAACCGCAACTGAAGCTTACAAAATTATTGATAACACAGCCTCCCACTCGCATGAGTGGCACCAAGAAAAAGATATTTTTCGTTCATCTAAAGTGGCTAGAGCCGATTCTAGCCATGACTTTGATTCCGTTTCCGCAAAAATAGATGCTTTCGAAAGACGAATGGAAAAGATGAATAAAGATATTCACGCAATACGAATCAGTTGTGAGCTATGCGGTGGACCACACTTATTGAAAGATTGTCACATTGAACCAACATTGGAACAACGAGAGAATGTTTCCTATATGAACCAAAGGCCTGGAAATAATTATCAAAATAATTATCAACCGCCAAGGCTAAACTTAAATCGAAATCAAAACATTCTTTACAATCCAAAAGGACCCGAAAATAACTCGTATAACCAACAAGGTCCGAATAACCAACCAACTCAAAACAACACTTTCAATCAACAAAGACCTAGCTTGTATAAACCACCACAACAACCCGAAGAGAAAAAGCCAAATCTAGAAGAAATGATGGCAAAGCTGATTGAATCTCAAACACAATTCATTACATCTCAAACCCAAACGAACGAGAGGTTTAATCAGTCATTAAGAACTCAACAAGCTTCCATTTTGAATCTAGAAAAACACGTAGGTACTCTTGCTAGCATGATGAGTGAGAGGGAACAAGGAAAGCTACCGAGTAATACTGAAGTAAATCCTCGGAATGAGAATGTTAATATGGTTTCAACGAATTCTGAAAAACCAGCGTCAGAAGATGGGAAGGTTTTAGATGAGAGTAACAATGAAGAAGTTACACCACCACCACCCGAGTATGTAAAGCCAGTGGTAGCACCATACAAACCACCCATCCCGTTTCCAAGAAAAGGAGTTGAGTATGAGCAAGTAATAAGTAATAAAGATTGTGATACTTCTGGAAAGAAGAAGAAGAAAAAGAATAAGAAAGTACAAGAAACAAAAGCCGTAGAAGTAAACCCGGTGAAGACAGTTCCACCAAAACCTCCACCTAGGGTAGGTGATCCGGGTGAATTTATTGTTCCTTGTCTACTTAGTGATTGTGTCATGTATGATGCACTAGCAGATTTAGGTGCGAGTGTGAGTGTTATGCCTCTTTCCTTATATAAGAGATTAGGTGTAGGTGAGTTAAGTCCAACGGATATGAGTGTTCGACTCTTTGATCAAACCATTAAGCACCCAGTTGGAATTGCTGACAACCTACCCGTTCAAGTAGGCAATTTAACCTTTCTAGTCGAATTTATTGTCATTGACATAGAAGAGGACCCAAACATTCCTCTAATTTTAGGTCGGCCATTCTTTGCGTCCACCGGGGCGTTATTTGATGTAGGAAATGGAAGAATGACACTTAAGAGTGGTGACAAATCTATCACCTTTATGATTCGAAAGTCTAAATCTCCACCAACCAAAACCGTTGAACCAGAAAAAATGATTGGTAAGAACCATGTTGTTTTACCAACTCCAACGGTAGTGCTTAATAATAATAAAACGCCTAAGTGTGGGGAAAATGAAGTAACACCTAATGATGACATGATAACAAAGAACCCCGTTATTGATACGAAATTAAATGACCCCGTTATTAACAGTTCAATGAAGAAACTTTTTAAACGGGCTATTGATGCTAGAAGTAAGGGGAACTTTAAGTTATGTAACCGGCTAGTATCCAATCTGTCGCCTAAAGAAAGGGCGAAGCTAGTTGAATTATGGGATATTACGGAAGAAGCCGGGCACTGGCTTAAAGAAAAAGTCACAGATAGGCAAGTTGATTATGGACCAAAAGAAATTGACGATGAAGTTAATCACAATTTCGACACCACAGCTACCTAAGTGTGGGGAGATTCAAATGTTCTAAGAAAATGTTATCTAGAGTTAGTTGTTCTGTTCTCGTGTAGTTCCGAGAATGGAATCCGATTGGTCTTTTTCGCTAGCAGACACTAAAGAACTAGTTTTCTCCCCCCATTCTGAATTTTTGTTTTTTTTAGGTTTTATATGAAATTAATATGCTTTTAAGTTTTGTGTGATATTTAAAAACAAAATTTACTTTAATTCATTAAGTTGAAAAAATGATTTCTAAAATTCGTTGTGAGTTGAAGACTAGGTCATTAAGCCGAAATTGCTTTACCCGAGGGTGGGACGGCAAATTTTGTTATCATTATTTTTTATTTTATTGATCTAAAGTATGTCAAAAAGATATTAGACTTTATAAATTTTTGAACGTGGGGTAATATACCCAACTTCAAAAATATGTATATATATGTTTGTATTTTATATTATGTACAAAACAGGGTAGAACAACGCACTTTCAAAGACTAACATTAAGTTCAGCAATAGCTACTGATTTTGACGATAAGAAGCAAAATATCAAATGTGATGTAAAATAATATGCTTACAAACTGGGTATTTTTAATCACTTTTCTACACTAATCACCCTCATGAATTTATAATTATAGTCTGATTTCATGCAAATGAGGGCATTGCATGATCTCAAGTGTGGGGAAGGGTTATAAATTCTCTCGGGTTTGCACTTAGTTTATTTGCCAAATTTTGTAAAAATTTGAAAAATTTTCAACTAAATGAATTTAAAATCATGTTTATACATATTTATGAACGGTGAAAACTAGGTGATAATACCGAAATTATCGTTACCTCGGAAAGGACATAAATTGAGAAACACCCTAAAACGCTTGAATTCATTTAAAATGAAATAAAAGAAAATAAAAAGGCAAAGAAAGAAACTAAGTGTGGGAAGAATGTACCAAGTTATTCAATTTAAAACAAATATCACATATTTTTGTACAAGATTATTGCAGGTACTTTTACTTTGGACGATACTAATCAGTTTTACCCGGTTTACTGTAATACATTTGAAAGAAAGATGGATCTACACGATGAATCAATTCCATCATTAAAAGGAAGTAAAGTCTTCCGAAAAAGACACGCGCTTCTTGATTTAGGTCATGAAGTTGTCGTCCAGACCAGCTGTAGGTTGACGAAAAACCTAGAAAAGTCATCACTAAAATCAGCAGGAAATCCACGGACCTCAGCATCAAACAGGGTCGCCAAGTGGTCAGACTTATCCTAACCATGAGAGGGTCTGTCTTGTAAAATGGGGAGGGCACCGTGCAAATTAGCTTGATAAGACTAATGAATCAGATCCCCAGAAAGGATAATCTCCTTAAAGATTAAAAATCAGCTTTTAAGACTGATATTACTCAATCCTAGAGATTGACCTTAAAGATTGAGAATTCAAACTCATGGAATTCAATGATATCTAAACTCGAGCTTGAACGAGAAAATATTTTGATCAAAAATTACAAACCGATTTGTTTTCTGAAAAACCATTTTCAATGCGTTCATTACCATTGAACGTAAAATCCTAGGAATTCACCTGGAATTCATTAGGTCACCTGAACCAAATCGGGTGTCAACCGTAAGAACGGTGGTTGCATAGCATGGTCAGAGACAGGACCTTGTGCCAGATCGAAAAATCATAGGATGATCTTTACTATTGCTCCTACCAAGGATAGTTCTAGCATCCGACACGTTTTTAGACCATGAACAAATGCATGTCATTAGATATTGCCTTAACAGTTTCTTGTTCATCGCTTTCCTTTACAACCGGACGGTAGTTTACCGAAAGGTAATATACGGAACAAGTAAACTGGATGTGTGCTTTCCGATACCGGGATAGCAGCGGATTACACGAACCTAAATGTTTTTAGCCAAAATATTGATCCACAAATATATTTTGCAACACCGATGGTGGGTCAAATCAGAAAACTTGTCTAGGGTAAAATCTAGCTTGAATTTTTAAAAGATCAAATGTTTTCATAAAGATCCAATTTCCTAGAGGATCTACATTTTTATAGTCATGTGGGACTGTAAACCGCCTTTCAAATGTGCACTTTGCTTTGGAAACCGAAAGTAAATCGGCTATTTGATTGCAAGTGTCGTTGACCTAAACCCAAGGCAACTGTGGATGACACACCCACCTTTAACCATGGTTCTATTGTTAATATCATTGTTTATACCGCTCTATCAAAATCACTGATGTACAAAGTGTGAAGAATAAAGAAGTGATTCGTGTGATGTATTATATTATTTCAAGACTGTATTGCTTGAGGACAAGCAACGCTCAAGTGTGGGGATATTGATAAGGCTAAAAAGGAACATATATTTCATAGCAAAATCCCCCAAGAAAGACAAGATTTTAGTTGCAATTGTTCCATTTTCGAGTAATATTTGTTTATTTTAAATAAGTGCGAAGACAAAAGGCGAAAACGAAGATTTGAAGACGCAAAGGTCCAAAAAGCTCAAAAGTACAAGATACAATCAAAAAGGTTCAAATTATTGATGAAGAACGTCTAAAAATGACAAGAGTACAAGTTACAAAACGCAAAGTACACGATATAAAATTGTACGAAAGGACGTTCGAAAATCCGGAACTGGGACATGAACCAACTCTCAACGCTCGACGCAACGGTGTAAAAATTACAAGTCAACTATGCACAAGAATAAAATATAATATTTAAATAATTCATAATAAGAATAATATTAAATAATAAAAAGTTGTTAATTGAGCATAGTTCAGGGGTCGTAAATGAAAATTTGAATTCTAATTTTCCTATAAAAGGAACGATATGTTCGATGAATTAAAGGAAGACTTTTTTTTTCGATCAAATTTTTCTATCTTTTTTTCTTACTTTTCTATATCAATATCCAATATCTATATTTATAATTCTCTATCATAATGTTAATGTAATCAGATATAACAATAATCTTAATTTTAATTTTAAATTATGATAATAATAAGATTTATGATAGAGATCGTTTGAGTGTGTAAGTCGAAATTCTGTCCGTGTAACGCTACGCTATTTTTAATCATTGTAAGTTATGTTCAACCTTTTTACATTAATGTCTCGTAGCTAAGTCGTTATTATGCTTATTTAAAATGAAGTACTCATGATGTTGGGCTAATTACTAAAATTGGGTTATTGAACTTTGTACCATAATTAAGGTTTGGGCAAAAGACCGACACTTGTGGAAATTAGACTATTGACTATTAATAGATGGGGGGTATTGTCTAATTGAGTGACAACTCATTGGAGTCTGTCGAACCTATCTTCAAATTAATTAACCTAATAATTAATAATGATTATGGTTGTCCTATTTAGTGATGTTCATTTGGAATCTGTTATAATCATTTAATTAATCAATTGGGTTGGGTAATTGATTATTCATTCTGATCAAGTGGATGAATTAATATTCATAAACTAATTAAAACAGGGGTGGATTACATACAGTGATAACTGGTGTAATTGTTGACAGAAGTGATAACTGCGTCACAGTTTAAATCCTTAATCAGTTGGAATATTTGACTTCGGGTATAAGGGTAATTTGACGAGGATACTCGCAATTTATATTTATGACCGATGGACTATTATGGACAAAAACCAGATAGATGTATCAAATAAACCAGGACAAAGGACAATTAACCCATGGTAATAAATTAAAATCAACACGTCAAACATCATGATTACGGAAGTTTAAATAAGCATAATTCTTTTATTATATTTCTCATCGTATCTTTATTTACTGTCATTTTATTACTCGCAATTTTATTTTCTGTCATTTTATTTATCGCAATTTATTTTACGCACTTTAATTTTTGTCATTTATTTTTACGCTTAAAATCGACAAACCGGTCATTAAACGGTAAAACCCCCATTTTATAATAATACTACTACTTATTTATATATATATTTTTACAAATAAACTTAATAATATAGCGTTAACTTCACCAGCTCCCTGTGGAACGAACCGGACTTACTAAAAACTACACTACTCTACGATTAGGTACACTGCCTATAGTGTTGTAGCAAGGTTTAAGTATATCCATTCTATAAATAAATAAATATCTTGTGTAAAATTGTATCGTATTTAATAGTATTTTCTGCTAAAATTTAATACTATTTTATACCCCTTAGCTTTAACATCACTTCTCCATCTTGTCATCTTCTCTTATTGGCAGGAAGTGTGCTGATTTGGTGAGACGATCAACTATTACCCAAATAGTATCAAAACCACTTGCAGTCCTTGGCAATTTAGTGATGCAATCCATGGTAATGTTTTCCCATTTCCATTCTGGGATTTCGGGTTGTTGAAGTAGACCTGATGGTTTCTGATGCTCAGCTTTGACCTTAGAACACGTCAAACATTCTCCTACGTATTTAGCAACATCGGCTTTCATACCCGGCCACCAAAAATGTTTCTTGAGATCCTTGTATATCTTCCCCATCCCAGGATGTATTGAGTATCTGGTTTTATGAGCTTCTCTAAGTACCATTTCTCTCATATCTCCAAATTTTGGTACCCAAATCCTTTCAGCCCTATACCGGGTTCCGTCTTCCCAAATATTAAGATGCTTCTCCGATCCTTTGGGTATTTCATCCTTTAAATTTCCCTCTTTTAAAACTCCTTGTTGTGCCTCCTTTATTTGAGTAGTAAGGTTATTATGAATCATTATATTCATAGATTTTACTCGAATGGGTTCTCTGTCCTTCCTGCTCAAGGCATCGGCTACCACATTTGCCTTCCCCGGGTGGTAACGAATCTCAAAGTCGTAATCATTCAATAATTCAATCCACCTACGCTGCCTCATATTCAGTTGTTTCTGATTAAATATGTGTTGAAGACTTTTGTGGTCGTTATATATAATACTTTTGACCCCATATAAGTAGTGCCTCCAAGTCTTTAATGCAAAAATAACCGCGCCTAATTCCAAATCATGCGTCGTATAATTTTGCTCGTGAATCTTCAATTGTCTAGACGCATAAGCAATCACCTTCGTTCGTTGCATTAATACACAACCGAGACCTTGCTTTGATGCGTCACAATAAATCACAAAATCATCATTCCCTTCAGGCAATGACAATATAGATGCCGTAGTTAGCTTTTTCTTCAATAACTGAAACGCTTTCTCTTGTTCATCCTTCCATTCAAATTTCTTCCCTTTATGCGTTAATGCAGTCAAGGGTTTTGCTATTCTGGAAAAGTCTTGGATGAACCTTCTGTAGTAACCAGCTAGTCCTAAAAACTGGCGTATGTGTTTCGGAGTTTTCGGGGTTTCCCACTTTTCAACAGTTTCTATCTTTGCCGGATCCACCTTAATACCTTTTTTGTTCACTATGTGACCGAGGAATTGAACTTCTTCCAACCAAAATGCACACTTTGAAAATTTAGCGTACAATTCTTCCTTCCTCAATACTTCTAACACCTTTCTCAAATGTTCACCGTGTTCTTGGTCATTCTTTGAGTAAATAAGTATGTCATCAATGAAAACAATGACAAACTTGTCAAGGTATGGTATACACACTCGGTTCATTAGGTCCATGAACACAGCTGGTACATTAGTTAAACCAAATGGCATGACCATAAACTCGTAATGACCGTAACGTGTTCTGAAAGCAGTCTTTGGAATATCATCTTCTTTCACCCGCATTTGATGATACCCGGAACGTAAGTCAATCTTTGAATAAACAGACGAGCCTTGTAGTTGATCAAATAAGTCGTCGATTCTCGGTAGTGGGTAGCGGTTCTTGATGGTAAGTTTGTTGAACTTTCGGTAGTCGATACACAACCTGAATGTACCATCTTTCTTCTTGACAAACAAAACAGGAGCTCCCCACGGTGATGTGCTTGGTCGAATGAAACCATGCTCTAAAAGTTCTTGTAATTGGCTTTGCAGTTCTTTCATCTCGCTGGGTGCGAGTCTGTAAGGAGCACGAGCTATTGGTGCAGCTCCTGGTACAAGATCTATTTGAAATTCAACGGATCGATGTGGGGGTAATCCCGGTAATTCTTTCAGAAATACATCGGGAAATTCTTTTGCGGCGGGAACATCATTGATGCTCTTTTCTTCAGTTTGTACTTTCTCGACGTGTGCTAGAACAGCATAGCAACCTTTTCTTATTATTTTTTGTGCCTTCAAATTACTAATAAGATGTAGCTTCGTGTTGCCCTTTTCTCCGTACACCATTAAGGGTTTTCCTTTTTCTCGTATAATGCGAATTGCATTTTTGTAACAAACGATCTCTGCTTTCACTTCTTTCAACCAGTCCATACTGATTATCACATCAAAACTCCCTAACTCTACTGGTATCAAGTCAATCTTAAATGTTTCGCTAACCAGTTTAATTTCTCGATTCCGACATATATTATCTGCTGAAATTAATTTACCATTTGCTAATTCGAGTAAAAATTTACTATCCAAAGGCGTCAATGGACAACTTAATTTAGCACAAAAATCTCTACTCATATAGCTTCTATCCGCACCCGAATCAAATAAAACGTAAGCAAATTTATTGTCAATAAGAAACGTACCCGTAACAAGCTCCGGGTCTTCCTGTGCCTCTGCAGCATTAATATTGAAAACTCTTCCGCGGCCTTGTCCATTCGTGTTCTCCTGGTTCGGGCAATTTCTAATAATGTGGCCCGGTTTTCCACATTTATAACAAACTACATTGGCATAACTTACTCCGACACTACTTGCTCCTCCATTACTCGTTCCGACACCATTTGTTCCTTTCGTTCTATTAACCCCTGGTCCGTAGACCTCACACTTCGCCGCGCTATGACCATTTCTTTTACACTTGTTGCAAAATTTGGTGCAGAACCCCGAGTGATACTTTTCACACCTTTAGCATAGCTGCTTCTGATTGTTGTTGTTGTTGTTGTTGTTGCGGTTATTATTGTTGTTGGGATGATTGTTGTAGTTGCTGTTGTTGTTGTTGTTGTTGTTGTTCTTGTTGTTGGGCCGTTTGTTGTAGTTGCGATTGATGTTGCGATTGTTGGGATAATTGTTGCGATTATTGTTGTAATTGCTGTTGTTGTTGTATTGGTGATTCTTATCACCGTTTTCCTCCCACTTTCTTTTGACTTGCTTCACATTGGCCTCTTCAGCAGTCTGTTCTTTAATTCTTTCTTCAATCTGGTTCACTAGTTTGTGAGCCATTCTACATGCCTGTTGTATGGAGGCGGGCTCGTGTGAACTTATATCTTCTTGGATTCTTTCCGGTAATCCTTTCACAAACGCGTCGATCTTCTCTTCCTCATCTTCGAATGCTCCCGGACACAATAGGCATAATTCTGTGAATCGTCTTTCGTACGTGGTAATATCAAATCCTTGGGTTCGTAACCCTCTAAGTTCTGTCTTGAGCTTATTGACCTCGGTTCTGGGACGGTACTTCTCGTTCATCAAGTGCTTGAATGCTGACCACGGTAGTGCGTACGCATCGTCTTGTCCCACTTGCTCTAGATAGGTATTCCACCATGTTAACGCAGAACCTGTGAAGGTATGCGTAGCGTACTTTACTTTGTCCTCTTCAGTACACTTACTTATGGTAAACACTGATTCGACCTTCTCGGTCCACCGTTTCAATCCGATCGGTCCTTCGGTTCCATCAAATTCCAAAGGTTTGCAGGCAGTGAATTCTTTGTAGGTGCATCCTACACGATTTCCTGTACTGCTAGATCCAAGGTTATTGTTGGTATGTAGCGCAGCCTGTACTACGGCTATGTTTGAAGCTAGAAAATTACGGAATTCATCTTCATTCATATTCACGGTGTGTCGCGTAGTCGGTGCCATTTCCTTCAAAATAGTCAAATGGAACAAGTTAATCATACAGAATATTAAGAGTAGTTAATAGTATTTCGTAGCATAATATGAACTCATTTATAAAAGCTTTTTCTTCATATTAGCATTTTATAAGTTTAAATTCGGGTAGTACCTACCCGTTAAGTTCATACTTAGTAGCTAATATACAATTCAACTACTACAATTCTATATGAAAAACTGATTATAATAATATTTCGCGTTCAAACTTTTACACAATATTTTACAAACTTACAATACCGCTTATTTTACATATAGCATGAAATATAGCACACAATAAATTTGATACAAGATGGTTGTGAAGATAATTCTAGCTAGTACACAAGTCGTTCAGCAAAGGCAATAAAGACACGTAATTCATACGTCCAGAAACAAGTCATGCATTCTGGTTTTACTAGGATTACTTCCCATCCTTGGTCTTGTAGAACATAACCGTTATGGCCGTTGATAAGACAGCGTGTTGTAACGTCGTCAAAGGGACGAGGGTTACGTAATGTCCAACAGTCCCGTAACAATCTAAAAACCTCATTTCTTAACCCAATTACCGACTCCGTCACTTGTGGGAACGTTTTGTTTAATAGTTGTAGGCCGATGTTCTTGTTCTCACTTTGGTGAGAAGCGAACATTACTAATCCGTAAGCATAACATGCTTCTTTATGTTGCATGTTAGCCGCTTTTTCTAAATCACGAAGTCCAATATTCGGATATATTGAGTCAAAATAATTTCTTAACCCATTGCGTAAAATAGCATTTGGGTTCCCCGCAATATATGCGTCAAAGTAAACACATCGTAACTTATGGATTTCCCAATGTGATATCCCCCATCTTTCGAACGAAAGCCTTTTATAAACCAAGGCATTCTTGGAACGTTCTTCGAATGTCTTAAAAACTGATCTCGCCTTAAATAGTTGTGCCGAAGAATTCTGACCGACTCTAGACAAGATTTCATCAATCATGTCTCCGGGTAGGTCTCTTAAAATATTGGGTTGTCTATCCATTTTGTGTTTTTATACTGTAAAATAGACAAGAGTTAGATTCATAAAAAAAATACTTATTAATACAAGCAATTTTTACATATATCATAAAGCGTAAGCACACTATATTACATATATTACACCACACGAATACAACTATCTTATTCTGACTCGCTTGTTTCTTCTTCTTCGGTTTTGGTTCGTTTTGCCAAGTTTCTAGGGATATATGATGTTCCCCTAATACGAGCCGTCATTTTCCACATTGGTTTAGAAAAACCTGGTGGTTTAGAGGTTCCCGGGTCATTGTTACAACTTAAGGACTTCGGGGGTTGACGATACATATAAAATTCATCGGGGTTGGAATTAGATTTCTCTATTTTTATGCCCTTTCCCTTATTATTTTCTTTTGCCTTTTTAAATTCAGTTGGGGTAATTTCTATAACATCATCGGAATTCTCGTCAGAATCCGATTCATCGGAGAATTGGTAATCCTCCCAATATTTTGCTTCCTTAGCGGAAACACCATTGACCATAATTAACCTTGGTCGGTTGGTTGAGGATTTTCTTTTACTTAACCGTTTTATTATTTCCCCCACCGGTTCTATTTCTTCATCCGGTTCCGATTCTTCTTCCGGTTCCGATTCTTCTTCTGGTTCCGACTCTTCTTCCGGTTCCTCTTCGGGAACTTGTGAATTAGTCCACGAATCATTCCAATTTACATTTGACTCTTTATTATTATTAGGTGAGTCAATGGGACTTGTTCTAGAGGTAGACATCTATCACATAATATCAAACGCGTTAAGAGATTAATATATCACATAATATTCACATGTTAAAAATATATAGTTTCCAACAAAATTTGTTAAGAAATCATTTTTCAAGTAAACACGGTCGAAGTACAGACTCACTAATGCATCCTAACTAACACGATAAGACACACTAATGCAAAATTCTGGTTCTCTAAGACCAACGCTCGGATACCAACTGAAATGTCCCGTTCTTATTGATTAAAAACGTTCCATATTAATTGATTTCGTTGCGAGGTTTTGACCTCTATATGAGACGTTTTTCACAGACTGCATTCATTTTAAAACAAACCATAACCTTTATTTCATCAATAAAGGTTTAAAAAGCTTTACGTAGATTATCAAATAATGATAATCTAAAATATCCTGTTTACACACGACCATTACATAATGGTTTTCAATACAAATATGTTACAACAAAATAAGTTTCTTGAATGCAGTTTTTACACAATATCATACAAGCATGGACTCCAAATCTCGTCTTTATTTAAGTATGCGACAGCGGAAGCTCTTAATAATCACCTGAGAATAAACATGCTTAAAACGTCAACAAAAATGTTGGTGAGTTATAGGTTTAACCTATATATATCAAATCATAATAATAGACCACAAGATTTCATATTTCAATACACATCCCATACATAGAGATAAAAGTCATTCATATGGTGAACACCTGGTAACCGACATTAACAAGATGCATATATAAGAATATCCCCATCATTCTGGGATCCTCCATCGGACATGATATAAATTTCGAAGTACTAAAGCATCCGGTACTTTGGATGGGGCTTGTTGGGCCCGATAGATCTATCTTTAGGATTCGCGTCAATTAGGGTGTCTGTTCCCTAATTCTTAGATTACCAGACTTAATAAAAAGGGACATATTTGATTTCGATAATTCAACCATAGAATGTAGTTTCACGTACTTGTGTCTATTTTGTAAATCATTTATAAAACCTGCATGTATTCTCATCCCAAAAATATTAGATTTTAAAAGTGGGACTATAACTCACTTTCACAGATGTTTACTTCGTCGAGAAGTAAGACTTGGCCACTGTTGATTCACGAACCTATAACAATATATACATATATATTAAGGTATGTTCAAAATATATTTACAACACTTTTAATATATTTTGATGTTTTAAGTTTATTAAGTCAGCTGTCCTCGTTAGTAACCTACAACTAGTTGTCCACAGTTAGATGTACAGAAATAAATCGATAAATATTATCTTGAATCAATCCACGACCCAGTGTATACGTATCTCAGTATTGATCACAACTCAAACTATATATATTTTGGAATCAACCTCAACCCTGTATAGCTAACTCCAACATTCACATATAGAGTGTCTATGGTTGTTCCGAAATATATATAGATGTGTCGACATGATAGGTCGAAACATTGTATACGTGTCTATGGTATCTCAAGATTACATAATATACAATACAAGTTGATTAAGTTATGGTTGGAATAGATTTGTTACCAATTTTCACGTAGCTAAAATGAGAAAAATTATCCAATCTTGTTTTACCCATAACTTCTTCATTTTAAATCCGTTTTAAGTGAATCAAATTGCTATGGTTTCATATTGAACTCTATTTTATGAATCTAAACAGAAAAAGTATAGGTTTATAGTCGGAAAAATAAGTTACAAGTCGTTTTTGTAAAGGTAGTCATTTCAGTCGAAAGAACGACGTCTAGATGACCATTTTAGAAAACATACTTCCACTTTGAGTTTAACCATAATTTTTGGATATAGTTTCATGTTCATAATAAAAATCATTTTCTCATAATAACAACTTTTAAATCAAAGTTTATCATAGTTTTTAATTAACTAACCCAAAACAGCCCGCGGTGTTACTACGACGGCGTAAATCTGGTTTTACGGTGTTTTTCGTGTTTCCAGGTTTTAAATCATTAAGTTAGCATATCATATAGATATAGAACATGTGTTTAGTTAATTTTAAAAGTCAAGTTATAAGGATTAACTTTTGTTTGCGAACAAGTTTAGAATTAACTAAACTATGTTCTAGTGATTACGAGTTTAAACCTTCGAATAAGATAGTTTTATATATATGAATCGAATGATGTTATGAACATCATTACTACCTCAAGTTTAGTAGGTAAACCTACTGGAAGTGACAAGAAATGATCTAGCTTCAAAGGATCTTGGATGGCTTGAAAGTTCTTGAAGTAGGATCATGACACAAAAACAAGTTCAAGTAAGATTTTTACTCGAATTAAGATAGTTTATAGTTATAGAAATTGAATCAAAGTTTGAATATGAATATTACCTTGAATAAGAAAGATAACCTACTGTATATAACAAAGGTTTCTTGATCTTAGATGATTACTTGGAATGGATTAGAAAGCTTGGAAGTAAATTAGTAAACTTGAAGGGATTTTTGAAGTGTTCTTGAAGTGTTCTTCCTATGATGATTATAGCTTGATTCTTGAAGTGATTTTTGATGAAGATGATGATTAACTACTGGAAAAATACGTTCATAATAGTGTGTGTGTTGAGAGAGAATTAGAAAGAGAATTGGAAGTGAAATGGAGTGAATGATGAGTGGTAATTGGTGAGTGGTGAGTGGGGTTAAAAGGAGTTCTAGTTAGTTGACTAGCTCATGGTAGAAGTTAAAATTGATTAGTCATACATGACATAATCAAGAGTGGAATCCCATGCTAGTTCCTATTGGTATATACCCATAGTAAGTACGTTTTGAAGCTGTGTATAATACGGGTAAGAATACGACTAGAATTCTTGATGAAAGAAAAGAATGGGAAAGTAACTGTAACCATTTTCGTTAAGTATGAGTATTTTGATATATGTCTTAAAGTCTTCCAAAAGTATTTTAATACATCTAAATACACTACATGTATATACATTTTAACTGAGTCGTTAAGTCATCGTTAGTCGTTACATGTAAGTGTTGTTTTGAAACCTTTAAGTTAACGATCTCAATTAATGTTGTTAACCCATTGTTTATTATATCTAATGAGATGTTAAATTATTATATTATCATGATATTATGATATATTAATATATCTTAATATGATATATATACATTTAAATGTTGTTACAACGATAATCGTTACATATATGTCTCGTTTCGAAATCCTTAAGTTAGTAGTCTTGTTTATATGTATATAACTCATTGTTAATATACTTATGGAGATACTTACTTATCATAATCTCATGTTAACCATATGTATATCCATATATATATCATCATGTCGTTTTAACGTTCGTGAATCGCCGGTCAACTTGGGTGGTCAATTGTGTATATGAAACATATTTCAATTAATCAAGTCTTAACAAGTTTGATTGCTTAACATGTTGGAAACATTTAATCATGTAAATATCAATCTCAATTAATATATATAAACATGGAAAAGTTCGGGTCACTACAAAATGAACAGTTCAAACTTTTGGAGACTTAACCTTACAGACTTTGCTTATCGTGTCGGAAACATATAAAGATTAAGTTTAAATTTAGTCGGAAATTTCCGGGTCGTCACAGTACCTACCCGTTAAAGAAATTTCGTCCCGAAATTTGAGTGGGGTGGTCATGGCTGACAATAGATATGTTTTCATGACTCATACGAGTTGATAAATGAAGTTTTATCATCATTGAATAATATGGATAAAACAATTCGATTGCTCGAGGCGTACGAGTGAAGCTATCACTAAATAGGGAATGAGAAAAGTAAAGATTCGACTTAACTTTTGACGTTGTCTTGGTTGAATTCCGGAATTCAAGGGATTTAAAGAAAATCTTTGAAATCTAAAAGATTCGATTCTTCGGCGAATACGGAAATTAAGATCTCTATAATTAAATACGGTGATCTGCTTCGATTACTCTGTCTGATATTTTCATTATAAATTAAACTCTTTCGTTCCATTATTCTCACCATTCTTATACTTTCTTTCTTAGTTCATACATCCAAAAGATTGTGAAAATGCTTAATCCCGTTTTAATCCTTGATATTTTCCTAATTATCATTCCTGTCCTTCTTCTTTTCAATCTTCCACCAGAAAAATCTTTTTACTTCTACTTTTACCTTGGGGTGATACTATTCTTAACTATACCGTGTCTTTATATTGCTATTCGTATTAATATCCACGGTTTGTAACTTCTGTGTTGTTATTGGGCTTCATATTTTCTTTTATATTTTGGAGCTCTTTGCCTTTTTATTATCCTCCCGACCTCTAGTAAAGCGAGTAACGGTCCAGAATTCATAAGTATGGAATTTCAAATAAACATCATCTTCTAAATAAGAAAGAATGTATTAGCACGATTTGATTTGTCAAATTATCAGAATCACTGAGAATAGAACTATCAAGAATATATTTTCTTGATATGTTCAGAAGTTAAGCAGAATGAAAGAGCTATGTAACATGGCACATGATGACGTTATGATCTGTGAATCATCACATTCCAATAAAAACTCAGCATGACCTACTGTAATATAATCACGTTGATCAAGTGTGATTATATTATACTAACTCATGCATCAGTTCCCAACATTACATCAATAACATTCATATTTTAAGCTCGAAAGTTTACAGAATATAGAAACTAACAGTTTTTATATGATGTAACACTGATAGCATGAAGAGATTAATGATTTCAGATAAGAATAGTTATAAAAATATCTTCAGAAATATGGAGGATATTTATAATGAAAGATACGATGATATCTTGGAATTTCTAATATCGAAAGATGGTGAAGAAAATTTGTCCGCAAGAGTTTGGAGTCAGAAGCAAGGTATTTGCTAAAGATTTCATCAGAAATATAATCATCAGGATTCTTAATGTACAAGTTTAGTCCTTGTTATTTGTTCAGAGTCTCCTTCGTAGTTTGCTCAATCAGTTTTTTTTTTTTTAGTTTCAAACTTTTTCTGAGCTTTGCCAACATATAACTTTTTATCATTAAATTTTAGCTGTTTGAAGTCTTTTACAATTTTTGTTGCTTCATTCAACTTTTCAAAATTCAGAGTATTAATTCGCAGACTGGGTGCTTTTTAGAATTTTAGAATGGAAGATCATAGTTCTAATAGATAAATGTTATATGGATACATATACTGTTGATGCGGAAATGTTGCGAGACTCACAATACAGATTTGCTGATTCCCGGTAATTGGTATGGCAATTTTTTGTTACAAGATGCGGATGAGTACATGATGAGACTTCAATAGTTAAATATAGTGATTTGTCGGAGAGATTTAAACCAAGGAGCAACGAGGTTGTTGGTACATCTGCTGGTAATATGGTGGAATATAAAAGGTTCCCGGGTAATAAATAAAGAGCACACATATATATCAAGGTTATAGTAAGGCTAGTCTGACTGAAAAGTCGAAGTTGACTTGCTGGAGCTGTGACAAATTTTGCTAATTTGAAAAGGAATTTCAAAGTTATTTTCGGTAATAACAATGCCAAAGGAGCTACAACAGATACGTGTTTAACTTTTACTCAGGTTCCGAGTGTTTTCAAATGCATATCTATATTCATCATTCTTTTCTTCCGTAGATGGAGTGCGGTTGGTTCGTCCTTTCGACTGAAGTGTTTTCAAGAATCATGAAAGGTTTGAATGCGGTTTGTAATCGTCAAGATACAAATGAGGTTTTAAGATGAAATCAAGTGGCAAACTTGAAGAATTGTTTAGTTTCATATGTTATAAACAATATTTTAATTCATTTTTTATTTGTCCAATGTTATTAGTCCACAGTCGATAGTCCACAGTTGGCAGTCCAATAATTCATATATAATTTAATATATAATATTCGAATTAATTAATACGTGTCGTGACCCGTATATGTCTCAGACTCGATCACAACTCAAACTATATATATTATTGTAGAATCAACCTCAACCCTGTATAGCTAACTCCCGCATTACTGCATATAGAGTGTCTATGGTTATTCCAAATAATATATATAGATGCGTCGATATGATATGTCAAAACCTTGTATACGTGTCCCGATATTTAAAGTGCGTAAAATAAATAACAGAAATTAAATGACGATAAATAAAGTGCGTAAAGTAAATAACAGAAATTAAATGACGATAAATAAAATTGCGATAATTAAGTTGCGATAAATAAAATGCGATAAATAAATTGCGATAAATAAATGTAATAAGGAATTAACAGTTAGCTAGGAACAATTAGCTAGGAACAGTTAGTGTGGATTCTCAACAAAATTTCTCATAGTTAATTTGTTTGTTTCTAATAAATTTTTATTTTGTCAAATGTTTTCTTCATTATGCCACTTGTTGGATTCTGATAAATCAAAATCCAAATATGAAATTGGATGAATATGGTTATTCTGTGGCGAACAGATTTGTATATCGGTGGATGTAAGTAGGATAGTAAATGACTGTTGAATCAGCTTCGAAGAATGTACAGTGTAACTTATTAATGTGAAATCTGAATATTCCTCGGGTATTACCTACCCGTTAAAAATATTTTCACCATTAACAGTTTGTACAAAAGAATTTTTAATTACAATCTTTATGAAAATATACTTACATATATATTTTCTTCAGATGTAACCATGGATTTAATGAGTCAATATGATATTAAACTAATTTGATTTACCGTTGGAACAAGGATATATAATCTCTAAAACATTAGAGATTACATAATCACCATGTCGAATGAAGATAAATGATGTAAAATGATACGTAGAATGATGATTATGCTCGGGGTACATAATGAGATGTTGAGGCATGTGATATTGAAACTTGGGTTGTTGGTGGTACTGGTATTGATGTCGGTGGTACTGTTGGTGCCAGTGATGTTGCTGAAGCTGGTAAATTTTGCACCATATTTTTCCAAGACTATATCTCGGGCGCGAAGCTCGTTGACTTCTTATACTATACCGGGATGATTGTCGGTTTGGACGAGCGGATGAATGAGGTTTTGAATCTGACTTGTGATATAGTCGTGGCGAGATACTTTGGAAATGAGAGAGAAAATGGTGTTTCAGATAGATTCGCCGGTAAGTGCTTCGGGTTCTTCACCAAGAGGTGAATTCGGTTGGTGGAAGGGATCGCCTTCTTCGCGTCTCCATTGATTAAGTCAACTACGAACTCATCAGATGAATTGGGGATGGATGATTGGTTGATTCATTCTGGTGACGCTGCTTCCGGAGCTTAGGTGAATATCCATGTCGGAATAGCTGTCGGAATCCGAGGAGATTCGAACTGGTTGAGGAATTCATCTCGTACGATCAGATGAAGGATTTTCGATAAGAATTAGATTATAGGATGTAGATTAGTACCCTGCAATACATAATTTACATATGCATATATAATACTAAAATCCCATAAGTTACGGAGGAATCTACAGAATATGTCAGACAAAGTTACAGTAACAGATACGCTAAGATATGAAGTAGCAGATACGCTAAGATATGAAGTATTAGATACGCTAAGATATGATGTAGCAGATACGCTAAGATATGAATTTTGTCTATACACTATTCATGCAATCAATGCAGTAAGATGTGTCTAGACTAGGAATGATAAGCAGGTAATTTCCTAAGGATAATAAGTAGATGATTTTCGACACGAATGATAAGCAAAACTTTTGACATGCAGGCACGGTCGAAGTCCAGACTCACTAAAGCATCCTAACGACTTATCAGTTAGACACACTAAGGCAGACCTGGTTCGCTAAGACCACCGCTCTGATACCAACTGTGAAGAACCGTCCTAATCCATCCGGACGAAGTCCATATCGATTATAAACAATTCACAACAGTTGATTACATTGCGAGGTACTTGACCTCTATATGATACATTTTACAAACATTGCATTCGTTTTTGAAAAGATAATCTTTCATTACATCGAAAGTTGACGACATGCATACCATTTCGTAATATATCTATCTATAACTGACTTAATAATAATCTTGATGAACTCAACGACTTGAATGCAACGTCTTTTGAAATATGTCATGAATGACTCCAAGTAATATCTCTAAAATGAGCAAATGCACAGCGGAAGATTTCTTTCGTACCTGAGAATAAACATGCTTTCAAGTGTCAACCAAAAGGTTGGTAAGTTCATTAGTTTATCATAAATAATCATTTCATAACTTTTAATAGACCACAAGATTTCATATTTCCATTTCCCATAAACATACGTCCCATACATAGAGACAAAATAATCATTCATATGGATTGAACACCTGGTAACCGACATTCACAATATGCATATAAGAATATCCCCATCATTCCGGGATCCTCCTTCGGACATGATATGAATTTCGAAGTACTAAAGCATCCGGTACTTTGGATGGGGCTTATTGGGCCCGATAGATCTATCTTTAGAGTTCGCGTCAATTAGGGTGTCTGTTCCCTAATTCTTAGATTACCAGACTTAATAAAAAGGGCATATTCGATTAGATAATCCAACCATAGAATGTAGTTTCGATTACTTGTGTCTATTTCGTAAAGCATTTATAAAAGCGCATGTATTCTCAGCCCAAAAATGTAATGAGTAAAAAGGGAGTAAATGAACTCACCATACTGTATTTTGTAGTAAAAATACATATGATGACATTTAACAAGTGTAGGGTTGGCCTCGGATTCACGAACCTATATCATTTATATATATATATATATATATATATATATATATATATATATATATATATATATATATATATATATATATATATATTAAAACACATGATGACAATTAACCAGTTTCTATATTTATATTATTAATATACTTTTTATATTAATAGTTTATTAACTATATTCACTTATATATTTTAAATACCTAAAACTTATGTATATATCAGATTTGAAGTATATGATATATCATTTATTATAAATACCATATATTGACGTTTAGAAGTATTAAAACTTTATATTAATATATTTGTAATATTTATTTTTGATAATAATAATGATATTACTAATCATTTTATTAATGATAATATTTATATAAAATGTTAATTTTTAATAAAGGATAAGATAATATCTTCTAATAGTGTTAAATTTTGATAAAAGTGATAGTTTTAATAAAATGATAACTTTGAAAACTTTTAGTTATAATGATACTTCTATAAAAATGATAATAATACTTCTAACAATAATCCTAATACTTATGATAATAATAATATTAATACTAATACTAATGTTAGTAATAATAATAACAATAATCTTATTAATCATTTTAATCATTTTAATACTAATTATAATACTGATAATAATAATGATAATAATAATAACAGCAACAAAAATAATAAAAATGCTACCTTATTGTATCAGGGTTTTAAAAAAAATAACCACCCCTGCCAGGGCTCGAACCCGCGACCTCCCGTTAACCCAACACCCCCTCTAACCAATGCACTGCTTATTGTTTTTCTGTTTTTATTGTAGCATAATATTATTTAACCTGTGTTCTATTTATTCTTCTACTTCTTTAAAACACAACCCAGAAGTATTCACCATTATAAAAATCAATTCGGGCTCTTCATTCATCTCATTCTTATTATCTTCGTTTCATTTTTATCACCATCATATTCCATCATCATCTCGATCACATCATCTTCTTATCGTCATCTATATCCTAATCATAAAATCACGGCTTCATCACCATCATCATCGTCTCCACTATTCATCGTCATCAACCTCATCATCAATTATCAAAATCATTGTGCATCGTTATCACCATCATACTTCTTGCTCCTGGGACAGCAACATGGAACTGTCACTGCAGTTGCAGTCCACGAACCTCTTTAAAATACCGGTTGCATTTTTTTTTTGAAGCCCAATTATCATTATGGCCCAAAGGCAATGTAAAAACGTTGTGGCCCAAAAATATGAACTCATCAGTCCAATTATTTACTTGTCTAATTTATGTGATGTTATTCGACTAAAAGGGAAATAAAAAAAATAAAAAAGAAACAGCTCATCTCTTTAAGTGGGTTTTCTTTATGGTGTTTGTCGGCCAAAAGGTTTGTAAGGTGTCCCATATGAGAATTTAATAAACGCCATGTATTTATATTCCTATAATCAAGTTGGTCAAACTTTTAAATTGTGACCTTTCCTATAATTAAGATGCTCGACAGAAGAAATATAAAGCTTACAGCAGCATGCATAGGATTCGTGATTTATGATGGTGTTTAGTGTTTGTTGGTAAAGAGAATCATATACAATAGCAGCGGCAAAAATTATCATGGGTTCGTTGCGTGTATCTTCTTGGTAGTTCATGGTGGTTGTAGTGGACATGAAACAGAAAAAAAGTATGGTGATGGTGGTTTGGTCGATTACACGGGTGACGGTTTTAAGTGGTGGTGACGGGGTATTCTAATGGGTTCACAATGATGGTGATCAAGATGGGCTAAGGGTGGTGGATTAGGGTGATGGCCGAAGATGATGGAATGGTGGAGAAGAAAAACCAATGGTGGCATTTGAGTGTCATCGTCCAAAAGAGAGAGAAAAGAAAATGAGAGAGATAAGTGAGATAGGGTGGCGAGTGGTGGTGATGTTTATGGGTTTCGGTTTAAAGAATGACAGAAACAACAATTAATCGAGTAGCAGTGTTTATTCATGGTGATGTTAATGGGGTTCGAATAAACCGAGATCATAAGCAACATGTACAGTAATTACAACAACCGAAGGTTTGCAGGATGTGGTCGTGGGTGTTTGCATTGGTTGTGTAACAGAAAACATAAAACAAGACGATGGTGGCTCGGTGTTGAAGTGGGTTTCATGGTTATGTTTGATGAAGTTTGTCGAATTAGGAAGAGGAAGAGAAGGAAATTTGGTGTTCTTATCATTACTCACATATGTCTATATATATACACATATAATATGGATAGATGATATGTGATCAATTAGTAATAATATAATAGGGAAAGGAAACTGGTATAAGTTTACATCAAATGGGTGTAATGAAACAAAAAGAAAAGTAGTGTTAGGTACAATTAAGCACAGTAATAATTGAATCACGTAACTTAATTTGTTTATATATATTCTACCGACAGTTTTCACGGATTACTATTTCGTATCCCGTTGATGATTCAGTGGCGGATAAAAGTGTCGGAAAAATCCCAAAATTTTAAATTAATTATCTTTATTTATTTAGATCATTATGGTATAAAATTTTTGTCATTAACTATTAAATAAAATTACATTAATTATTCACTCCCAACCCCCAAGTAAAATATAAAAAGTTTTAAAATTTGACAAACAACTTCTAAATATATATTTAATAAGCCTAAAATTTATATAGCTCATTTTCGGATCACCGTTTATTTTAAAATTATATAAGTTCCTTCTTAACTCATTTACTATTCATTTAATAACAATTGAGCGTTACCAACGTTTACGAAATAAATTCGAAATCACAAAATATATATTTAATATACTTTATTTATATACATAGATATGTTTTAACTATTATTTATCATAATATCGTATTTTTATTTTATTTTATATACATATCTTTAATAACAACAACATATAATATTTCAAATTATATTTCAAGTTGTTATTATATATATTCATATGTTTAAATATTTATGTATCTATTTACAAATAGTGGTTCGTGAATCGTCGAGAATAGTCACAGGTTAAATGAACAGTTCAAACTTTTGGAGACTTAACCTTACAGACTTTGCTTATCGTGTCGGAAACATATAAAGATTAAGTTTAAATTTAGTCGGAAATTTCCGGGTCGTCACATGTCTAAACCATGTTGCGGACATCCTCTTAATAACTTTCCAAATCTTGTCCACGCCTCATATAGAGTTTCATTCGGTTTCTGTGTGAACGTAACAATTTCTCCTTGAAGTCTTACGGCTTTAGATGCCGGAAAGAATTGTTTAAGAAATTTTTCAACTAAAACGTCCCATGTATCGATCGCCCCTTCAGGTAACGATTCCAACCAATCTTTGGCTTCTCCCTTTAAAGTCCAGGGAAATAACATGAGATATATTTGTTCATCTTCCACTTCTCGGATTTTAAATAGTGTGCAGATCCTATTAAAGGTACGAAGATGTTCATTTGGATCTTCTTTCGGCGCACCACTAAATTGGCATTGATTAGTCACCATATGTAGAATTTGTCCTTTGATTTCATAATCCGGCGCATTAATGTCTGGATGAGTAATTGTGTGACCTTGGCCAGTGCGTTTAGCTCTCATTCGGTCTTCCATACTTAAAGGTTCCAGATTCTCCATAATTGAATTTGTTGAATCTGAATCACTAGAGGATTCTGATTTAATGGTTTGTTCCTCAACAATCTCTATTTGAATGATTGGTGGTTCCGGAGGAAAATCTAATGGTTCAGGATCTATGAATCGTCCCTGAATATTCTCCGGATTCTCAATTGTGAGGTCAGGTTCAAAAAATGGATTATCGAAAATTTGAATTGGAGTACTTGGTCGACTGGATGACGATTCTAAAGAAAAATCAACGGCGGTAATATTTGCTAAATGTCTTGATCTAGTTACAGGTGGTGAACGTACAAAAGGTGGTGAACTTCTTGATCGGTGCATTCACTGAATATCCTATTAGTTTTTAAAAAGGAAAGAAAAATTATATAAGTTATCCAATTAATAGACTTTTCTGATTTTGCCCACGTTTCGAATAGCCAAAAGATGCAGCAGAGGGGCAGGATTCGTTTGGTCTCAATATAATTGAGGACTGTTTGGCTCCAATAACCTGGTCCACGTACAAATCCAACTATTACTACGAACCAGAAAATTTTGATGTCTATCAATTTAACCACTTAAAATAAATTTTCGTAATTTTAAGAAATTTAGATAAGAAGTAGAATAAAAATCTATGTCCTAAAACTAAAATGACGAGAAATAAGAAAGAAAAAGAGCGCGTCGAAAAAGATCGAAAAAGAGAAGGGTTGAAAAATAAAAGGCGTCGAAAAATAAGAAAGAAAAAAAAATGACTTATAAAACTTAAAAACACTCGACTAACCCAACCTTATTGCTATCACTAACTTAAAATTATAATCGCAAATTGAGATTACTAATTGGAATGATAATTGATACATAGGTAAAAGGCGTCGAAAAATATTAAAACTTACAAGTAAAACTATATCCCAAATGGCAATAACTTAAAAAGGTACTAAAACTTAAAAAGGCGTCGCAAAATTCTAAAGCACCTAAATCTTAGTCTAAAGAAAAAGCACTTAAGGGATTTTACGGCAAAGCCTAAAAATCTATAAATAAAAATAACTATGGCAAAAACTAAGTTTAAAACTAAATACGAGCGAAAAATACAAATATTACGCTAAAACAATTAAAAAAAGGACAAAATATAAAAATATACTAAAAGTTGTAAAAAGTACAATTTTTATAAAAATATTATTTTTATATTATTTATTTTATAAAACTATTAATTTTACAATTTAATTAAACTAAATAAACTAAATATATAAATTAAATAAATAACTAAACAATTAAATAAACTAAACTTAATTAATTAAAAAGTAAAACCTAATTAGGGTTTTTAATTATTAATAATAAAAATTACACCGTAATTAATGCCTGATTAGGGTTTTGTGTACCCGTGTCAGAGTGGCTCCGCGAGTCGCGGTGCCTCGTGGCTACAAACGCCGCAAGTCGCGGGGTTTGGAATTTCAGTTGACAGGCTGATTTAAATTCGACGTTTTACTTTTTTTTTATATATTTTCTGTTTAAATATTTAAATAATATATTTATAAAAACTACATAAAAACTTATGTTTTAAAAACTAAAATAAAAATAGAAATACTTTATAATAAAAATCTTAAAACTAGATTTATATATTTATTTATTTATTTATTTTTTTCAGTTTTTAATTTTATGTTCTAAATAAACACAAAATATTTAAATAAAACTTATATTTTTATAAAATAAAAATAAAGAAACTTTATAAAACTTAAATATTTAACAAACTCTTAAAAATATTTATATTTTTGTTTTATTTTTATATTTTCGAATATTTAAAACGTATTTTTATAGAAGCGTATTTTTTTATAAAAGTAAACTAAAAAAATCTTTTTTTTATATATTTATTAGCGTTGCGCTTCCGGCTTTTAAGCTAGATTGTCCCCGGCAGCGGCGCCAAAAATACTTGATGTCAAAGCTAAGGGGTATAAAATACTATTAAATTTTACAAGAAAATATTATTAAATACGATACAATTTTACACAAGATATTTATTTATTTATAGAATGGATATACTTAAACCTTGCTACAACACTTATAGGCAGTGTACCTAATCGTACAGTAGTGTAGTTTTTAGTAAGTCCGGTTCGTTCCACAGGGAAAATCTTTTTCACAAAGCTTAACGCTATATTAGCTTAAATTTATAAAAATACAAATATATATATAAGTAATATTATTATTATAAAGGGGAGTTTTTACCGTTTAATGACCGGTTTGTCGATTTTAAAACTTTAGTCGCAGTTAAAACAAAATGTAAAATATTAAATAAATAAAAGACTTAATTTAAAGCGTAAAGTAAATAACGATAATGAAATTGCGAATAATAAAAGTACGATAAAATAAACTTGCGATAATTAAAAAATACGATAATTAAAAGTGCAATTAAATACAATAACAATAAATAAAAATGCGATAATTAGAAGTGCAATTAAATATAAAATAAAGAAAATTAAATATGAAATAAAAGAATTATGCTTATTTAAACTTCCGTAATCATGATGTTTGACGTGTTGATTTTAGTTTTATGCCCATGGGTTAATTGTCCTTTGTCCTGGATTATTTAATATGTCCGTCTGGTTTTTGTCCATAACAGTCCATCAGTCATAAATATAAAGTGCGAGTGTCCTCGTCAAATTATCCTTATACCCGAAGTCAAATATTCCAACTAATTGGGGACTTAAACTTTAACAAAATTTTAATACTTTGTTTAATAATTACACCAGGATGTCGACTGAGTGTAACCCAAGGTTTTAATACTTTGTTATCAATTATGCCAAGTGTCCTTGTACATAATTTCACCCCTGTTTTAATAATTCTAGTGGCTATTAATCCATTCACGTGTCCGGTTAAATGAATGATTATTCGTACATATAAATACCCCGCCCATCGTGTCCGATTGAGTGTATATGGTTATTTATAGGGACGTCCAATTGTAAATCTTTATATTAAAGTTAATAAACTATCATTTAGTTAAACAAATATAAAGCCCATTAATAGCCCATAGTCTAATTTCCACAAGTGTCGTTCTTTTGTCCAAACCCCAATTATGGTACAAAGCCCAATTACCCAATTTTAATATTTTTAGCCCAACATCATGATTACTTCGTTTTAAATAAGCATAATAATAACTTAGCTATGAGACATTAAATTAAAAAGGTTGAACATAACTTACAATGATTAAAAATAGCGTAGTGTTACACGGACAGAATTTCGACTTACACCCTTACAACATTCGCTAACATACCCTTATTATTAGAATTATAATTAAAATTAAAATTAAAATTAAAATTAAAATTAAAATATATATACATATACATATACATATATATATATATATATATATATATATATATATATATATATATATATATATATATATATATATATATATATATATATATACTACGTTTACATATAGAGAAAGAGAGATATTTTTTTGGATTTTAAAAATGAACAGAATTCGTTGGGTTTTATAGGGATTTTCGAATTTGGCTGCTCCGCAACTCGCGGCATTTTTGCTCTTCAAACTCCGCGAGTCGCGGAGTTTGAAATTCCAGCTCACTCCATTTTGGCTCCTTTCTTGCCGACGGATTTTTATATAAATATAATATATATATAATTTATATAATTAATTATATATTATATTATATTTATATACATAGTTAACTCGTAATTTTTAGTCTGTTGCGTCGAGCGTTGAGAGTTTACTCATGTCCCGGTTCCGGATTTTCGAACGTCCTTGCGTACAATTTAATATATTGTATTTTGCGTTTTGAATCTTGTACTCTTGCAATTTTGAGACGTTTCTTATCAATAATTGGAACCACTTTGATTGTATTTTGTACTTTTGAGCTTTTTGGACCTTTGCGTCTTCAATTCGTCGAATCTGTCTTTTGTCTTCACCTTTTATTATTTAAACGAATATCACTTTTAAATAGAACAATTACAACTAAAAGCTTGTCTTTCTTGAGGAATAATGCTATGAAATATATGTTCGTTTTTAGCATTATCACATAGTCAGCGTTAATTTTAAAAGTGTAAGTTGTAATAATAATGTAAGTTATAATATTTATTAAAGTTAAATATGTCTAATTATGTCATAACATAAGTTTAATTAAATTAAAATGAATTATTAAAGTTAATATAAGTTTAAATGATATAATTATTATAACATAAGTATTTAATTAATTAATTAAATATTAGTCATAATATAAGTATTATTAATTAATAATAAATTTTAAATCATCTCATAAGTATTATTAATTAATAATGAATTATTAATCATATCATAAGTTTCTAATTTTAATCATTAAATCATAAGTATTTAATAATTAAATTATAATTAAATAATAACTAAGCCTTATAATAATTAAATAATTAATTAATCCTTATTATAAGTCTTATAATAATAATCTTATAATATAAGTTTAATACTTATCATAAGTATTTTCCATTAATAATAAAAGTATTATTAATCATAAGTTTAATTAAAATGTTAATTAAATCATAAGTAATAATTAAATGATATAATAAATATATATCATAAGTCTTAAAATTTAATAATTACTTTTTATATCATAAGTAATTTAATAATAATGAAAATCATTATTTTTATCATAAGTTTTAATAATTAACCATAAGTTTTAATTCAAAAGTTCATCGGGTTGCATCTTGAGCCCCGGGTGTCGGTTTTCGGCGAGCCTTATATATATCTCCGCCCAATCAAATCACCTGACACATTGGTGCACTCAAGAACACACCAAGAATAGTCCATAAGTCGTGGTGATCAGCCATGACACCACTTGGAACTTTAATTCAATCAAAATCGTGTTTTAGCCATAACGGGTGATTCGTGGCTCAGATTTAGATGACCCGAACATGAAAGTTCGTCCCATAATTAATCCTAACACACTAACACACCCTAAAGTCACCAAATATAGTCACAAAGTCGGACCAAACCTGGTTCATATCAATATCACATTTCAATCTTAACAAAATACCATTTTGATCATATCCAGGGCTTCGGGAATCGAAACGACATGAATCCGGAGTCTAAAATTAATGTCTTGATGAGAGGAACTCATCTAACTACTTTATTTTCACTTTTATATCAGTCACAATTCCAGAATTAAACAAAAATCTGCTGTCCCAATTAAATCAAACCGAAAACATATGTATTTGAGTAATTCTACGCATACAAACACCATTACAACAACAAGTAATCATCATACTATCAATATATAATCAAAATACAAAAAAAATAATGAAAAATCAAAAGTTCTAGGGTTAGGGTTTATACCCTAAACGATAATCAAGAAGTATAGTCGCGTAGAGGAGATTGAAAGGAATGCGTTTATGTAAACCAATTGATGATCCAAGCAATATTGAATGATGATGATGATGATGATGATGATGATGATGTTTTGTTGGTGTGGGGCGATAGCAAGGAGAGGAGGAAGAGGAGAGAGCACAAAGTAATTTTAGGTTTTGGGAATTTTGATGAAAAGGAAAATAAAATCACAAAATGAGAAAACAATGGAGTATTACTCCCTCCCTTGGTGGTTTCGGCCGAACCAAGCAATGGGGTGGGCCCCATTAGCCCAAATTTGCTAAATGTTGATTTCCTTGTGGCCCGAAAGCCCGAATGAAACCCGAAACACGAAAACACGCTTACGCGATTAAAATTTCAGAGAGATAACGAATACGCGACGAAAAATAAATATAAATACTATATATAATTATATGATCTTAAAATATTATATTTAAAATATTTAGGATTTAAATATCCCAAAAACTCGACCGTTGGTTTGAAAACCGAAAAGATTTGCCGGATAGAAATCCGCGACACGTAGAAGCGTATAACTCAAAATATGAATACAATTATTTACATAACACATAATAATTAATATATATTATTACAAAAATAATAATATAGGTCATGTAAATGACGTGGTACGAATAACAGTTAACAGTCGTTAAATAATTAACGGTAAAAGATAACGGAAAAATTAGGGTCGTGACATATACATATATATATTAGACTTTTGAGATAATTTCCGAGATTTGACCGAGAAATTCAATAAAATCGGATATTGACCGAGAAGTTGACCGATTTTTCCGAGAAATCGGTCGTTGACCGATAAATTACGCGTTGACCGATTTTTTTCTGATTCACTAAACGAGTTCTCACCAGGATTGAGTTTCTGAGATCTCGCCGAGTTCTCGGCGATTTTTTCCAAATTTTACAACCATGATCATAAGTATCCATTATTGACATTATAAAGTATTTTTTTTTTTTTACAATTTTTCACTTTAAATATTTTTGTTTATGTTATATAATACTTTCCCGTCCCAAAATAATTGTACTATTTTTATCGTTTAAAGTCTATTTTTTTAATCTTTAATGAAAATTATATGAATGGATTGAGTTTTAAATGTACTTCTTATTGACATAAGTATAATCAAATATCATATAACAGAAATAAAGATAATAAAAGTCAAAGTTGAAAGGGGAAATGGTTGAATTTGACAGCGGTGTGAAAGGAATAGCCTTGAATCTTGAGAATGAGAATGTAGGGATACAGAGCTAACTCCTGTCCAGTGCCTGGCAGAGCTAAGGGGGCTTCAATCCTTACTCTTTATCCTCATCTTCGCCCAGGCTAACTGATAAGGCTAAAAAGGAACATATATTTCATAGCAAAATCCCCCAAGAAAGACAAGATTTTAGTTGCAATTGTTCCATTTTCAAGTAATATTCGTTTATTTTAAATAAGTGCGAAGACAAAAGGCGAAAACGACGAATTGAAGACACAAAGGTCCAAAAAGCTCAAAAGTACAAGATACAATCAAAAAGGTTCAAATTATTGATGAGGAACGTCTAAAAATGACAAGAGTACAAGTTACAAAACGCAAAGTACAAAATATAAAATTGTACGCAAGGACGTTCGAAAATCCGGAACCGGGACCAGAGTCAACTCTCAACGCTCGACGCAACGGTGTAAAAATTACGAGTCAACTATGCACAAGAATAAAATATAATATTTAAATAATTCATAATAAGAATAATATTAAATAATAAAAAGTTGTTAATTGAGCATAGTTCAGGGGTCATAAGTGAAAATTCAATTTCTAAATTCGCCTATAAAAGGCTTTGTAATCGTAATGTAAAAACACACCTTTTTCTATCTTTTTCTTATTTATCAATATCAATTATCAATATCTATATTCTATATCTCTATCATAATGTTAACTTAATAAGATATAACAATAATCTTAATTTTAATTTTAAATTATGATAATAATAAGATTTATGATAGAGATCGTTTGAGTGTGTAAGTCGAAATTCTGTCCGTGTAACGCTACGCTATTTTTTAATCATTGTAAGTTATGTTCAACCTTTTTACATTAATGTATCGTAACTAAGTTATTATTATGCTTATTTGAGCCGAAGTAATCGTGATGTTGGGCTAAAATATTAAGAAGGGGTTATTGAACTTTGGACCATAATTAAGGTTTGGGCAAAAGACCGACACTTGTGGAAATTGAACTATTGACTATTAATAGATGGGGGGTATTGTCTAATTGAGTGACAACTCATTGGAGTCTGTCGAACCTATCTTCAAATTAATTAACCTAATAATTAATAATGATTATGGTTGTCCTATTTAGTGATGTTCATATGGAATCTGTTATAATCATTTAATTAATCAATTGGGTTGGGTAATTGATTATTCATTCTGATCAAGTGGATGAATTAATATTCATAAACTAATTAAAACAGGGGTGGATTACATACAGTGATAACTGGTGTAATTGTTGACAGAAGTGATAACTGCGTCACAGTTTAAATCCTTAATCAGTTGGAATATTTGACTTCGGGTATAAGGGTAATTTGACGAGGATACTCGCACTTTATTTTTATGACCGATGGACTATTATGGACAAAAACCAGATAGACGTATCAAATAAACCAGGACAAAGGACAATTAACCCATGGTAATAAATTAAAATCAACACGTCAAACATCATGATTACGGAAGTTTAAATAAGCATAATTCTTTTATTATATTTCTCATCGTATCTTTATTTACTGTCATTTTATTACTCGCAATTTTATTTACTGTCATTTTATTTATTGTCATTATTTTACGCACTTTAATTATCGTCATTTATCTTTACGCTTAAAATATAGAATCGACAAACCGGTCATTAAACGGTAAAACCCCCCTTTTATAATAATATTACTACTTATATAATTATATATATTTTGTATAAATATAGTTAAAAATATAGTAAGTATCACCAGCTCCCTGTGGAACGAACCGGACTTACTAAAAACTACACTACTCTACGATTAGGTACACTGCCTATAGTGTTGTAGCAAGGTTTAGGTATATCCCATCCGTAAATTAATAAAACTTGTGTCATATTTTGTAGTATTTTGTATTAAAAATAATACTATTTCGTACCCTCACGCTACATCATCACTAACGGGGCCTTACTTATTCAGGGAAAAAAAATTTAAAAGTCAAAACATGACAATTATTTCGGGATAGATGGAGTATTTGATAACAATTATATGTATGGATCAGATTTTAAATATATTTTCAGTAATATAACTTTCAAGTATTATTTAACACATACATAGAATTTTAAAGTCAGAATTAAAAAAAATAATAATAAAATAAAAATAAAAAAGGACTTTAAAAAATTAGTAGTGAACACTAGGACGGATAGATACAAAATATAAAACTCATCTTTCCCATGAATAGAGTACAACAACAATGACAACAAAACTCAATACCGCATAAGTGGTATATGAGGGAGGTGAGATGTAGACAATTTTTCTTCTATCCAAAAATAAAGACAAGTCATTTCTCCAACCAGGGTGAAAACACTCTCAAAAGTAAAGAAAGTCATCACTCTCTATATTCGACGGATAGAGAGATTGCTTCCGAATGGAACTCCGGTCAATAAGTAGGAAAAAAATTTAAAAATAAAATAATATTATTGAGACGCCATGAAAATGGTAAAATCAAATTTCCATGGGTTTTAACTTCTGCCTTAAATTTAATTTAGGCTCCAAGAGTCAGTTAAATCGCTAATAAATCGACGTTTGCTATTAACTCAATAACTAGGGCCTTTCCCATGAATAGAGTATCTTAACAAATTTAATTGTAGAAAATAAGTATATTTTACAAAGAAAATAATCAATTTATGTATTAATTAATTTAAGTTTATATATAGAGTTAATAATGTAGTACTACTTAACTAGTATCTATTGCCTTAATAACTAAAACATGTAAGTGATGAGGTTACAGGCTCATACTAATCTTGCTTGTGACGTCTGTAACCCCATTTCAGGTGCATTCCCTCACACAAACTACAGCATAACTCTTGCACCAAATGGCTCTCCCTATCGCACCCATGTGTATTATGCTCTCCATAAAACACACTCTGGTCCGATTCTTTTGATTCCTATATAAACTGTAAGTCTGTATTCTGTAACCAATCCAAGGAGCTGTAAATGTTATTTCATCCGTCTCAATTTAATAGCATGGGTTAACTTTTTTTTATAACTTTGACTGTTTATAAGTTTTTTATTGTTATATAATAATAATAATAATATTTGATGAAAGTTATACAAAATAAAAGTACATATAAAACTTTATTTAATTATATAAACTTTATCATGTATTATATGTAACACAAAAAAATTTATTTATAGTTAAAGTTAATAAAAAAATTCAACTCATAACTATTAACTTGAAACAGAGAGACTTCAATTATATGTTTATATATAAAATATATAATATAGAGTAATACATAATGCCGGTTATATAAACATCTATACGTATTGAAAATGCAAAAGAAAATCTGCCCTTTTTACCTAGTTTTTATGTAGCCGTTTTTTTAGAATTTGAATTAATTTTCTCATATATGTACTTACCGAAATTTAAAATGAGAATGTTTTCACATGAATGTTACAAAAACATACACACACAAGTTCAATAGTCTTTTTTATATAAAAAGGGGTAAGATTGTCATTTTGTAATTAGAATAAGAACTGTGACATATCTGTAAATTAATCAATGTTCTGATACGGTAACATTTTTGTAAATAATTCGGAGTATAACCTTTTCTCTGACGCGTTGGTTTTTTTAAATTTTTTCAAATATCAACTAGCACCATAATTTTATTCAAGAAATATACTTGTATTATACATATTGAGTTACAAAATGGAAAATTCATTGAAACTTAATACTAATAATCATGAATATTAACGTCAAAGTTATCAAAAAAAGAAAATAATAGTAAAATTACGTAAAATTAATATTTATCATGATGAATATTACAGTGACATTTGAGTGTAAAACAATATGCAAAATCACAGAAACTTAATATTCATCGTAATGAGTAAAATAAAATATTTTCAGTGACAAAGTTAAAGTTTATGATGAATTTATTATTGTGTATTGATCTATCATGTGTACTTTTAATCTTTTATAGGTGTAAAAAGGTTTAGAATATATTTTCTTGTAAACTAGCCGATCATATTCACTTTTAAAACCAGCAGTAGCATTTATTTAATATGTTTTCTAAAATACATGAAACATGTATTGATTACGAGTATTATTTAAAAATTATATAGCTGACTCACACAACATGCGTTTTCCTTCCGTTCTAGCACGCTCCATGTCCCAACAATGCCCCCAAAAAGCCATTCCGCGAGCTTGTTCTGACATGGCTTTAAATAATTAAATTGGTTGACTAACACAAAATGGGCTGGACGATGTTATACAAACCCTGGGAACATGGACTTTTTGGTCCACGTCCAACAAATAATTCTTATGCACCCTCTTTTACACTATCTCCAATCCCACTGAAATTGAATCGACAATGTGTATTATGAGTATGAACTCTCCGAAGGATAAGAATTGGTACATGAAGAGGAGTGCATTATCACACATGACAAGTTCATGAGGTAAGTTCTTATATTATTTTCATTCAAGTCACCCTAAATATATTTTAATTGGTAACGGAAATCGTATAAGTGAAACCGGCCAAACTTACATCCCGACTACTCAAAAATCTTTACTCTTATCTAATATTCTATACGCACCAACATATTAAAAATCTTATATGCGTTAGACGTCTAACTACCAATAATCATATTTTTATATCTTTTGACCAATTTGATTTTACTATGAAGGATTTTCCGAAAGGAACCACCATCCTACGATATAATAGCACCGGCGAACTTTACCATCTCCACTCTTCCATGTTGTATCAACTATCCGCACAATCTACATTTATTGCTTTATCACAAGATTTATGGCATCATCACTTAGGACATCCAGACGGTGAGGTTCTAAAATCTCTTAGAAATAATTATTCGATTACTTGTAATTCGAGTTGTATTAATAAACTTCGTCAATCATGCATTTTTGGCAAACATATTAAATTACCTTTTGATCATGCTTCTTTCTCACCTACTTATTTAGAATTTGAACTGTGCATAGTGATTTGTGGACATCACCTATTGTGAGTAGTCGTGGTCATCAATATTATGTCCTATTTCTAGATGATTTTAAAAAAAAAAAATTTGTGGACATTCTCCATTGGTCACAAGTGTCAAGTGATATCGTACAAAAAGTCAAGTTTTTGCCCCCGATATTGAGCCCCAAATCCATAAACTTCCAAACTTTGTCGCTAAAATAATCTCTTTTTTGGTTAATTTTGTAGATTAAGTAATTACAAAGGCGATGCAAAAAGAATTAAGTAAAACGGAGCTAAAACGAAGAATCTAGAGCGAAAACGGTAAAAGACAAGTTACGACCATGGAAATCAAGTTACGATCCAGGAAACAAGCTGACCACGGCAGTCCATACGGCTTGCCATATGGCGTGCCAGTGTGAAAAATGGCCTGCGATACGGCCAAGGCAAACGGCCTGGCAAAACGGCTGACCAAAGCAAACGGGCAGCAAAAACGGCATGTGTATGGCAACTGAATCCAAGTCTATTTAAAGGGCCTCTTCCATTCATTTCAACACACATTCAATTTGTACTTCACTTTATATTTTCAAGCTTCTTAGTTAGTTTTTAATAGTAGCTAGCTTAGCTTTCATTTTTCGGAGGATATCCCGGCGAGTCCCTGCGATCTCGGACAAATTTCTTCAGCCTTTTAAGTTTTTATCCGAAACACTTGTCTTTTTAATTAAATATGTATTGTTATCATTTGTGTTTAATTATGCGTTCCGATATTACCATGTTAGCTTAATTAATCTGTATGTTGTCATGATAGAAGTTTGGGTTAGCGTAGTTATGTTAAATTAGTACGGTTATCGTTGTTATGCTGAACTTGTGATTCCGATAGATTTGTATGCTAGCATCTTAAGGATTGACCAACCTAGGTTGTGATCAGGACTTGTCCACCTTTATGAACTTAGCTAATTCATGGGATTAAGACCCCTGGTTATACTATATATGAAGATTCTATGAACTCGGAATGGCCGAAGTTCCTGAGAGGCATCTAATGCGCTTTTAGGACACAGAACCTAGGAATTGAGACATAAATGACCTACTATGCCTATTGAATGTTCCGAAGATACCTCTTAGGAGCTGTTAAGATCTACTTAGTGCCTTAACTGTATGGCCCACACCTATTGCATGTTCTCGTTTGATTGTTGCTCTAGGATTAAGTCATATTAACTGTTTAGGTATCTATCAGGTTTCTATCTGTTTTACTTTCAGTATATCAACTGTAATGCTGTATAATGTTTAGATTGGTATGATCTCATTAGCATGATGAAATGGTTATTAGTTTTCATTTAAGGTTTTGTCAAATTAACCCGACGGACTCCTTCCGTTTGTGATCAATGTTCAATCAACAAGGCACGTTGTTATTCAGTTAACTAAACCGATAATGAGGGTTAGGATTAGAACTCAACTCACTAATAAACCTAGTGCTTTACTGAGGATAACCTCCGAGGTATAGTCACCTTTCAATTATACAACCAAGTGACATGCTTTTCACTACTCAACGAGAACTCTGAGATTCTAGAGATATGTATGTTTGTGTAATTGGCTCATCCAACAAGATATACACCATTCTAATCTTAGCTTTAACATAAACATAATTATCTTTCCCTAGCCCAAACTAACATCTTGGTCAACATTTCCCTGATATGCATACTCCGGATATCCTTCCACTTTCTTTACTTTTCCGCACTTAGGACTATTAGCTTAAAACCAACTACTATCCTTTATCTAGGTAATTTAATCAAAGACAATTATCCACTCGATCTTCAATTCATTAAACCATTCAAAAGTACGACCCTAGGTTAACTTACACCTTCTACCTTAGAAAGTTAAAAGTAAATTTAGGCCCCGTAAAATAAAAATAACAAACCACTGTTCGTACTCTGATCAGCTGATTCTGACGCCTTGCGGCCTAACGACACTGCACGAATAAAACCGTCCGTTTCGGTCACATCATCAAGTTTTCTCAATATTTAAAGCCTTTCATTCATACATACACACACAATTCGGTCAACATATTAAATAAATTCAATGTGACAATGTAACCGAGTTTAATAATGCAACTTTTCATAAGTTTTGTGAACAAAATGGTATGTCTTTTTGCTTTTCTGGTCCATAAAATTCATCACAAAATGGGAAGCGGAACGTAAAATTCGTGCTATAAACAATTATATTCGAACTCTCTTATCTCACTCTTGCGTTCCTCGTCATTTTTGGCATATTTCTCTTGAATTATCCACTTATATTGTGATGCCCAGTACAAAACCATCGTGTACGAATCATCAACAATAGGATCATTACAAGGTTAAGTACTATATGCTGTAATAAAAGAAGTTGCATTCACGATAAAAAGGTGACGTCTTAACCGACATCAAATGTTTTACACCAACATTATGCTTTTACGAATAGCAAGCATGAATAAATGTATGTGACCCTTAGGTCGTTACAAAACATAGTTTCAAATGTATTAAAGTCTGAATGCAAGATAAACAGTTCATGCGGTGATAACACTAGAGCAGCGGGTGTCTACGGCAAGACTAGCACAACAGCGAAAGCAAATAACCTTAAGCACCTGAGAAAAACATGCTTAAAAATGTCAACACAAAGGTTGGTGAGCTATAGTTTAAGTATAACAGTAAGTAAGGTAGGCCACGAGATTTCAGTGCTACAAAGAGCGTTTCAAAACAGTATGATAAAGTATATGTTAACCGTGGGCACTTGGTAACTAACTTAACGTTTATACCCCCTGAAAGTACACTTGGCAAGTGCGTATGTCTACGAAGTATTAAACACTCGTTAAATGCTAGCGCTACTAGCCCGAGTGGGGATGTCAAATCCTATGGATCCATATCTAAGATTCGCGTTCACCGGTTCAAAAACCAATGACTAAACGTTACCGAGCTAAAGGGAATGTTTATGCCGTTGTATAACCCACACATATATATAAGTTTAAGTACTCATGCCTAGTATGTAAAATATAAAATCCGCATGTATTCACAGTTTCCAAAATAAGTTAAAGTAAAAAGGGAATGCTATAACTCACAATGATAAAGTAGCGGTAAAGTATGACTCGGAAAGTAAGCAAGTAATGAAGGTTGTCCAAACGGGTCCTCAACCTAAGTCAAATAGTACTAAGTCAGTAAATCATCCAAAAAGGTTTAAATGTATGTAAATAAGGTCTTAAGGGTCATCATCATTCATCATCAAACAAAAGGCGTAAAGTAAATTTCGTTCATGAAAGTAGTTTAAAACAAAGGCTGACTTCGATCAGTCACCACAGCCTCTACCCTTACTGAATTAAGGTGAGACCAGTGGCCATGGCTCCGAATATGAGTCCTTTAAGTGTGGTAAAATTTACAAAAGCAAAGTCGTCTTCGTTTGACTGTGGCGACGGTCTAAGTGCGAGTAGGTCAGAAATTTCTGCACAACGTTAAAAGGACATAGTGACGATCTGAGGGCCATAAATCCTAAACCGTAACTCGGATTAAGACGAGTCCTATATGAAAAGTTATCTAGTCGAACAGAGATATTTGAAAATCAAGGTTACAGTATCCCAGGTATAATGGTCTGTTACAGAAACCAGAAAACAGTAGGTAGAAGGCAGAAAGCAGAAAAATAATGGGTTCCAGTGAGTTTGGTGCTTGATGTTCATCATGGTTCTCATCCTTGATGCCTATAGCTTTAAGTGTACAACTCATTGATGTGTTTACATCATCTTTACCATGGTTTGACCATCATAACCCAAGTATAAGTCTAAGACATGAAGCACAACTCAGAGTTGTATGAAGTTTGATGAACCAAAGTTACATCAAAGTCTTAGATCTAACACATACATGAACTTTGAAACTAATAATAAGTTACAAACTTGAAAGTGAACTTATGAAATCAAGATCTTAAGTTGTAGAACATAGTTCTTAGTTTGATCTTGAAGATCCAAGACTCAAAAGTCTAGATCTAACATAAGTGTACAAAGTTATAATTAAAAGTTTCATTTACATGTTCTTGAACTTTTAAAGTTAACTTTAAGTTCAAGATTAATGAGATCAAGGCTAACTAGTAACACTTAACCAATAATAACCAACAAACATGAATTTAAAGTGCAAGAATAAAGTGATAAATTAAATAAATAAGTAAAAGGTTCATGGTTGTTCATACTTTTAAAGATTCAACCAAAGTTTGATCTTTAAGAAAAGTAAACCTTAAGTTTACTTCAAGAACTACAAGTATGATTTTAATCAACACATGAACTTGCAATCTTTTAAGAAAGTATATGTAGAACATAACTAGTAAGTTTATGTTCTTGTTTGTCTTATAAGAACAAGATGATATGAAGAATCAAACTATAGAGTTTGATTCTTGAAACATGTAAGTAAGTAGTAACAACAAAGTTCAAGTAACTAATCAATAACAAGAACAAGTAATTAACAAGCAAAGAATGATGATGATATTGGGGTGTTGGGCCACGGTTTTGGCCAAAGAAAAGGAAGGGGAAGAAGCTTGTTATTTACAAGAATTAGAGAGAGTAAAGAGAGAAAATAAGATGCAAGTAATGTGTGTGTATGAATGAGAGAATACAAGTGAGAAATAAACAAAGTTTGAAAGCAAAAACCACCTCCCCATGAGGCTTAACCGTCAGCCAGCAGAAAAAGGAAGGGGAAGAAGAGGGTCTATTAGGTTCTAACATGTAAAGGTTCAAAAAGGTGGTTACTAGTGTGCATGGTGTTGGAAGAACAAGTAACCATACAAGTAACAAGATTCCTACAAATATTTACCAACTAGTTAAGTTCTAAAGTGGTACTTACATGTTAGGTTGGGCTAGTTAAACCATTTAAGGTGTAGGGTGGGTTTATAAGCCCATATTCAAGAGTCCATTACACTAATCAAAGCCCAAGTTCAATTAATTCACAAGTTAAACTAATTAAAGCCCAAGTAACTAACTAATAACCTTAGTTAATTAAAATGATTAATAAGATCAATCATGAAGGTAAATAATATTTAAAAATATTATTCGTGTAAGTCTCGGGTGTCACAAAGACGTTTCGGGAAATTAAAGTCAAGTACGTTTAGTCATGGCAACATGTAAATGTAATAACATACATTCGTTTAATCATACGTAATAATAATAATAATAATTATTAATTAATAACGTCGAAAAATCCAGGGTCGTTACATTACCCACCTGTTAAAGAAAATTTCGTCCCGAAATTTAAGCTGAGGTAGATGGAGGAGTCGGGAAAAGGTGAGGATACTTCCGCATCATTTGATCCTCTCGCTCCCAAGTAAATTCAGGTCCTCGTTTAGCATTCCATCGTACCCGGACGATCGAAATCTTGTTGCGTTTCAAAGTTTTGATCTCACGATCCATAATCTCGACAGGTTCCTCCACGAAGTGGAGTTTGTCATCAATTGTAAGTTCTTCCAGTGGTATGATAAGTTCAGGTGCAGCAAGACACTTCGTCAAGTTCGACACGTGGAAGGTAGAATGAACTGAGCTCAATCGTGCTGGTAGATCCAAACGGTAAGCAACGGGTCCAACACGTTCCAAGATTTCAAAAGGACCAATGTATCGTGGGTTTAACTTTCCACGTTTTCCAAAACGGATCACACCTTTCCAAGGTGCAACCTTTAACATTACACGATCGCCTACGTTGAATTCAAAGTCCTTACGTTTAAGATCGGCATAACTCTTCTGACGATCGCGGGCAGTCTTAAGTCTCGCTTGTATCTGAGCAATCTTCTCCATTGTTTCATGGACTACCTCGGGTCCGGTGATTTGCTTTTCGCCTACTTCGGCCCAACAAATAGGAGATCGGCACTTACGGCTATACAATGCTTCAAAAGGTGCAGCATTAATGCTCGAGTGATAACTGTTGTTGTAAGAAAATTTGGCGAGTGGCAAATGCCTTTCCCAGGCCTTTCCAAAATCAATGACACATGCACGCAACATGTCTTCCAAGGTCTGAATTATTCGTTCACTTTGCCCGTCAGTCTGAGGGTGATAAGCAGTACTCATGTCAAGACGAGTTCCCATGGCTTCTTGCAAAGAACGCCAAAATCTAGAAGCAAAACGGGGATCGTGATCGGAGATGATCGATAAAGGTACACCATTACGAGATACAACCTCCTTGATGTATAGATGAGCAAGTATTTCCATTGTATCAGTTTCCTTCATCGCTAGGAAGTGTGCAGATTTGGTAAGGCGGTCAACAATAACCCAAATAGTATCGTATCCGCCCACCGTATTTGGTAGCTTGGTGATGAAATCCATTGTTATCCATTCCCACTTCCATTGTGGGATTTCTGGTTGTTGAAGTAACCCAGAAGGTCTCTGATGCTCGGCTTTAACCTTCGAGCAAGTCAAACACTTACCAACATAAGTCGCAACGTCCTTTTTAAGATTCGGCCACCAATACTGTTCTTTAAGGTCGTGGTACATTTTGCCCGCTCCAGGGTGAATCGAATATCTCAATTTGTGGGCTTCATCAAGTATCAGGTTTTGTAGATCTCCATAACAAGGTACCCAAATTCTTCCGGCATAGCATCGGAGTCCAGACTCCCTAACCTCGAATTGAGAGACAAGTATGTTCAAATGTTCGTGGGATATGTTCTCCTTCTTGAGAGCCTCATCTTGGGCTACTCGGATCTGGCTATTGAGGTTCGAATGGATGGTGATGTTCAGAGCCCTAACACGAAGAGGTGTCATCCTCTCCTTTCGGCTCAAAGCGTCAGCTACAACATTGGCCTTGCCAGGGTGATAACGGAGTTCACAGTCGTAGTCGTTGAGCGTCTCGATCCATCGACACTGTCTCATATTCAGTTGCTTCTGATCGAAGATGTGCTGGAGACTCTTGTGATCGGTGAAGATAGTACTCTTAGTTCCATACAAATAGTGTCTCCACAATTTGAGCGCAAAGACAATGGCTCCAAGTTCAAGATCGTGAGTAGTGTAGTTTCGCTCGTGAATCTTCAATTGGCGGGAGGCATAGGCAATAAATTTTGATCGTTGTATCAGTACACAACCAAAACCACTCTTCAATGCATCACAATAAACAATAAAGTCGTCACTGCCTTCGGGAAGTGATAGGATAGGTGCGGTGGTTAACTTCTTCTTCAAAGTTTGGAATGCTGATTAGTGTGCGGGTTCCCAAATGAACTTCTTGCCCTTGTGAGTCAGTGCGGTCAAAGGACGCACAATCAGAGAAAATCCTTCGATAAGCCTTCGGTAGTAACCGACGAGACCTAGGAATTGGCGAATGTGAGTCGGAGTAGTGGGGGTCTCCCACGTACTGATAGCTTCAATCTTGGTGGGATCAACCTTGATACCCTGGTCGCTCACAACATGACCCAGAAATTGTACTTCCTTCAACCAAAATTCACACTTGGAGAATTTGGCGTAAAGTTGCTCTTGTCTCAGGAGTTCAAGTACTAATCGGAGGTGTTGCTCATGCTCTTCTTCGCTTTTAGAGTAGATGAGGATATCGTCTATGAAGACGATAACAAACTTATCCAAGTACGGCTTGCAGACACGATTCATGAGATCCATGAACATGGCAGGTGCATTTGTTAAACCGAATGGCATCACGAGAAACTCATAATGACCATAACGAGTTCTAAATGCAGTTTTCATCACGTCACTTTCCTTCACCCTCAACTGGTGATAGCCGGATCGCAAATCGATCTTTGAGTAAACACTTGATCCTTGTAGTTGATCAAAAAGATCATCAATTCGTGGAAGAGGATACCGATTCTTGATAGTCAATTTGTTGAGCTCACGGTAGTCGATACACATACGGAAGGATCCGTCCTTCTTCTTCACAAACAGAACAGGTGCGCCCCAAGGCGAGAAGCTTGGTTGGATAAATCCTCGGTCAAGTAATTCTTGTAGTTGACTCTGTAATTCTTGCATCTCGGAAGGTGCGAGCCTATAAGGTGCGCGAGCTACAGGTGCAACTCCTGGCACTAAGTCGATCTGAAACTCTACTGCTCTCGGCGGCGGTAATCTAGGAAATTCCTCTGGGAAGACATCGGAACATTCGTTCACAATTCGAATGTCGTTCACGCTCTTCATCTCAGTTTCTACCGCTTTCACATGTGCTAGGATAGCAAAACGTCCCTTCTTCATAATCTTTTGCGCTTTCACGCAACTAATGAGGTACAACTTCGAGGTACATCTCTCTCCATAGATCATCAGTGGCTCACTGTCTCCTTGTGGTATACGAAGAGCTTTATCTCCACAAATAATATCGGCTCTTATCTTGCTCAACCAATCCATACCGACGATCACGTCAAAACTTCCCAGTTTGATAGGTATCAAATCAATCTCGAAATCTGCACCAGCTATGTTGATAATAGCTCCTCGACTAATGTGGTCAACTTTTTCAAGTTTACCGTTGGCGACCTCGATAAGCATACTCTCTTTTAACGGGACTAACGACCAATTAATCTTATCGCAAAAATGTCTACATACATAACTTCTATCCGCACCAGTATCAAACAAGACAGAAGCTAAAAGGTTGTTGATTTTGAATATACCTGTCACCAAGTCGGGATTCTCGCATGCATCCCTTGCATTAAAGTTGAAAGCTCTACCACGGGGTGGTCCGCCGTCTTTTCGCTTGTTTGGGCATGCATTTCTGAAATGGCCCGTTTGCCCGCATTCGTAGCACTTTTTCAGTCCATTGGTGTTCGGCTTTCCATTCAAAGTGGTGACCTTGCAGTCTTTTCCGATATGCCCAGACCGTTGGCACTTCTCGCAGACAACATTGCAATACCCAGTGTGGTGTTTGCAACACCTCTTGCATTGTGGTAAGGTTCCTTTGTAGTTCGGGTTGGAGTTGGTGTTGTTGTTGGGGTTGGGGTTTCCACCGTTGTTGTTTCCTCTGAAACCCTCATGTCATTTTGCCGGGTTCTGTTCATAGTTCCTTCCCCTGTTGTTGTTGTTGTTGTTGTGGTTATCCCATTTGCGTTTCTCACTAGTACCCGCTTCAGACTTAGTTTTCTCCGGTTCATCGATGGTTATTTGATTCATCAAAGTATGCGCCATGCGCATCGCTTCGGGAACATTCGGTGGCTTGGATGAGGTGACGTTTCCCTTAATGCTCTTAGGGAGTCCCCAAAAGTACCTTTCCATTCGCTTGAATTCCGGGGTGACCATTGTCGGACACATCAGGGCTAGTTCTAAAAATCTCCTGTTGTAACCATCAAGGTCATTCCCAACGGCCTTTAACTGCATGAATTCCATTTCCATCTTTTGGATTTCGGTTCTCGGACAATACTCCTCAATCATAGCCGCTTTGAATTCCTCCCATGGCGTAGCATACGCCTCATCGATACCTTTTGCTTGAGCTAACGTGTTCCACCACGTTAGTGCGCCGTCAGATAGCGTGCAAGATGCAAACTTGGTCTTATTGTCCTCCGAACAGTTGCTAACTCGGAATACTGATTCAAGTTTCTCGAACCATCTGGTGAGACCAACCGGTCCCTCAGTGCCGCTAAAGTTATGTGGTTTACAGCTCTGGAATTCCTTGTAGGTACACCCATTTCGAACGGGTTGAATAATCGGTGGTGGTGGCGGTGGCGGTGGAGCTTGGGGTTGCATTTCCGCAATGGCTGCGGCTACACGTTCTTGGATCATCTCTTCAATTTGAGCAGCAGTAGGTGTGGATCGACCGTTAGCCATGGTGTTCTATACAAACATTTTGACTCAAGTCAAAATCCAGCATTCAATATATAATAATATAGTATACAACAACCAACATGTAAACGGCACAACACATGTTAATTAAGTAACGCAAGTTGATACAAGTACCGCAAAACACCATACAGTAACGTAAATAGAACACTTGTGCAAAAAGTAACATCAAAAAGTTTCCATTCATTAATAATAAGTTTCATACATCATGATAGATTCGTACAATACATAAGTGAAACATAAAACTACAACTAGATTACATCATGAAATCTAATACAAAGGGTCCTACGGTGAAGGTGGGGTAGCTGACGAGTCTAAACTGCCCAAAATGATAGCAGGTGGAACATCCGACATCTGAACAAGGAAAAATAAATTTTCCATGTCAGTAAGTCATAAAGCAAGCACGTATTAGGCCAACAGTTTAAATCATGTATAACAATAAGTAGCATGGCAATAATAATGAATCGTACAGAAGTAGCATGCAGTTGAAAGCAAGTAATATCATACAGTAGTGAAATCATACAGCATATAGCAGGAACAGTAAGCAGCAGCATGCAGTAAGTTCAGCGGAAACAAGTAAACTAGCAAGTTATAGATTAGTCCTATTAGTGAATCCTACTCGGGTCGGTCTTAGACTCACTAATGCAACCTAATTCCCTAAAACCAATGCTCTGATACCAAATGTGATGCCCCGTACAAAACCATCGTGTACGAATCATCAACAACAGGATCATTACAAGGTTAAGTACTATATGCTGTAATAAAAGAAGTTGCATTCACGATAAAAAGGTGATGTCTTAACTGACATCAAATGTTTTACACCAATAGTATGCTTCTACGAATAGCAAGCATGAATAAATGTATGTGACCCTTAGGTCGTTACAAAACATAGTTTCAAATGTATTAAAGTCTGAATGCAAGATAAACAGTTCATGCGGTGATAACACTAGAGCAGCGGGTGTCTACGGCAAGACTAGCACGACAGCGGAAGCAAATAACGTTAAGCACCTGAGAAAAACATGCTTAAAAACATCAACACAAAGATTGGTGAGCTATAGTTTAAGTATAACAGTAAGTAAGGTAGGCCACGAGATTTCAGTGCTACAAAGAGCGTTCCAAAACAGTATGATAAAGTATATGTTAACCGTAGGCACTTGGTAACTAACTTAACGTTTATACCCCCTGAAAGTACACTTGGCAAGTGCGTATGTCTACGAAGTATTAAACACTCATTAAATGCTAGTGCTACTAGCCCGAGTGGGGATGTCAAACCCTATGGATCCATATCTAAGATTCGCGTTCACCGGTTCAAAAACCAATGACTAAACGTTACCGAGCTAAAGGGAATGTTTATGCCGTTGTATAACCCACACATATATATAAGTTTAAGTACTCGTTCCTAGTATGTAAAACATAAAATCCGCATGTATTCTCAGTTCCCAAAATAAGTTAAAGTAAAAAGGGAATGCTGTAACTCACAATGATAAAGTAGCGGTAAAGTATGACTCGGAAAGTAAGCAAGTAATGAAGGTTGTCCAAACGGGTCCTCAACCTAAGTCAAATAGTACTAAGTCAGTAAATCGTCCGAAAAGTTTTAAATGTATGTAAATAAGGTCTTAAGGGTCATCATCATTCATCACCAAACAAAAGGCGTAAAGTAAATTTCGTTCATGAAAGTAGTTTAAAACAAAGGCTGAATTCGATCAGTCACCACAGCCTCTACCCTTACTGAATTAAGGTGAAACCAGTGGCCATGGCTCCGTATATGAGTCCTTTAATTGTGGTAAAATTTACAGAAGCAAACTCGTCTTCTTTTGACCGTGGCGACGGTCTAAGTGCGAGTAGGTCAGAAATTTCTGCACAACGTTAAAAGGACATAGTGACGATCAGAGGGCCATAAATCCTAAACCGTAACTCGGATTAAGACGAGTCCTATATGAAAAGTTATCTACTCGAACAGAGATATTTGAAAATAAAGGTTAAAGTAGCCCAGGTATATTGGTCTGTTGCAGAAACCAGAAAACAGTAGGTAGAAGGCAGAATGCAGAAAAATAATGGGTTCCGGTGAGTTTGGTGCTTGATGTTCATCATGGTTCTCATCCTTGATGCCTATAGCTTCAAGTGTACAACTCATTGATGTGTCTACATCATATTTACCATGGTTTGACCATCATAACCCAAGTGTAAGTCTAAGACATGAAGCACAACTCACTTAAGAGTTGTATGAAGTTTGATGAACCAAAGTTACATCAAAGTCTTAGATCTAACACATACATGAACTTTAAAACTAATAATAAGTTACAAACTTGAAAGTGAACTTATGAAATCAAGATCTTAAGTTGTAGAACATAGTTCTTAGTTTGATCTTGAAGATCCAAGACTCAAAAGTCTAGATCTAACATAAGTGTACAAAGTTATAATTAAAAGTTTCATTTACATGCTCTTGAACTTTTAAAGTTAACTTTAAGTTCAAGATTAATGAGATCAAGGCTAACTAGTAACACTTGACCAATAATAACCAACAAACATGAATATAAAGTGCAAGAATAAAGTGATAAATTAAATAAACAAGTAAAAGGTTCATGGTTGTTCATACTTTTAAAGATTCAACCAAAGTTTGATCTTTAAGAAAAGTAAACCTTAAGTTTACTTCAAGAACTACAAGTATGATTTTAATCAACACATGAACTTGCAATCTTTTAAGAAAGTATATGTAGAACATAACTAGTAAGTTTATGTTCTTGTTTGTCTTGTAAGAACAAGATGATATGAAGAATCAAACTATAGAGTTTGATTCTTGAAACATGTAAGTAAGTAGTAACAACAAAGTTCAAGTAACTAATCAATAACAAGAACAAGTAATTAACAAGCAAAGAATGATGATGATATTGGGGTGTTGGGCCACGATTTTGGCCAAAGAAAAGGAAGGGGAAGAAGCTTGTTACTTACAAGAATTAGAGAGAGTAAAGAGAGAAAATAAGATGCAAGTAATGTGTGTGTTTGAATGAGAAAATACAAGTGAGAAATAAACAAAGTTTGAAAGTAAAAACCACCTCCCCATGAGGCTTAACCGTCGGCCAGCAGAAAAAGGAAGGGGTAGAAGAGGGTCTATTAGGTTCTAACATGTAAAGGTTCAAAAAGGTGGTTACTAGTGTGCATGGTGTTGGAAGAACAAGTAACCATACAAGTAACAAGATTCCTACAAGTATTTACCAACTAGTTAAGTTCTAAAGTGGTACTTACATGTTAGGTTGGACTAGTTAAACCATTTAAGGTGTAGGGTGGGTTTATAAGCCCATATTCAAGAGTCCATTACACTAATCAAAGCCCAAGTTCAATTAATTCACAAGTTAAACTAATTAAAGCCCAAGTAACTAACTAATAACTTTAGTTAATTAAAATGATTAATAAAATCAATCATGAATGTAAATAACATTTAAAAATATTATTCGTGTAAGTCTTGGGTGTCTCAAAGATGTTTCGGGCAATTAAAGTCAAGTACGTTTAGTCATGGCAACATGTAAATGTAATAACATACATTCGTTTAATCATACGTATTAATAATAATAATTATTAATAAATAACGTTGGAAAATCCAGGGTCGTTACATATATCCTCAACATCCTTCTAAGCAAACTTCTAAAATATATATCTCCTACGCAATAACTCTATGATCGATCACCTTCCTACAATCATCTTTGTGTTTTTGGTTGTCTTTGTTATCCCGTATTTCCATCTACTAAAATACATATACTAGAATCACGCTCAATGATATCGCATATTTTATACACGTTTTCCTTAGCGATATTGATCACATTTTAGTCCGTTCGGATACGATTTGGCGGTTATATTGATGATATTAAGAACGTCCGAGTTTGAAGAGTTTATTGTTGAAGAGTGGCGTTTTATGGAGTTTTGAGGCATGTTGTTATTTGATTATTATTATTGGTGCTCCAGGGTTTAAAACGTTAAGTACATATCGGATGTTTGGTTTTCAGTTAGTAAAAATGTTGAAAAAGTGCAAAGAAACATAAGTTGTCAGTTTATGCTTTATGTCGCGGCGCGATGAACATGGCCGCGGCGTGGAGATTAACTCTTTTCAATATCAGGAAAGGGTTTAGAGAAGGGTTCAAAATCAGTTGTATGTCGCGCCACGAGAATCTGAGCCGCGGTGCGGCATTTGCTTATTTTCAATATCAGAAGCAGATTTAAGAAGGTCCCAGTTCACGTGTATTGTCGCGGCGCGACAATAGAGGGCCGCGACGCGGCGGTATGTCGGCCCAGATTATTTTGGAAGGTATTTAAGGCCCGAAAAATACCCTAATTATGCATTCTTGCATCCAGACGAATTCCAGCAGCTTTTTGAGAAAAAAGGGTGATTTTTGGGGAATCCCAAGATCATTCGAACACCTCAATCATTCCAAAAACGCGTCTCGATCCGTTCATCATTCAAGAACACAATTTTTATTAGGTTTAATTCTTACCATCATAATGAATACTTTTAATTGTTTATTTGTGATTTTGGTTTTAGCCATGATTGTTGGCTAAGCACTTTAATGTTTGTCTAGATTGAATATTCGTATGTGTTTGGATGATACTTTAATGTATAATTTGATTAATGTATGATAATTATGAGTTTTGATTAAGAACCATTCTTATGGGATTTGATTATTGTTACTATGCTTGATTAGTGATCTTGTTTGAACAAAGGGAACCTTGTTTCAATTTAGTGAACTAATTTCCAATTGATTTGTCTTAACCAATTGGATGCTTACTGGACCAAGGGGGTAAACCGGGTAACATAGATTGAACAAAATAGGGGTGAATTGTCTGGAGCGAACGCGTACCCAATTGAATCTTAATCTTATAATTAGTTAATTACTAAGTCATAAACGAAAGAGGTCTTTGGTGAAAGGGAACCCTAAGCCAATAAATCCTAGTTTGATGTGTTTGCTAAAAGAGAACTCTGGGTAAACCGACTCTGTAGTTGCATGCATTGATAAATTGAACTAGTGCTTAATAACAAATCATCCGACACTGCGAATAGGAGATCTAGGCGAACATTATTTTATCTATTGAATTCAAATATCTTTACTTTTCGTTGAGTCTGCATTTATTTTCTATAAACTTAAAAACACAAAAATATTGTCTTTTACTTTTGATCTATGCTTGATTTGGCTAATCGTTAAATAGTCACAAAACAAATTATCTCGTACTTTCAATTTTCATAGATTAACTTAGTTTATTTTTATTAGTAGCAATCTTAATTCTCACGTTAAACTGTCCTTGGAACGATTTCGGAATTACCAACTTTATACTATTGCACGATCGGGTACACTGCCCGTTAGTGTGTAGTAATCTTTAAACCGGCATTTTACAGAGATAAATTATATACTAGATTTCATACATCAAGTTTTTGGCACCGATGCCGGGGACAGTTGTGTCAAAAATTAAGATTGTTATCTAATTGTTCTTAGTTTAGTTTTAATTATAGTATATTTTTACTTTTCGTTTATTTTCAATTGAATCGGTGCGTTTAATCGATTGTTAGTTGTGATTTCGCAGATAACAGGTAGTGCATGCCACATACGCGTTCTTCTAATTCTCATATTCTTCAACCATTTGACGAACCCGAAAGAGAGTTATTTAGAGCGTTAAGTCAAGAGAAACAGTCTACAGTGGATTCATCAGCTTCTTCAAGTGATAATATAATTAATTTGGGTAGTAGTGCTGAGACTGTGGTGCCCGATACACCACCTGAAATCCACGAAGAAGAAGACTCTTACGTTTCATTAGATATTTTCGAGACTGAAGAGATGGCCGATCAACCACCTCGTCCTCAGACTATGGCAGAAAAGCTGAAGGCCACCCGAGCTAGCCAAGGCAATTCGATTACTCAACCAAACATCACTCAGCCTTTCCAAATCACAGGGCCAATTCTGAGTTTGATTTCTTCTGATTGCCAATTTCATGGCAAGGATAGTGAGAATGCTAACGAGCATCTTCGTATTTTCAATGATGTTTGCAACCTATTCAAGCTGCATGAGGTTGCCGATACTTGGATCAAGACAAGGCTTTTTCCCTGGATTCTTAAGGGAGAAGCTAAGAGATGGTTAGATAAGCAGCCAGAGGGAGCGATTACCTCTTGGGAAGTTTTGGTAGATAAGTTCTTAGCAAAGTTTTTCCTTGCGTCTCGAGCTGCTAGACTTCAAGCAGATATTTCGCAATTCAGACAAAAGAGCAGTGAGACATTATTTGATGCTTGAGACCGTTATTCTAATATGTTACGCTCGTGTCCGCAACACGGGTTGAATGATTTCCAAAAGGTCCAGATTTTCTATAAGGGGTGTGACATACCAACTCGCCAGAGTATTGATCAAGCAGCAGGTGGTACTTTAATGGATAAGACAGAAGAAGAGGCGTTAGAGATAATTGAAAAGCAAGCTGCCTACACTCACGAATGGCATCAAGATCATGAGTCAACCCGTTCAGCGTCAGTTAAGAGAACCGAAACCACTGGTGCATATGATGATTATGGGTCTATTAATGCTAAGTTAGACAAATTTAGTAGACACTTGGAGAAGTTCGAAAAGGACATGCATGGTATTAAGGTTGTGTAACGACCCTGGATTTTCCAAAGTTAATTATTAATAATTATTATTATTAATACTTGTGATTTAATGAATGTATGTTATTACATTTACATGTTGCCATGATTGCCCGTACTTGACTTTAATTGCCCGAAACGTCTTTGTGACACACGAAACTTTTACGAATAATATTTTTGAATATTATTTACATTCATGATTGATTTTATTAATCATTTTAATTAACTATGGTTATTAGTTAGTTACTTGGGCTTTAATTGGATCGACTTGTTAAATACTTGAACTTGGGCCTTGTTAATGTTATGAACTCATGATATTGGGCTTATAAGCCCACCCTACTTCTTTAGTGGACTCATTAGCCCAACTTAACATGTAAGTATTACATTTAGAGATTAACTAGATAGTTTGATACTTGAAGAATCTTGTTACATGTTACTTCCCATAAAAACACCTCCATTAACCAACTTTTGAAGGCTTTACATGCAAGTGACCAAAGAACAATTTTCTTCCTCTCTTCTCTCCCAATGCCGTCGGCCTACATGGCCTTGGAGAGGGTTTTTGACTTCATTTTTTTATTACTTGTGCACTAGTAATCTCTCATTTCAAACACACACAACTTACATACTTGCAACTTTCTCTCATTTCCCTCAAACACTTCTCTCTTTTCTTGTAAGTATTATGAACATCTTTTCTCCTTTCTTTTCTTGGCCAAAACCGTAGCATATGCTACACATAATCATCATCATCATTTATTATTCATTGTTGTTTTGTTACATGTTCTTGTTTAATGTTCAAGTACTTACTTGTTGTTGTTGTAGTTATTCTTTACTAATTACAAGAATCAAACTACCTAGTTTCATTCTTCATTTATCTTGTATTTACAAGAACATACAAGAGCTTAAACTTTCTAGTTATGCTCTACATTTAATGTTTTGAAAGATTAAAGTTCATAGTTGTAAAGTCATACTTGTAATTCATGAAGTAAACTTAAAAGTTTACTTTCTTAAATATCAAACTTTGGTTTGAATCTTTAAAGTATGAACAACCCATGAACTAGTTACTTGTTTACTTAGCTTGTTTCTTTATATTATGCACTTTAAATTCATGTTTGTTGGTTAAGATTGGTCAAGTGTTACTAGTTAACTTTGATCTCATTAATCTTGAACTAAAAGTTAACTTTAAAAGTTCAAGAACATGTAAGTAAGCTTTCTTTAATTATAACTTGGTACACTTATGTTAGATCTAGACTTTTGGGTCTAGGATCTTCAATATCTAACTAAGAACTATGTTCTACAACTTAAGATCTTGATTTTATAAGTTTATTTCAAGTTGTAACTTAATATTACTTTTACATTCCATGTATGCGTTGAATCTAAGACTTTGATGTAACTTTGGTTCATCAAAACACTTGCAACACTTAAGTGAGTTGTGCTTCATGTCTTAGACTTACACTTGGGTTATGATGGTCAAACCTTGGTGAAAATGATGCAAACACATCAACGATTTATACACTTGAAGCTATATGCATCAAGGATGAGAACCATGATAAGCATCGAGCACCAAGAACCACCGGAACCTACTGACCCTACTGTTTTACTATTTTTGTGTCTGACCCGTATGACCTGGGCTACTGTAAAGATGATTTTCAGGTAGCTCTATTCGAATAGATAACTTTTCATTTAGGACTCGTCTTAATCTGAGTTACGATTTAGGATTTATGGCCCTCCGATCGTCACTATGTCTTTTAACGTTGTGCTAAAAATTCTGACCTACTCGCACTTAGACCATCGCCACGGTCAAACAAAGACGAGTTTGCTTCTGGGATTTTTACCACAACTAAAGGACTTATATACGGAGCCATGGCCACTGGTCTCACCTTATTTTAGTAGGTATAGAGGCCGTGGTGACTGACCGAAATCAGCCCTTGTTTTAAACTCTTTCCTTGAACAAAACTTACTTTATACCTTTCGTTTGATTATGAATGATGATGAAACTTAAGACCTTATTTACATACTTTTAAACCTATTCAGACGATTTACAGACTTTGTACTATTTGACTTAGGTTGAGGACTTCCCGGACCTACGTACTTGCTTATTTCCCGACTCGACTTTACCGCTACGTTATCATTGTGAGTTATAGCATTCCCTTTTTACTTTAACTATTTTGGGAACTGAGAATACATGCGCATTTTACGTTTTTACATACTAAGCACGAGTACTTAAACTTATATATGTGTGGGGTATACAACGGCATAAACATTCCCTTTAGCTCGGTAACGTTTAATCATTGGTTTTTGAACCGTGAACGCGAATCTTAGATATGGATCCATAGAGTTTGACATCCCCACTTGGGCTAGTAGCGCTAGCATTTAACGGGTGTTTAATACTTCGTAAACATACGCACTTGCCAAGTGTACTTTCAGGGGGTATAAATGTTAAGTTAGTTACCAAGTGCCCACGGTTAACATATACTTTACCATACTGTTTTGAAACGCTCTTTGTAGCACTGAAATCTCGTAGCCTACCTTACATACTGTTATACTTAAACTATAGCTCACCAACCTTTGTGTTGACATTTTTAAGCATGTTTTTCTCAGGTGCTTAAGGTTGCTTCCGCTGTATACTAGTCTTGCTGTAGACACCCGCTGCTTTAGAGATGTCACTGCATGAACTACTTTATCTTGCATTCAAACTTAATTACATTTGGAACTATGATTTGTAACGACCTAAGGGTCATGTACTATTATCTTTGCTCTATTCATAGGAGCATATTTTCGATGTAAAACATTCGACGTTAGTTATGACGTCACCTTTTATCTTGAATGAAAACGTATTTTGAAATAGCATATAGTGTTTGACCTTGTAATGATCATGTTGTTGATGATTCGTACACGATGGTTTTGTACGGGGCATCACAGGTTGGTTGTGAGTTTTGCGGGGGATTACATTTAGGAAAAGATTGTGATGCAGGTTTGACTATGAACCAGAAAGAAGAGATCGCTTATATTAGTCAACAGAACAACAATCAGTTTCAGGGCCGTGCGCAGTTTAATAGGAATTTCAACAATCCTTATAATCCTCAAGGTAATCAAGGTTCGAGGTTTCAGCCGGGATCTAGTGAAGGATATCAACAGCAAGCTCCCGGATATTTTCAGAAGCCCCAAGCCGAAGAGAAAAAGTCCAACCTTGAAGCGATGATCGAAAAGCTTGTGATGTCTCAAACTCAGCTTGTTACTACTGTTACCCAAAACAATGAGAAGAATGATCAAATGTTTCAAAATCAACAGGCGGCTATTCAGAATCTGGAGAAACAAATTGGTCAACTTGCTAATCAGAGTAATGAGAGGAAATCGGGGGAGTTACCGAGTAAAACAGATACTAACCCGAAGAATGGGAACGTTAATGCTATCACCACCCGAAGTGGTTTAGCATATGATTCACCAAGGAAGCCCGATGAGTACGATTTGAGGGTGCCGTTAGCTAAGGATAGTGAAACAGTTGTTGTTAGTGAACCAGAGGAGGAAAAGGAGCCGGAACAGGTGATTGAGAAGGTTATCAGGGTACCGAAAACCGTTTCTTCTAAACCGGTAGTTAAAGAGTATCACCCACCGCTCCCATTCCCGAGGAAGCAGAGATTGGAGAAGCTTGAGGTGGAAAAGTCCAAATTCATGGACTTTATTAAAAAAGTTAATATAAATATGCCTTTTATTGATGTGATTGCAGGTATGCCAAAGTATGCAAGGTTTCTGAAGGATTTGCTGACTAACAGGAAGAAGCTGGAGAACGATTCTTCAGTCAGGTTGAATGCCGCATGCTCAGCGGTAGTTGCAAATAAGCTTCCCGAGAATCTTGAGGATCCTGGGAGTTTCACCATTCCTTGTTTACTTGGTAATTTAGACTGTGTGATGGCTTTGGCGGATTTGGGGGCTAGCATAAATTTAATGCCTTATTCTATTTATTTACAGCTAGACCCCGGGGAGTTAAAACCCACGCGTATGGCTATTCAGCTAGCTGACCGCTCTATTAAATTCCCTCGTGGAATTGTAGAGAATATGCTAGTTAAGAACGGGTCGTTGGTTTTCCCAGCTGATTTCGTGGTTTTGGATATGGAAGTGGATGAAAGGATTCCACTTATTTTGGGTCGGCCATTTTTGAATACTGCTAGGTGTATCATCGATGTTTATGGCCAAAAGTTGACCCTTAAGATAGATGACTTGAGTGCAACATTCTCAATCGACCATGCTTTAAAATACCATGCCTACACTGATGATACATGTTATTTTCTTAACACTGTGGATGTCCAGTCTGAGTTTTTACCGGAATTCCCAGAGTTACAGGGTTCAGGAGAATGCTCCTTGGTTGAAATTGATGAAGAGTTGCAGGTTGAGGAGGTGGATATTTTAACCGCCTTGTTGGTGAATGACTATGAGCCGACTGAGGAGGAGTTCAAAGAACTCGAACGTGATGTGGATTACCGGAGCAAGTCTTCAATTGAAGAACCTCCCGAGTTAGAATTGAAGCCACTTCCAGATCATTTGGAATACGCTTATTTGCAGGAGGAATCTAAGCTCCCAGTAATTATTTCTTATTCTCTTACTACAGGTCAGAAAACTGAACTTGTGACCATGCTAAAGGCCAATAAACCGCCCATTGCGTGGAAAATTCACGAAAACAAGGGTATTAGTCCCTCCTATTGCACCTACACAATTATAATGGAGGATAACTCCAAACCTGTGGTGCAACGTCAAAGGAGGTTGAACCCGCACATGCAAGATGTCGTGAAGAAAGAGATCATTAAGCTCCTTGATGCAGGTCTGATTTACCCGATTTCTGACAGTCCGTGGATTAGTCCGGTATAATGTGTACCTAAGAAAGGTGGTATGACTGTTACCACCAATGATAAAAACGAGTTAATTTCCACTCAAACTGTCACGGGGTGGCGTGTTTGTATTGATTATCGTACGTTGAATGACGCCACATGCAAAGACCATTTCCCGTTATGTTTCATGGATCAAATGCTAGAGAGGTTGGCGGGAAACAACTTCTATTGTTTTCTTGATGGTTTTTCTGGCTATTTTCAAATTTCTATCTCGCCCGAGGACCAAGAGAAAACCACTTTCACGTGCCCGTATGGCACATTCTCATACCGTCGCATGCCCTTTAGCCTTTGCAACACTCCGGCCACTTTTCAAAGGTGCATGATGGCCATATTCCATGATATGATAGAAGATTGCATGGAGGTGTTCATGGATGACTTTTCGGTTTTCGGTGACACTTTCGATTCATGCCTTCTTAATTTAGAGCGGATGTTGGTAAGGTGTGAGAAATCTAATCTTGTGCTCAACTGGGAAAAGTGTCATTTCATGGTACAAGGGGGCATAGTTCTCGGGCACAAGAATTCTAGGAACGGTATTGAGGTGGATCCCGTGAAGGTAACAGCTATTAAGAACCTTCCACCTCCCACCGATGTTAAGGGTTTTCGGAGTTTTCTAGGGCACGCTGTTTTTTACCGGCTGTTCATTAAGGATTTTTCTAAAATCGCTAACCCGATGAACAAACTCCTCGAAAAGGGCACACCTTGGAACTTCTCCGAAGAGTGCCAAAAGGCATTCGAACTTCTTAAGGAGAAAATCATCAATGCACCTATCATAATTGCTCCGAATTGGTCCCTTCCATTCGAGCTTATGTGTGATGCATCCGATTTTGCTGTTGGCTCTGTTTTGGGCCAAAGGGTCGAGAAACATTTTCGACCCATCTATTATGAAAGCAAGACCTTGCAAGGAGCACAATTAAATTATACTACCACTGAAAAAGAGCTCCTTGTGGTGGTCTTTTCGTTTGATAAGTTCCGGTCCTACATAGTCTTATCTAAGACTATTGTCTTTACGGACCATTCTGCTCTAAAGTACCTTTTCGCCAAGTCGGATGCCAAACCTCGACTGCTTAGATGGATCTTGCTTTTGCAAGAATTTGATATCGAGATCCGGGATAAGAAGGGTGCTGAAAACCTCGCGGCCGACCACTTGTCTAGACTCGAGAATCCAAATCTCGAAGTCCTTCATGAATCGAGTATCCATGATGATTTTCCCGATGAATATCTCATGAAGATGGACAAGGTGGACGAGCCATGGTATGTGGACATTGCTAATTATCTCGTTGGGAAATTCTTGGAAAAAGGATGGTCACATCAAAAGAGGAAGAAATTCTTCAGTGACCTTAAGTACTATTTCTGGGAGGATCCCTATCTTTTTCGTTGTTGTCCCGATGGGGTTATCCGTGAAGGGGCCCGTCCTAATCCATCTGGACGAATACATTACATTTGGTTACATCGCGAGGTACTTGACCTCTATATGATACATTTTACAAACATTGCATTCGTTTTTAAAAGACAAACTTTCATTTCATTGAAAGTTGACTGCATGCATACCATTTCATAATATATCCAACTATAATTGACTTAATAATAATCTTGATGAACTCAACGACTCGAATGCAACGTCTTTAGAAATATGTCATGAATGACTCCAAGTAATGTCTCTAAAATGAGCAAATGCACAGCAGAAGATTTTTTTAATACCTGAGAATAAACATGCTTTAAAGTGTCAACCAAAAGGTTGGTGAGTTCATTAGTTTATCATAATCAATCATTTTCATCATTTTAATAGACCACAAGATTTTCATTTCCATTTCTCATAAATATACGTCCCATGCATAGAGACAAAAAAATCATTCATATGGATTGAACACCTGGTAACCGACATTAATAAGATGCATATAAGAATATCCCCATCATTCCGGGACATCCATTGGACATGATATAAAAACTCGAAGTACTAAAGCATCCGCTACAATGGATGGGGTTTGTTGGGCCCAATAGATCTATCTTTAGGATTCGTGTCAATTAGTAGACTGGTTTACTAATTCTTAGACTACCAAGCAAAAGGGGCATATTCAGCTTCGATCATTCAACCATATAATGTAGTTTCGATTACTTGTATCTATTCCGTAAAAAATTTATAAAAGCGCATGTATTCTCAGTCCCAAAAATATATATTGCAAAAGCATTTAAAAGGGGAGTAATGAAACTCACAATATGATATTTTGTCGTAAAAATATTCACACGACGAAGCTGAACAATGCAGGGTTGACCTCGGATTCACGAACCTATATCATTCATATATATATATATATATATATATATATATATATATATATATATATATATATATATATATATATATATATATATATATATATATATATAACATATTCTTGTAATCGAATAATTCTATTTATTATTATTAATGATGTATTTGTTATATTTAATAATTTATAAGTTTCATTATTTATTTATATATTTTCATTTTTATATATAGAAATTTTAATATAGTTAAGTTATGTAATTTAGATATATTTGTGTATATGTAATCTTTATTTTATACTTATAATCTTAACAATATATTTAAAACCTTTATTTTTCATAATCATAATAATTTTAATGATGTTGATAATAATAATAATAATAATAATAATAATAATAATAATAATAATAATAATAATAATAATAATAATAATAATAATAATAATAATAATAATAATAATAATAATAATAATAATAATAATAATAATAATAATAATAGTAAAAATGTTACTTTTAATGATACTATTAGCTTTAACAAAAACGACAGGTTTGGGAAATAATGTTACTTTTAGTAATAATGGTAATACTAATGATAATAATACTGATAATAATAATCATTTTAGTAATGTTACTACTAATGATATTAGTGACAATGATAATATTAATAAGGATAATGATATTATTAGGAATGATATTTATGTTAATACTAATAATAATATATTAATACTAAAAATGATACTAATACTATTATTAGTGAAAATAAAAATGATTTGTATCATTTCCTAAGAATAATAACAATATTAATAGTAATAATCATAGTAATATTAGTAATACCAATATTAATAAAAATGATAATTCTAAAATTTCCATAATAATACTTTTAATGATATTGATAAGGATAACAATAATACTAGTAACAATATTAATGATAATATATTAATAATAACAATAATCTTAATCTTAATTATTATAATAATAATAATAATAATAATAATAATAATAATAATAATAATAATAATAATATTAATAATATTAATAATAATAATACTTATAACAATAACAATAACAATTTATGATAATAATAATAATAATAATAATAATAATAATAATAACAATAATAATAATAATAATAATAATAATAATAATAATAATAATAATAATAATAATAATAATAATAATAATAATAAAAATTGAGGCTACCTTTAAAAAAATTCGAATTAAACCAAAACTGCCATAAACAAGGCTCGAACCCGAGACCTCTCGGTTAACCGACACATACACCAACCATCACGCTGCTGCTACACTTCTGAATATATTCGTATTTTATTTATATTTAAACTGTTCTTCCTAAATTAACTTCTTCTTCTTTGATTAACTCTCGCGACCAGAACAATACCACATTCAATAACAGCTAAACTAAAGTTTTAATTGAGATATGAAGATGAAACGTAGCAAACCAGAGATAAGGATTGATTTATCAAAACAGAAAAAAATAAAAAAAATAATAAAAGCTGAAACAGAAAAAGGAAGAACACGTTTGACTCAAATTCGATTTTTAATTTTTAGAACGTTTCAGGCTATCATTAAAAAATGAAAAAGTTTTTAAATCACTATTAGAAACTATCTGGATCCTTAATTGAACCTAAATCATCATATGGAAATCGAATTTCGCTATGAACAATAATGTTGACTTTTGAATCCGAAAGTTTGACTTGAAAATTAGAAATCGATAAGAATAATTGGACTATGAAACTTTGTAGACAGTTTAAATGGAAGATTTCTAGCATTACTGCATTTACACATTTTGAAATTCATTAAGAAATCGAAGAGTTTGAATAACTGATACAAAACAGGGGTCGACGTGTTTTCTTGAGTTCTTTTCTGTTTAAATTCAATTCTATAAAAGTTGTAAAAGGGTTTTGTGATTGATAAATGATAATGTGATATCAATAATTATTACATACAACTGGAATTGATGAAATTAAATAGGAATCGCAAGTCGACAGTTTAACTCATTCGTACAGAGGAAAAAAATAAAATAAAATAAAAACCTGATGTGGACGCTAAACAGATTTTTGGATTGTTGTTTGGATTAGGTCGTGATTTGTACTGGGAGTAAATTAGCTATAGATTGAAAGAGATTGATACTAAATTCGATTATGTGATGATATAGTTCTGTATTTTATTTAATTAAAATTTATAACAATAATATATTAATAACAGATTTATTGAAAGTCTGTATGTATGTATATACAGATTCATATATGTATATATCAGTATATACTTTGTATATGTATTTATATATGTAAAATTGTATTTCGCATATATACATGTATATGTATTTGTAATTATATAAGTGTATTAATAATAATAATATTATTAATAATAGGTATATAAATAATAATACAATTAATAATAATGATAATAATATCAATAATTCTAATAATTAGTAATTAATAATAATACTAATAATATTAATAATGATTTTATTAATAACAAATAAATAATAGTATTATTGATAATAATTATTATTAACTATAACGTTCATAGTAATATTAATAATAACATTGATAATATTATAAATAAAATACTAGTACAAATATATTTACAATAATAGAATTATAACTTTACTACTAGTTGTAATATTGACAATAATGACAATAATTCAAATGTCTCAAATTTCAGTATTATAATTTTAATAATATTAATATCAATATTAATATTACTAATGATATTTAATGTAATAAAAATATAATAACTTTATTTAACTTGGAATTACATTTTATATATTAATATTACAGCTTATTAATTATGTAATATTTAATAATTATAACATATGTTACATGACATCATTTATTGAATATTTAATTACAACATAATAATTATTGATAGTAATCCTATATATATATATATATATATATATATATATATATATATATATATATATATATATATATATATATATATATATATATATATATATATATTCTTTTTAATAGTAACATAGTTATTCTATTCATTATTTTACATTTTTAATTCTAATTAAAAGTATTTTGTTAATTCAAAATATCATATATATATATATATATATATATATATATATATATATATATATATATATATATATATATATATATATATATATATATATATATATATATATATATATATATATATATACATATTTGTTATACACAGTTGTTCGTGAATCGTTGGGAATAGTCGAAGGGTAATTGATTCCATGTAAACAGTTCAAAAATTTTGAGACTCGACATCATAGACTTTTGCTTATCGTGTTGAAATAATTAAAGATAAAGTTTAAATTTGATCGGAAATTTCTGGGTCGTCACAGTACCTACCTGTTAAAAAAATTTCGTCCCGAAATTTGATCGAGGTTGTCATGGATAGCAATAAGAATGTTTTCATGGAGAATAATGAGCTGATAAATAGAGTTTTATTACTGTTGAGTAATATGAATAAGATAATTCGATTTTCTCGAAAAGTACGAGTGAAGCTATCACAAAAGAATGAAATAAGAAATAAAGTTTCGTCATAACTTTTGACGTTGTCTTGGTTGAATTCAGAAAATAAGGTGCGTCTTAACTTTTGACGTTGTCTTGGTTGAATTCAGAAAATAAGGTGCGTCTTAACTTTTGACGTTGTCTTGGTTGGATTCAGAAAATAAGGTGCGTCTTAATTTTTGACGTTGTCTTGGTTGAATTCCGGAATTCAAGGGATTTAAAGAAAATCTTCAAAATCTAAAAGATTTGATTCTTCGGCGAGTAAGGAAATTAAGATCTCTATAATTAAATACGGTGATCTGCCTCGATTACTCTGTTTGATATTTCTATTATAAATTAAGCTCTTTCGTTCAATTATTCTCACCATTCGTATACTTTCTTTCTTAGTCCATACATCCAAAAGATTGTGAAAATGCTTAATCCAGTTCTAATCCTTGATATTTTCTTAATTATCATTTCTGTCATCCTTCTTTTCAATCTTCCACCAGAAAAATCTGTTTACTTTTACTATTACCTTGGGGTGATACTATTCTTAATTATACCGTGTCTTTATATTGCTACTCGTATTAATATCCACGATTTGTAACCTCTGTGTTGTTATTGGGCTTTATATTTTCTCTTATATTTTGGAACTCTTTGCCTTTTTATTCTCTTCTCGACCTCTAGTAAAGCGAGTAATGGTCCAGAATTTGTAAGTATGGAGTTTCGAATGAACTTAATGTTCTAAACAAGAAAGAAAGTAATAGCACGATTTGATTTGTCAAATTACCAGAATCATTGAGAATAGAACTATCAAGAATATACTTTCTTGATATGCTCAGAAGTTAAGCAGAATGAAAGAGTTATGTAACAGGGCCAATGATGACATTATGATCTGTGAATCATCACGTTCCATTAGAAACTCAGCATGACTTACTGTAATATAATCACGTTGATCAAGTGTCATTATATTATACTAACTCATGCATCAATTCCCAACACTACTTCAAAATCATTCATAATTCAAACTCGAATTTTAGAGAAATTTAGAAACTAAGGTAGTTTCCTTTATTATGTAATATAGATAGCACGAAGAGATAAATAATTTCGGATGAGAATATTTATGAAAATATCTTCAGAAATATCGAAGATATTTATGATGATATTTTGGAATTTCTAAGTTCGATGGTTGATGAATAAAGATTTTCCGCAAGATTTTAACATGAGTATGAAGCAAGATATTCGTTGAAGGTTTTATAGGATCCAGAATTACCTGGTTTCTTTGAATATATGGTATGGTCCTTGTATTTGGCCTTGGTCTCCTTCATGGTTTGCTCAATCTGTTTTTCAGTACCAAATTTTCTATTGAACATTCCTAACACTCCCTTCTTTATCATCAAACTTTTGGCCGTTTAGACCATCTACAATTTTTCTGTTTCCTCTACATTTAATGCTATGATATCAGAATCATCGGTTATCAATCCGAGGTGGTTTCAGGAGAATTGTGCTTTTAGATGATTAACCGCTGATGGTAATATGGTGGAATATAAAACGTTCCCCGGTAACAATAAAAGAATACACATATATATCATGGTGATAATAAGGTTGTTTCGAATGAAAAGTCGAAGTTGACTTGCTGGAGCTGTGACAAAATTTGCTACTTTGAAAAGAATTACCAAGTTATTTTGGGTAATAATAACACTTAAGGAATTAGCATAGATACGTGTTAAACATTTATTCAGGTTCCGAGTGTTTTCAGGTGCATAACTATAGGCATCAATCTTTTCTTCCGTAGATGAAGTGCGGTTGGTTCCTAATAGTGCTCCAAATGAACATATATTTAGGCACAATATCCTTCCAATATGTAAAGCTTTTAGTTGCAATTGTTCTATTTTTCATGCGATCGCATGAAGCCAGATTCCTGGCCAGGTCCTATATATTCAGCATTTTTCGACGAGTAAAACATACCTTTTTCTTTTCCTTCATATGTAACGTAAATATATATATATTTATAAAATAATTTTAATTTTAAGTTAATAATAATAATGTTATTTTAAGAATGTTTTACGGGTTTTATGTCGAAATTCTGTCCGTGCAACGCTACGCGATTAATCACCACTGTAAGCTATGTGCTTCCTTTTTAAATTAATGTCTCGTAACTAAGTTATTATTATGCTTATTTGAGCCGAAGTAATCGTGATGTTGGACTAAAATATTAAGACGGGGTTATTGGATTTTGTACCATAATTAAGGTTTGGACAAAAGACCGACACTTGTGAACATTGGACTATTGACTATTAATAGGTAGGGGGTATTGTCTAATCGAATGACAACTCATTGGAACCTGTCGAACCTATCTTCAAATTAGTTAATATAATAATTATTAAAATGATTATGTATGTCCTATTTAGTGACGTTTATACGACATCTTTTACGATCATTTAATTAATTATTCGGGTTGGGTGATTGATTATTCATTCTGATCAAGTGGGTAAATTAATATTCATATCTCATTAAAACAGGGGTGGATTACATACAAGGATAATTGGTGTAATTGTTAACAAAGTAATAAAACCTTGGATTACACGCAGTCGATAACCTGGTGTAATTATAAACAAAGTATTAAAACCTTGTTACAGTTCGAATCCCTAATTAGTTGGAATATTTGACTTCGGGAATAAGGTTAATTTGACGAGCATTTTATAATTATGACCGATGGACTATTATGGACAAAAACTAGATAGGTATCAAATACACCAGGACAAAGGACAATTAACCCGGGTAACAATTAATTAAAATCAAAACGTCAAACATCATGATTACGGAAGTTTAAATAAGCATAAAACTCTTATTTCGTATTTCATCGTACCTTTATTTACTGTCATTTTAATTACCGCAATTTACTTTATCGCAATTTAAATTCTGTCATTTATATTATCGTCATTTATCTTTACGCTTTATTTAAAATCGACAAACCGGTCATTAAACGGTAAAAACCCCCTTTTATAATAATATTAATATATATAATTATATATATTTTATATAAATATAGTTGTTAAAAATATAGAGTTAAACTCAGCTAGCTCCCTGTGGAACGAACCGGACTTACTAAAAACTACACTACTTTACGATTAGGTACACTGCCTATAGTGTTGTAGCAAGGTTTAGGTATATCCACTCTATAAATAAATAAATAACTTGTGTAAAATTGTATCGTATTTAATAATATTTCACAATAAAAATATAACTATTTCGTATACACCTCGCATTACATCAAGTTTTTGGCGCCGCTGCCGGAGACCCGAAAGCAAAACGCTATAAAAAAAATTTAGTTTTTAAGTTATAACTTATATTATTATTTTGTAAACTTAAAAAATCAAATTATAAATTAAAAACAGAAAAAAAAAATTTAATAAGTAATTGCAATCGGGCGTGGTACTGTAGCAGCCCAATTTGTGATCCGAAATTCAGGCCCATGCGATCGCATGAACCGGAAGCTTCAAATCCATGCGACCGCATGGCTCTGTCTGACACGCCTGAAACCTTGCTGGTACGGATTAGGGTTAGTATAATTTAATTATTATTATTATTATTAAACCCTAATTAGGGTTAATTATTTTATTAATTAGTTTTAGTTTTATTTATTTTGTATTTTTAAGTTATAATTAGTTTTATTAATATAATAAATTAATACTTTTATAAAATAATAATATAAAAATAATATTTTTATAAAAATAAATAATTTTATTATTTTTATATCTTTTTATAAATTGTATATTTTAATCGTTTATTTCGTAATTTGTATATTTATCGTTTGTAACTAGTTTTAAACTTAGTATTTTGACATAGTAGCTCTAGATTTTTAGGCTTTGCCGTAAAATCCCTTAAGTGCTTTTTCTTTAAACTAAGATTTAGGTGCTTTAGAATTTTGCGACGCCGTTTTAAGATTTTAGTACTTTTTAAGTTATTGCCATTTTAGATATAGAATTCCTTTTAAGCTTTAAATCCTTTAGACGCAACTTTTAATTTTTAATTTTTAGACTTTTAAGTTTCGACGTTTTACTTTCTTATTATTATTTTTTGACATTTATTTTTCGACGTTTTTCGACGCACTCTTTTTCTTTCTTATTTCTCGACGCTCTAGTTTTTAGGACATAGAATTTTCTATTTCTTCTCCAAAATTTCAAAACGAAAAATTATTTTAAGCGGTTAATTTGATAGACATCCAAAATTTTCTGGTTCGTAGTAATAGTTGGATTTGTTAGTGGCGAGTTGTGGGCTTCCGATTTAAAGGGTCCTGGCTACCTGCTGCATCTATTGGCTATTCGAAACGTGGGCAAAATCAGAAAAGTCTATTAATTTGATAACTTATATAATTTTTTATATTTTTTATATTTATAACTAATAGAATATTCAGTGAATGCACCGAGCAAAACGTTCACCACCTTTCATACGTTCACCACCTGTAACTCGATCAAGACATCTAGCCAATATTGTCGCCGTTGATTTTTATTTAGAATCGTCATCTAGTCGACTAAGTACTCCAATTCAAATTTTCGATAATCCATTTTTTGAACCCGACCTCACAATTGAAAACCCGAAGGATATTCAAGGACAATTCCAAGATCCTGAACCACTAATCATTCCTCCTGAACCACAAACCGTTAAATCAGAATCCTCCAGTGATTCGTATTCAACAAATTCTAAAATGGAAGTAACGGAACCTCTAAGTATGGAAGACCGAATGAGAGCCACACGCACGGGCCAAGGTCACGCCATTATTAACCCAGATATTAATGCGCTAGATTATGAAATCAAAGGACAAATCCTACACATGGTAACTAATCAATGTCAATATAGTGGTACGCCAAAAGAAGATCCAAACGAACATCTTCGAACCTTTAATAGGATCTGTACTCTATTCAAAATCAGAGAAGTTGAGAATGAGCAGATCTATCTTATGTTATTTCCCTGGACTTTAAAGGGAGAAGCCAAAGATTGGTTAGAATCGTTACCTGAAGGGGCGATCGACACATGGAATGTTTTAGTTGAAAATTTTCTTAAACAATTCTTTCCGACATCTAAAGCTGTGAGACTTCAAGGAGAAATAGTTACGTTCACACAAAAGCCAAATGAAACTCTATATGAGGCGTGGACAAGATTTGGAAAGTTGTTTAGAGGATGTCCTCAACACGGCTTAGACATTTATCAAATAGTACAAATATTCTATCAACGTGTCGACGTTGCTACACGAAAAGACATCGACATAACAGCTGGTGGTTCCATTATGAAAAAAACCGCAACCGAAGCTCACAAAATCATTGATAACACAGCATCCCACTCTCATGAGTGGCACCAAGAAAAAGATATCTTTCGTCCATCTAAAGCGGCTAGAGCCGATTCTAGCCATGACCTTGATTCCGTTTCCGCAAAAATAGATGCTTTCGAGAGACGAATGGAAAAGATGAATAAATATATTCACGCAATACGAATCAGTTGTGAGCAATGCGGTGGACCACACTAAACGAAAGATTGTCACATTGAGCAAACGATGGAACAACGTGAGAATGTTTCCTACATGAACCAAAGGCCGAGAAATAATTATCAAAATAATTATCAACCTCCAAGGCCAAACTTCAATCGAAATCAAAACATTCTTTACAATCCAAATGGACCTAACAATAACTCATACAACAACAAGGTCCGAATAACCAACCAACTCAAAACAACACTTTCAATCAACAAAGATCTAGCTTGTATAAACCATCACAACAAATCGAAGAGAAAAAGCCAAATCTAGAAGAAATGATGGCAAAGCTAATGGAATCTCAAACACAATTTATTACATCTCAAACCCAAACAAATGAGAGGTTTGATCAGTCATTAAGAACTCAACAAGCTTCCATTTTGAATCTAGAAAAACACGTAGGTACTCTTGCTAGCATGATGAGTGAGAGGGAACAAGGAAAGCTACCGAGTAATACTGAAGTAAATCCTCGGAATGAGAATGTTAATATGGTATCAACGAATTCTGAAAAACCAGCATCAGAAGATGGAAAGGTTTTTGATGTGAGTAACAATGAAGAAGTTACAACACCACCACCACCCGAGTATGTAAAGCCAGTGGTGGCACCATACAGACCACCCATCCCGTTTCTAAGAAAAGGAGTTGAGTATGAGCAAGTAATAGATAATAAAGTTTGTGATACCTCTGGAAAGAAGAAGAAGAAGAATAAGAAAGTGCAAGAAACAAAAACTGTAAAAATAAACCCGGTGAAGACAGTTCCACCAAACCTCCACCCAGGTTGGGTGATCCGGGTGAATTTATTGTTCCTTGTCTACTTAGTGATTGTGTCATGTATGATGCACTAGCAGATTTAGGTGCGAGTGTGAGTGTTATGCCTCTTTCATTATATAAGAGATTAGGAGTAGGTGAGTTAAGTCTAACGAAAATGAGTGTTCGACACTTTGATTAAACCATTAGGCACCCAGTTGGAATTGCTGACAACTTACCCGTTCAATTAGGTAATTTAACGTTTCTAGTCAAATTTATTGTCATTGACATAGAAGAGGACCCAAACATTCCTCTAATTTTAGGTCGACCATTCTTAGCGTCCACCGGGGCATTATTTGATGTAAGAAAAGGTAGAATGACACTTAGTGATGGTGACAAATCGGTCACCTTTGTGATTCAAAAGTCTAAATCTCCACCAACCAAAATCGTTGAACCAACAAAAACGATTGGTAAGAACCATATTGTTTTTACCAACTTCAACGGTAGTGCTTAACAATAATAAAACGCCTAAGTGTGGGGAAGATGAAGTAACACCTAATGATGACCTGATAACAAAGAACCCCGTTGTTGATGCGAAATTAAATGACCCCGTTATTAATAGTTCAATGAAGAAACTTATTAAACGGATTCGCGATGCTAGAACCAAGGGGAACTTTAAGTTATGTAACCGATTAATATCCAATCTATCGCCTAAAGAAAAGACAAAACTAGTTGAATTTGTAGATATTGCACAGGAATCTGACCAATGGCTCAAAGCAAAAGTCACAGATATGCAAGTTGATTATGGTCCAAGAGAAATTGACAATGAAGTTAATCACAATTTCGACACCACAGCTACCTAAGTGTGGGGAGATTCAAATGTTCAAAGAAAATACTGTCTAAAGTTAGTTGTTCTGTTCTCGTGTAGTTCCGAGAATGGAATCTGATTGGTCTTTTCCACTAGCAGACACTAAAGAACTAGTTTTCTCCCCCCATTCTAAATTTTTTGTTTTGTAGGTTTTGTATGAAATTAATTTGCATTTTTAAATTTAAGTTTTGTGTGATTTTAAAAAACAAAACAAAAATTACTTTATTTCATTAAGTTTAAAAAATGATTTCTAAGATTCATCGTAAGTTGAAGACTAGATCATGGAATCGAAATTGCTTTACCCGAGGGCGGGGTGACAAATTTTGTTATCATTATTTTTAATATTATTGATTTAAAGTATACCAAAAAAAAATAAAAAAAAAATCCAAAAATCTTTGCTTTTAAAACAATCGCTTTAAAAACGACAAATTTTAAATTTTATTGAGGGACGGACTAGGTAAACATACCGAAACTACCTAAAGAAAAGGAAACAAAATATTAAAAACATTATTCATTTAAATTGTTTTAATAAATAAATGTTTTTATATAAAAATATGTTTGCAAACTCGGTATTTTTAATCACTTTTCTACACTAATCACCCTTATGAATTTATAATTATAGTCTGATTTCATGTAAATGAGGGCATTGCATGATCTCAAGTGTGGGGAAGGGTTATAAATTCTCTCGGGTTTACACTTGGTTTATTTGCCAAATTTTGTGAAAATTTGAAAAAATTTCAACTAAATGAATTCAAAATCATGTTTACACATATTTATGAATGATAAAACTAGGTGTTAATGCCGAAATTATTGTTACCTCAGAGAGAACATAAATTGAGAAACAACCCAAAACGCTTGAATTCATTTAAAATGGAATAGGGGAGAATAAAAAGGCAAAGAAAAAAATAAATAAAAGCTAAGTGTAGGAAGAATTTACCAAGTTATTTAAAACACATATCACATATGTTTGTACAAGATTATTACAGGTACTTTTGTTTTGAACGATTTTAATCAGTTTTACCTAATTTACTGTAATATATTTGAAAGAAATATGGATCTGCACGATGAATCAATTCCATCATTAAAAGGAAGTAAAGTCTTTTGAAAAAGATACGCGCTTCTTTATTTAGGTCAGGAAGTTGTCGTCCAGACCAGCTGTAGGTTGACGAAAAATCTAGAAAAGTCATCACTAAAATCAGCAGGAAATCCACGGACCTCAACATCAAACAGGGTCGCCAAGTGGTCAGACTTATCCTAACCATGAGAGGATCTGTCTCGTAAAATGGGGAGGGCGCCATGCAAATTAGCTTGATAAGACTAATGAATCAGATCTCCAGAAAGGATAATCTCCTTAAAGATCAAAAAACAGCTTTTAAGTCTGATATTACTCAATCCTTGAGATTGACTTTAAATATTGAGAATTACAAACTCATAGAATTCAATGATATCTAAACTCGAGCTTGAACGAGAAAATATTTTGATCAAATTAAAACCGATTTGTTTTCTGAAAACCCATTTTCAATGCGTTCATTACCATTGAACGTAAAATCCTAAGAATTCACCTGGAATTCATTAGGTCACCTGAACCAAATCGGGTGTCAACCGTAAGAACGGTGGTTGCATAGCATGATTCGAAGACAGGACCTTGTTCCAGACCGAAAAACTATAAGGTGATCTTTACTATTGCTCTTACAAAGGATAGTAATTGCATCCAACACGATATAGACCATAATCAAAAGCATGTCACGAGACATTGCCTTAACAGTTGCTTGTTCAACGCTTTCCTTTACAACCGAACGGTAGTTTACCAAAAAGTAATATAGGAGTAAGTAAACTGGACGTGTTGCTTTCCCAATACAAGGTTAGCTAGTGGGTGACACAAAACCACAAGTTTTGAGCTAAAATTTTGAAAATCTGAAACCCACAAAACCCACAAAAACATTTTGCAAACACCGGTGAAGGGTTATTCCGGAAAACTTATCTAGGGTAAAAGCTAGATTGAATTTTCAAAAGATCAAATGTTTTCATAAAGATCCAATTTCCTTAAAGGATCTAAATTTTAATAGTCATGTGGGACTGTAAACCACATCGTTACTATCATTGTTTATACCGCTGTATCAAAATCACTGATGTATAAAGTGTAAGAATAAAAAAAAGTGATTCGAGTGAAGTGTGATTTTATTTTAAGTTCTGTATTGCTTGAGGACAAGCAACGCTCAAGTGTGGGGATATTTGATAGTGCTCCAAATGAACATATATTTAGGCACAATATCCTTCCAATATGTAAAGCTTTTAGTTGCAATTTTTCTATTTTTATGTAATATTCGTTTAAATAAATAAGTGCGAAGACAAAAGAAGAAAACGACGATTTGAAGACGCAAATGACCAAAAAGCTCAAATGTACAAGATATAATTCAAGTTGTTCAATTTATTGATGAGAAACGTCTCAAAATTACAAGAGTACGAGCTGCAAAACGCAAAATACAAGATATTAAATTGTACGCAAGGACGTTCGAAAATCCGGAATCGGTACATGAACCAATTATCAATGCGCGATGCAACGGAGCTAAAATTACAAGTCAACTATGCACATAAATAAAATATAATATATAAATAATTCTTAAAATTATATATATTATATTATATAATAAAACGTCGGCAAAACTAGAAAACAAAAGTAGGTGGCCTGATCCAGCTGGCCTTGCGATCGCATGGCCAGGAAGACCATTTTTCATGCGATCGCATGAAGCCAGATTCCTGGCCAGGTCCTATAAATTCAGCATTTTTCGACGAGTAAAACACACCTTTTTCTTTTCCTTCATATGTAACGTAAATATATATATATATATATATATATATATATATATATATATATATATATATATATATATATATATATATATATATATATATATATATATATATATTTATAAAATAATTTTAATTTTAAGTTAATAATAAAGTTATTTTAAGAATGTTTTACGGGTTTTATGTCGAAATTCTGTCCGTGCAACGCTACGCGATTAATCACCACTGTAAGCTATGTTCTTCCTTTTTAAATTAATGTCTCGTAACTAAGTTATTATTATGCTTATTTGAGCCGAAGTAATCGTGATGTTGGACTAAAATATTAAGATGGGGTTATTGGATTTTGTACCATAATTAAGGTTTGGACAAAAGACCGACACTTGTGAACATTGGACTATTGACTATTAATAGGTAGGGGGTATTGTCTAATCGAATGACAACTCATTGGAACCTGTCGAACCTATCTTCAAATTAGTTAATATAATAATTATTAAAATGATTATGTATGTCCTATTTAGTGATGTTTATACGACATCTTTTACGATCATTTAATTAATTATTCGGGTTGGGTGATTGATTATTCATTCTGATCAAGTGGGTAAATTAATATTCATATCTCATTAAAACAGGGGTGGATTACATACAAGGATAATTGGTGTAATTGTTAACAAAGTAATAAAACCTTGGATTACACGCAGTCGATAACCTGGTGTAATTATAAACAAAGTATTAAAACCTTATTACAGTTCGAATCCCTAATTAGTTGGAATATTTGACTTCGGGAATAAGGTTAATTTGATGAACATTTTATAATTATGACCGATGGACTATTATGGACAAAAACCAGATAGGTATCAAATAAACTAGGACAAAGGACAATTAACTCGGGTAACAATTAATTAAAATCAAAACGTCAAACATCATGATTACGGAAGTTTAAATAAGCATAATACTCTTATTTCATATTTCATCGTACCTTTATTTACTGTCATTTTAATTACCTCAATTTACTTTATCGCAATTTAAATTCTGTCATTTATATTGTCATCATTTATCTTTACGCTTTATTTAAAATCGACAAACCGGTCATTAAACGGTAAAAACCCCCTTTTATAATAATATTAATATATATAATTATATATATTTTATATAAATATAGTTGTTAAAAATATAGCGTTAAACTCAGCTAGCTCCTTGTGGAACGAACCAGACTTACTAAAAACTACACTACCCTATAGTGTTGTAGCAAGGTTTAGGTATATCCACTCTATAAATAAATAAATAACTTGTGTAAAATTGTATCATATTTAATAATATTTCGCAATAAAAATATAACTATTTCGTATACACCTCGCACTACATCAGTTCCTCCTCTCGATTGAGGTGTTTTTAAGAATCATGAAAGGTTTGAACGCAGATTGTAATCATCAAGATACAAATGAGGTTTAAGATGAAATCAAGTGGCAAACTTGAAGAGATGTTTAGTTTCATTTGTTATAATCAATATTTTAATTTATTTTAATTGTCCAATGTTGGTAGTCCACAGTTGGTAGTCCAGAGTTAGTAATTCAATAATTCATATATAGTTTAATATATAATATTCAAATTAATTAATACGCATTTCTGACCCATTGTATACATGTCTCAGACTCGAACACAACTTAAAGTATATATATTATTATAGAATCAACCTCAACCCTGTATAGCTAACTCAAGCATTACTGCATATAGAGTGTCTATGGTTATTTCAAATAATATATATATATATATATATATATATATATATATATATATATATATATATATATATATATATATATATATATATATATATATATATATATATATGCGTCGATATGATATGTCAAAACCTTGTATACGTGTCCCGATATTTAAAGTGCGTAAAATAAATAACAGAAATTAAATGACGATAAATAAAATTGCGGGAATTAAAATTACGATAATTAAATTGCGATAAATAAATGTAATAAGGAATTAACCGTTAGCTAGGAACAGTTAGCTAGGAACAGTTAGCTAGGATTTTGTTAGCGTGGATTCTTAACAGAATTTCTCATAGTTAATTTGTTTGTTTCTAACAAATTTTATTATGTCAAATGTTTTCTTCATTATGCCACTTGTTGGATTCTGGTAAGTCAAAATCCAAATATGAAATTGAATGAAAATGGTTATTTTGTGGTGAACGGATTTGTATATCTTGTGGATGTAAGTAGGATAGTAAATGACTGTTGAATCAGATTCAAAGAATGTACAATGTAACTTATTAATGTGAAATCTAAATATTCCTCGGGTATTACCTACCCGTTAAAATATTTTCACCATTAACAGTTTGTACGAAAGAATTTTTAATTACAATCTTTATGAAATATACTTACATATATATTTTCTTCAGATGTAATCATAGATTTAATGAGTTAATATAATATTAATCTCATTTGATTTACCGTTAGAACTAGAATATATAATCTCTAAAACATTAGAGATTACATAACCGTCATATCGAACGAAGATAAATGATATAGAACGTCATGTAGAACAATGATTATACTCGAGGTATAGAATGAGATGTTGAGGCGTGTGATATTGAAACTTGGGTTGTTGGTGGTACTGGTATTGATGTTGGTGGTACTGTTGATGCCGGTGATGTTGCTGAAGTTGGTACGTTTTACACCATATTTTTCAAGACTACAACTCGGGCGCGAAGCTCATTGACTTCTGTTATTATTCCGGGATGATTGTCGGTCGGAACGAGCAGATGAATAAGGTTTAGAATTTTAGATAGAATATAATCGTGACAAGATATCCTGGAAATAAGGGTGAAAATGGTGTTTCGGACTGATTCGCAGGTAAGTGTTTCAGGTTCTTCGCCAAGAGGGAAATTTGGTTGGTGGAAAGGAATTGTATTCTTCTCGTTTCCATTGATTAAGTCGACTATGAACTCATCCCCAATTCATCCAGAATTGAAGATGACTAATCGGTTGATCCATTCCGGTTACACTGCTTTCGGAGCTCGGGTGGATATCCATATCGGAATAGCTGTCGGAATCAGAGGAATTCGAACTGGTTGAGGGATACATCTCGTACGATCAGATGGAGGATTTTCGATATGAATTAGATTATAGGATGTAGATTAGTATCCTGCAATACATAAATTACATATACATATATAATACTAAAATCCTATAAGTTACGGAGGAATCTACGGAAGCTGTCAGGCAAAGTCTACAGTAACAGATACGCTAAGATATGAATTATCAGGTACACTAAGATATGAATTTTCTCTATACACTATTCATGCAGTCAATGCAGTAAAACGTGTCTAGACTAAGAATGATAAGCAGGTAATTTCCGACAAGAAATGATAAGCAAAACTTTTGACATGCAGACACGGTCGAAGTCCAGACATACTAATGCATCTAAACAACTATCAATTAGACACACTAATGCAAGACCTGGTTCGCTAAGACCACCGCTCTGATACCAACTGAAGGGACACGTCCTAATCCATCTGGACGAATACATTACATTTGGTTACATCGTGAGGTACTTGACCTCTATATGATACATTTTACAAACATTGCATTCGTTTTTAAAAGATAAACTTTCATTTCATTGAAAGTTGACGGCATGCATACCATTCCATAATATATCCAACTATAATTGACTTAATAATAATCTTGATGAACTCGCCGACTCGAATGCAACGTCTTTTGAAATATGTCATGAATGACTCCAAGTAATGTCTCTAAAATGAGCAAATGCACAACGGAAGATTTCTTTCATACCTGAGAATAAACATGCTTTAAAGTGTCAACCAAAAGGTTGGTGAGTTCATTAGTTTATCATAATCAATCATTTTCATCATTTTAATATACCACAAGATTTTCATTTCCATTTCTCATAAATATACGTCCCATGCATAGAGACAAAAAAATCATTCATATGGATTGAACACCTGGTAACCGACATTAACAAGATGCATATAAGAATATCCCCATCATTCCGGGACATCCATCGGACATGATATAAAAACTCGAAGTACTAAAGAATCCGTTACAACAGATGGGGTTTGTTGGGCCCAATAGATCTATCTTTAGGATTTGCGTCGATTAGTAGACTGGTTTACTAATTCTTAGGCTACCAAGCAAAAGGGGCATATTCGGCTTCGATCATTCAACCATATAATGTAGTTTCGATTACTTGTGTCTATTCCGTAAAACATTTATAAAAGCGCATGTATTCTCAGTCCCAAAAATATATATTGCAAAAGCATTTAAAAAGGGAGTAATGAAACTCACAATACGATATTTTTTCGTAAAAATATTCACACGACCAAACTGAACAATGCAGGGTTGACCTAGGATTCACGAACCTATATCATTCATATATATGTATATATATATATATATATATATATGTATATATATATATATGTATATATATATGTATATATATATATATGTATATATATATATATATGTATATATATATATATGTGTATATATATATATATATATATGTATATATATATATGTATATATATATATATATTAAAACATATTCTTGTAATCGAATAATTCTATTTATTATTATTAATGATGTATTTGTTATATTTAATAATTTATAAGTTTCATTATTTATTTATATATTTTCATTTTTATATATAGAAATTATAACATAGTTAAGTTATGTAATTTATATATATTTATGTATATGTAATCTTTATTTTATACTTATAATCTTAACAATATCTTTAAAACCTTTATTTTTCATAATCATAATAATTTTAATGATGTTGATAATACTAATAATACTAATAATAATAATAATAATAATAATAATAATAATAATAATAATAATAATAATAATAATAATAATAATAATAATAATAATAATAATAATAATAATAATAATAGTAAAAATGTTACTTTTAATGATACTATTAGCTTTAACAAAAACGACAGGTTTGAGAAATAATGTTACTTTTAGTAATAATGGTAATACTAATGATAATAATACTGATAATAATAATCATTTTAGTAATGTTACTACTAATGATATTAGTGACAATGATAATATTAATAAGGATAATGATATTATTAAGAATGATATTTATGTTAATACTAATAATAATATTAATACTAAAAATGATACTAATACTATTATTAGTGAAAATAAAAATAATTTGTATCATTTCCTAATAATAATAACAATATTAATAGTAATAATCATAGTAATATTAGTAATACCTATATTAATAAAAATGATAATTCTAAAATTTCCATAATAATACTTTTAATGATATTGATAAGGATAACAATAATACTAGTAACAATATTAATGATAATATATTAATAATAATAATAATATTAATCTTAATTAAAATAATAATAATAATAATAATAATAATAATAATAATAATATTAATAATAATAATAATAATATTAATATTAATAATATTAATAATAATAATACTTATAACAATAACAATAACAATTTATGATAATAATAATAATAATAATAATAATAATAATAATAATAATAATAATAATAATAATAATAATAATAATAATAATAATAATGATAATAAAAATTGAGGCTACCTTTAAAAAAATTCGAGTTAAACCAAAACTGCCATAAACAAGGCTCGAACCCGAGACCTCTCGGTTAACCGACACATACACCAACCATCACGCTGCTGCTACACTTATGAATATATTTGTATTTTATTTATATTTAAACTGTTTTTCCTAAATTAACTTCTTCTTCTTTGATTAACTCTCGTGACCAGAACAATACCACATTCAATAACAGCTAAACTAAAGTTTTAATTGAGATATGAAGATGAAACGTAGCAAACCAGAGATAAGGATTGATTTATCAAAACAGAAATAAAATAAAAAAATAATAAAAGCTAAAACAGAAAAAGGAAGAACACGTTTGACTCAAATTCGATTTTTAATTTTTAGAACGTTTCAAGCTATCATTAAAACATGAAAAAAGTTTTCAAATCACTATTAGAAACTATCTGGATCCTTAATTGAACCTAAATCATCATATGGAAATCGAATTTCGCTATGAACAATAATGTTGACTTTTGAATCCGAAAGTTTGACTTGAAAATTAGAAATCGATAAGAAAAATTGGACTATGAAACTTTGTAGACAGTTTAAATTGAAGATTTCTAGCATTACTGCATTTACACATTTTGAAATTCATTAAGAAATTGAAGAGTTTGAATAACTGATACAAAACAGGGGTCGACGTGTTTTCTTGAGTTCTTTTCTAGTTTAAATTCAATTCTATAAAAGTTGTAAAAGGGTTTTGTGATTGATAAATGATAATGTGATATCAATAATTATTACATACAACTGGAATTGATGAAATTAAATAGGAATCACAAGTCGAGAGTTTAACTCATTCGTACAGAGAAAAAAAATAAAATAAAATAAAAACCTGATGTGGACGCTAAACAGATTTTTGGATTGTTGTTTGGATTAGGTCGTGATTTGTACTTGGAGTAAATCAGCTACAGATTGAAAGAGATTGATACTGAATTCGATTCTGTGATGATATAGTTCTGTATTTTATTTATTTAAAATTTATAACAATAATATATTAATAATAGATTTATTGAAAGTCTGTATGTATGTATATACAGATTCATATATGTATATATCAGTATATACTTTGTATATGTATTTATATATGTAAAATTGTATTTCGCATATATACATGTATATGTATTTGTAATTATATAAGTGTATTAATAATAATATTATTATTAATAATAGGTATTTAAATAATAATACAATTAATAATAATGATAATAATATCAATAATTCTAATAATTAGTAATTAATAATAATACTAATAATATTAATAATGATTTTATTAATAACAAATAAATAATAGTATTACTGATAATAATAATAATTATTAACGATAATGTTCATAGTAATATTAATAATAACATTGATAATATTATAAATAAAATACTAGTATAAATATATTTACAATAATAGAATTATAACTTTACTACTAGTTGTAATATTGACAATAATGACAATAATTCAAATGTCTCAAATTTCAGTATTATAATTATAATATTAATAATATTAATATCAATATTAATATTACTAATGATATTTAATGTAATAAAAATATAATAACTTTATTTAACTTGGAATTACATTTAATATATTAATATTACAGCTTATTAATTATGTAATATTTAATAATTATAACATATGTTACATGACATCATTTATTGAATATTTAATTACAACATAATAATTATTGATAGTAATCCTATATATATATATATATATATATATATATATATATATATATATATATATATATATATTTACATATTTGTTATACACAGTTGTTCGTGAATCGTCGGGAATAGTCGAAGGGTAATTGATTCTATGTAAACAGTTCAAAAATTTTGAGACTCGACATCATAGACTTTTCCTTATCATGTTGAAAAAATTAAAGATAAAGTTTAAATTTGATCGGAAATTTCTGGGTCGTCACAGAACCTACCTGTTAAAAAAATTTCGTCCCGAAATTTGATCGAGATTGTCATGGATAGCAATAAGAATGTTTTCATGGCGAATAATGAGCTGATAAATAGAGTTTTATTACTGTTGAGTAATATGAATAAGATAATTCGATTTTCTCGAAAAGTACGAGTGAAGCTATCACAAAAGAATGAAATAAGAAATAAAGTTTCGTCATAACTTTTGACGTTGTCTTGGTTGAATTCTAAAAATAAGGTGCGTCTTAACTTTTGACGTTGTCTTGGTTGAATTCAGAAAATAAGGTGCGTCTTAACTTTTGACGTTGTCATGGTTGAATTCCGAAATTCAAGGGATTTAAAGAAAATCTTCAAAATCTAAAAGATTTGATTCTTCGGCGAGTAAGGAAATTAAGATCTCTATAATTAAATACGGTGATCTGCCTCGATTACTCTGTTTAATATTTCTATTATAAATTAAGCTCTTTCGTTCCATTATTCTCACCATTCCTATACTTTCTTTCTTAGTCCATACATCCAAAAGATTGTGAAAATGCTTAATCCAGTTCTAATCCTTGAAATTTTCTTAATTATCATTTCTGTCATCCTTCTTTTCAATCTTCCACCAAAAAAATCTGTTTACTTTTACTATTACCTTGGGGTGATACTATTCTTAATTATACCGTATCTTTATATTGCTACTCGTATTAATATCTACGGTTTGTAACCTCTGTGTTGATATTGGGCTTTATATTTTCTCTTATATTTTGGAACTCTTTGCCTTTTTATTCTCTTCTCGACCTCTAGTAAAGCGAGTAATGGTCCAGAATTTGTAAGTATGGAGTTTCTAAACAAGAAAGAAAGTAATAGCACAATTTGATTTGTCAAATTACCAGAATCATTGAGAATAGAACTATCAAGAATATACTTTCTTGATATGTTCAGAAGTTAAGCAGAATGAAAGAGTTATGTAACATGGCACATGATGACGTTATGATCTGTGAATCATCACGTTCCATTAGAAACTCAGCATGACTTACTGTAATATAATCACGTTGATCAAGTATCATTATATTATACTAACTCATGCATCAATTCCCAACACTACTTCAAAATCATTCATAATTCAAACTCGAATTTTAGAGAAATTTAGAAACTAAGGTATTTTCCTTTATGATGTAATATAGATAGCACGAAGAGATAAATAATTTCGGACGAGAATATTTATGAAAATATCTTCAGAAATATCGAAGATATTTATGATGATATTTTGGAATTTCTAAGTTCGATGGTTGATGAATAAAGATTTTTTGCAAGATTTTAACATGAGTACGAAGCAAGATATTCGTTGAAGGTTTCATAGGATCCAGAATTACCTGGTTTCTTTGAATATATGGTATGGTCCTTGTATTTGGCCTTGGTCTCCTTCATGGTTTGCTCAATCTGTTTTTCAGTACCAAATTTTCTATCGAGCGTTCCTAACACTCCCTTCTTTATCATCAAACTTTGGCCGTTTAGACCATCTACAATTTTTCTGTTTCCTCTGCATTTAATGCTACGATATCTGAATCATCGGTTATCAATCCGAGGTGGTTTCAGGAGAATTGTGTTTTTAGATGATTAAACGTTGATGGTAATATGGTGGAATATAAAACGTTCCCCGGTAACAATAAAAGAACACACATATATATCATGGTGATAATAAGGTTGTTTCGAATGAAAAGTCGAAGTTGACTTGCTGGAGCTGTGACAAAATTTGCTACTTTGAAAAGAATTACCAAGTTATTTTGGGTAATAATAACACTAAAGGAATTAGCACAGATACGTGTTAAACGTTTACTCAGGATCCGAGTGTTTTCAGGTGCATAACTATATGCATCAATCTTTTCTTCCGTAGATGAAGTGCGGTTGGTTCCTGATAGTGCTCCAAATGAACATATATTTAGGCACAATATCCTTCCAATATGTAAAGCTTTTAGTTGCAATTGTTCTATTTTTATGTAATATTCGTTTAAATAAATAAGTGCGAAGACAAAAGAAGAAAACGACGATTTGAAGACGCAAATGACCAAAAAGCTCAAATATACAAGATATAATTCAAGTGGTTCAATTTATTGATGAGAAACGTCTCAAAATTACAAGAGTACGAGCCGCAAAATGCAAAATAAAAGATATTAAATTGTACGCAAGGACGTTCGAAAATCCAGAACCGGGGCATGAACCAACTATCAACGCGCGACGCAACGGAGCTAAAATTACAAGTCAACTATGCACATAAATAAAATATAATATATAAATAATTCTTAAAATTATATATATATATTATATTATATAATAAAACGTCGGCAAAACTAGAAAACAAAAGTAGGTGGCCTGATCCAGCTGGCCATGCGATCGCATGGCCAGGAAGACCATTTTTCATGCGATCGCATGAAGCCAGATTCCTGGCCAGGTCCTATAAATTCAGCGTTTTTCGACAAGTAAAACATACCTTTTTCTTTTCCATCATATGTAATGTAAATATATATATATATATATATTTATAAAATAATTTTAATTTTAAGTTAATAATAATAAAATTATTTTAAGAATGTTTTACGGGTTTTATGTCGAAATTCTGTCCGTGCAACGCTACGCGATTAATTACCACTGTAAGCTATGTTCTTCCTTTTTAAATTAATGTCTCGTAACTAAGTTATTATTATGCTTATTTGAGCCGAAGTAATCGTGATGTTGGACTAAAATATTAAGACGGGGTTATTGGATTTTGTTCCATAATTAAAGTTTGGACAAAAGACCGACACTTGTGAACATTGGACTATTGACTATTAATAGGTAGGGGGTATTGTCTAATCGAATGACAACTCATTGGAACCTGTCGAACCTATCTTCAAATTAGTTAATATAATAATTATTAAAATGATTATGTATGTCCTATTTAGTGACGTTTTTACGACATCTTTTACGATCATTTAATTAATTATTCATGTTGGGTGATTGATTATTCATTCTGATCAAGTGGGTAAATTAATATTCATATCTCATTAAAACATGGGTGGATTACATACAAGGATAATTGGTGTAATTGTTAACAAAGTAATAAAACCTTGGATTACACGCAGTCGATAACCTGGTGTAATTATAAACAAATATTAAAACCTTGTTACAGTTCGAATCCCTAATTAGTTGGAATATTTGACTTCGGGAATAAGGTTAATTTGACGAGCATTTTATAATTATGACCGATGAACTATTATGGACAAAAACCAGATAGGTATCAAATAAACCAGGATAAAGGACAATTAACCCGGGTAACAATTAATTAAAATCAAAACGTCAAACATCATGATTACGGAAGTTTAAATAAGCATAATACTCTTATTTCATATTTCATCGTACCTTTATTTACTGTCATTTTAATTACCGCAATTTACTTTATCGCAATTTAAATTCTGTCATTTATATTATCGTCATTTATCTTTACGCTTTATTTAAAATCGACAAACTGGTCATTAAACGGTAAAAACCCCCTTTTATAATAATATTAATATATATAATTATATATATTTTATATAAATATAGTTGTTAAAAATATAGCGTTAAACTCAGCTAGCTCCCTGTGGAACGAATCGGACTTACTAAAAACTACAGTACTTTACGATTAGGTACACTGCCTATAGTGTTGTAGCAAGGTTTAGGTATATCCACACTATAAATAAATAAATAACTTGTGTAAAATTGTATCGTATTTAATAATATTTTGCAATAAAAATATAACTATTTCGTATACACCTCGCATTACATCAAGTTTTTGGTGCCGCTGCCGGAGACCCGAAAGCGAAAGGCTATAAAAAAAATTTAGTTTTTAAGTTATAACTTATATTATTATTTTGTAAACTTAAAAAATCAAATTATAAATTAAAAACAGAAAAAAAAAAATTAATAAGTAATTGCAATCGGGCCTGGTACTGTAGCAGCCCAATTTGTGATCCAAAATTCAGGCCCATGCGATCGCATGAACCGAAAGCTTCAAATCCATGCGACCGCATGGCTCTGTCTGACACGCCTGAAACCTTGCTGGTACGGATTAGGGTTAGTATAATTTAATTATTATTATTATTAAACCCTAATTAGGGTTAATTGTTTTATTAATTAGTTTTAGTTTTATTTATTTTGTATTTTTAAGTTATAATTAGTTTTATTAATATAATAAATTAATACTTTTATAAAATAATAATAATATAAAAATAATATTTTTATAAAAATAAGTAATTTTATTATTTTTTATATCTTTTTATAAATTGTATATTTTAATCGTTTATTTCGTAATTTGTATATTTATCGTTCATAACTAGTTTTAAACTTAGTATTTTGCCATAGTAGCTCTAGATTTTTAGGCTTTGCCGTAAAATCCCTTAAGTGCGTTTTCTTTAAACTAAGATTTAGGTGCTTTAGAATTTTGCGACGTCGTTTTAAGATTTTAGTACTTTTTAAGTTATTGCCGTTTTGGATATAGAATTCCTTTTAAGCTTTAAATCCTTTAGACGCAACTTTTAATTTTTAATTTTTAGACTTTTAAGTTTCGACGTTTTACTTTCTTATTATTTTTTTTGACATTTATTTTTCGACGTTTTTCGACGCGCTCTTTTTCTTTCTTATTTCTCAACGCTCTAGTTTTTAGGACATAGAATTTTCTATTTCTTCTCCAAAATTTCAAAACAAAAAATTATTTTAAGCGGTTAAATTGATAGACATCCAAAATTTTCTGATTCGTAGTAATAGTTGGATTTGTTAGTGGCGAGTTGTGGGCTTCCGATTTAAAGGGTCCTGGCTACCTGCTGCATCTATTGGCTATTCGAAACGTGGGCAAAATCAGAAAAGTCTATTAATTTGATAACTTATATAATTTTTTTTATTTTTTATATTTATAACTAATAGGATATTCAGTTAATGCACCGAGCAAAACGTTCACCACCTGTAACTCGATCAAGACATCTAGCCAATATTGTCGCCGTTGATTTTTATTTAGAATCGTCATCTAGTCGACTAAGTACTCCAATTCAAATTTTCAATAATCCATTTTTTGAACCCGACCTCACAATTGAAATCCTGGAGGATATTCAAGGAGAATTCCAAGATCCTGAACCACTAATCATTCCTCCTGAACCACAAACCGTTAAATCAGAATCCTCCAGTGATTCGTATTCAACAAATTCAAAAATGGAAGTAACGGAACCTCTAAGTATGGAAGACCGAATGAGAGCCACACGCACGGGCCAAGGTCACGCCATCATTAACCCAGATATTAATGCGCCAGATTATGAAATCAAATGACAAATCCTACACATGGTAACTAATCAATGTCAATATAGTGGTATGCCAAAAGAAGATCCAAACGAACATCTTCGAACCTTTAATAGGATCTGTACTCTATTCAAAACCAGAGAAGTTGAGGATGAGCAGATCTATCTTATGTTATTTCCCTGGACTTTAAAGGGAGAAGCCAAAGATTGGTTAGAATCGTTACCTGAAGGGGCGATCGACACATGGAATGTTTTAGTTGAAAAATTTCGTAAACAATTCTTTCAGGCATCTAAAGCTGTGAGACTTCAAGGAGAAATAGTTACGTTCACACAAAAGCCAAATGAAACTCAATATGAGGCGTGGACAAGATTTGAAAAGTCGTTGAGAGGATGTCCTCAACATGGCTTAGACATTTATCAAATAGTACAAATATTCTATCAAGGTGTCGACGTTGCTACACGAAAAGACATCGACATAACAGCTGGTGGTTCCATTATTGATGGTTAAAGCTAAGGGGTATAAAATACTATTAAATTTTAGCAGGAAATACTATTAAATACGATACAATTTTACACAAGATATTTATTTATTTATAGAATTGATATACTTAAACCTTGCTACAACACTTATAGGCAGTGTACCTAATCGTATAGTAGTGTAGTTTTTAGTAAGTCCGGTTCGTTCCACAGGGAAAATCTTTTAATCAAAGCTTAACGCTATATTAGTTTAATTTATAAAAATACGAATATATATATATATATAAGTAATATTATTATTTTAAAGGGGGGTTTTTACCGTTTAATGACAGGTTTGTCGATTTTAAAACTTTAGTCGCAGTTAAAACAAAATGTAAAATATTAAATAAATAAAAGACTTAATTTAAAGCGTAAAGTAAATAACGATAATGAAATTGCGAATAATAAAAGTGCGATAAAATAAACTTGCGATAATTAAAAAGTACGATAATTAAAAGTGCAATTAAATACAATAACAATAAATAAAAATGCGATAATTAGAAGTGCAATTAAATATAAAATAAAGGAAATTAAGTATGAAATAAAATAATTATGCTTATTTAAACTTCCGTAATCATGATGTTTGACGTGTTGATTTTAGTTTTATGCCCATGGGTTAATTGTCCTTTGTCCTGGATTATTTAATATGTCCGTCTGGTTTTTGTCCATAACAGTCCATCAGTCATAAATATAAAGTGCGAGTGTCCTCGTCAAATTATCCTTATACCCGAAGTTTAAATATTCTAACTAATTGGGGACTTAAACTGTAACAAGATTTTAATACTTTGTTTAATAATTACACCAGGATGTCGACTGAGTGTAACCCAAGGTTTTAATACTTTGTTATCAATTATGCCAAGTGTCCATGTACATAATTTCACCCCTGTTTTAATAATTCTAGTGGCTATTAATCAATTCCCGTGTCCGGTTAAATGAACGATTATTCGTACATATAAATACCCCGCCCATCGTGTCCGATCGAGTGTATATGGTTATTTATAGGGACGTCCAATTGTAAATCTTTATATTAACATTAACAAACTATAATTTAGTTAAACAACTATAAAGCCCATTAATAGCCCATAGTCTAATTTCCACAAGTGTCGTTCTTTTGTCCAAACCCCAATTATGGTACAAAGCCCAATTACCCAATTTTAATATTTTTAGCCCAACATCATGATTACTTCGGATTAAATAAGCATAATAATAGCTTAGCTACGAGACATTAAATTAAAAAGATTGAACATAACTTACAATGATTAAAAATAGCGTAGCGTTACACGGACAGAATTTCGACTTACACCCTTACAACATTCGCTAACATACCCTTATTATTAGAATTAAAATTAAAATTAAAATTAAAATTAAAATATAAATATAAATATATACTACGTATATAGATAGAGAGATTGATATTATGGATGGAAAAATGGTGCACCAAAGCTCGAATTTTATAGGCCTGTGATCTGGAAAAGGGGCTCATGCGATCGCATGGATTTATGCCTTCCAGGCCATGCGATCGCATGGCCAGCTGGGGAGAGCGACTTTTGGTTGTTTTCTTCTGCCGACGTTTATTTAAATATAATATAATATATATATTAATTTTAAGAATTAATTATATATTATATTATATTCATATGCATAGTTGACTTGTAATTTTTAGTCCGTTGCGTCGAGCGTTGAGAGTTGACTCTGGTCCCGGTTCCGAATTTTCGAACGTCCTTGCGTACAATTTAATATCTTGTACTTATCGATTTGAATCTTGTACTCTTGTAATTTTGAGACGTTTCTTATCAATAATTGGAACCTCATTGATTGTATTTTATACTTTTGAGCTTTTTGGTCGTTTGCGTCTTCAATTCGTCGAATCTGTCTTTTGTCTTCACCTTTTATTATTTAAACGAATATCACTTGTAAATAGGACAATTGCAACTAAAAGCTTGTCTTTCTTGAGGAATAATGCTATGAAATATATGTTCGTTTTTAGCATTATCAAATATTCCCACACTTGAGCGTTGCTTGTCCTCAAGCAATATAGTCTTGAAATACTAGAATCACTTCTTTATTCTTCACACTTTGTACATCAGTGATTTCTTTACGGCGGTATAAACAATGGTAGTAACGATGTGGTTTACAGTCCCACATGACTATAAAATTTAGATCCATTAAGGAAATTGGATCTTTATGAAAACATTTGATCTTTTGAAAATTAAATCTAGTTTTTACCCTAGATAAGTTTTCCGGAATAACCCTTAACCGGTGTTTGCAAAATATTTTTGTAGGCTTGGTGGTTTCAGATTTGAAAATTTTAGCTCAAAACTTGTGGTTTTGTGTCACCCATTTGCTAACCTTGTATTAGGAAAGCAACACATCCAGTATACTTGCTCCGTATATTACCTTTCGGTAAACTACCGTCCGGTTATAAAGGAAAGCGTTGAACAAGCAACTGTTAAGGCAATGTCCCCTGACATGCTTTTAATTATGGTCTATAATGTGTCGGACGCAATTACTATCCTTTGTAGGAGCAATAGTAAAGCTCACCCTTATGATTTTTTGGTCTGGCACAAGGTCCTGTCTTCGACCATGCTATGTAACCACCGTTATTACGGTTGACACCCGATTTGGTTCAGATGACCTAATGAATTCCAGGTGAATTCCTAGGATTTTACGTTCAATGGTAATGAACGCATTGAAAATGGGTTTTCAGAAAACAAATCGGTTTATAATTTGATCAAAATATTTTCTCGTTCAAGCTCGAGTTTAGATATCATTGAATTCCATGAGTTTGAATTCTCAATCTTTAAGGTCAATCTCTAGGATTGAGTAATATCAGGCTTAAAAGCTGATTTTTGATCTTTTAAGGAGATTATCCTTTCTGGGGATCTGATTTATTAGTCTTATCAAGCTAATTTGCACGGTGCCTCCCATTGTACGAGATAAATCCTTCTCATGGTTTGGATAAATCTGACCACTTGGCGACCCTGTTTTATGCTGAGGTCCGTGGATTTCCTGCTGATTTTAGAGATGACTTTTCTAGATATTTCATCAACCTACAGCTGGTCTGGACGACAACTTCATGACCTAAATCAAGAAGCGCGTGTCTTTTTCGAAAGACTTTACTTCCTTTTAACGATGGAATTGATTCATCGTGTAGATCCATCTCTTCTTTTCTTTCATCGGGTAAAACAGTTAATTATCATCCAAAACAAAAGTATTTTCAATTATTTGTACAAAAATATGTGATATGTATTTTGAATAACTCGGTGAAAATTTCCCACACTTGGCTTTTATTTTTCTTTTTATTGTCCTCTATTCCATTTTAAATGAATTTTAACATTTTGGTTTGTTTCTCAATTTATGTCCTTTCCGAGGTAACAATAATTTCGGTGTTAACACCTAGTTTTATCGTTCATAAATATGTATAAACATGATTTTGAGTTCATTTAATTGAAAAATTTTGAAAATTTTTACTAGAATTGGGTAGACAGTATATAAGACTAGGGCTGTTCTTTATTATCAGAGAGCACTAGATTCTAATACAACTACTACTTTACTAGTATTTCTAATGGTAACCAACTGTTTAAAGTAAAAAAATTTAAAAAATCCGAAAGAATTTAACCCCTTCCCACACTTAAGATCTTGCAATGCCCTCATTTGCAAGAAATCAGTAACAATTTAAATTATTGAGGGTGATTAGCGTAGAAATGATTAAATTTTACCAAAGTTTCCAAACATATTGGCGTTTGTTTGCTGAATGATAAATGGTACATATCATTTGTCCATTCCGTCTGTTGTTACATCACATTTATCTTGTCGTCAAAATTAGTAGCTTTTGCTGAACTTAATGCCAGTCTTTGAAAATGCGCTGTTTTACCCTGTTTTGTACAATTTACCATATACATACATACAAATATAAACATGCATGGCAATTTGAAATGGGACTTAATATCCCACTTTCAAATCCTAAATGTGAAATATTAGTACACAATAATAATAAAAATGATAAAGATTACATAAGTATATTCAATAACATAAGTTTAAACATGAATAAGTAAAAAGATAAAAACATAAAAATCATATAAATAACCAAATGGAACTAAATCAGTCTGGATATGGGTTCCAGTTCATCTCGTCAGGTGGGTTCCATTGTTGGTTATAGGTGTTCTGATAGGCTTGATTATAGTCATACCGGTTAAAGGGTGGTCGGATATCGGGGCTGTGTGGCGGAAAATGAGCAGGTCGAGTAGGTACGTAATTATTTGGTACCTGATATGATAGCTGGCTCATGATTTGGTGCTGATGAACTAACCAGCTATCGTGTTGGCGTCACCTATAATCCTCGTATACTCGCTCGGAGTTCCACTGCTCATACATATTATGCCTGGCCGCGTTCGTCATTGCTTCCTCATCTATACGAACGTGGACGTCAAGAATAGCATCTCGAAAGACATCCCTAATGTCTTCCGCATCCTCCATTTCCTCGTCTGAGCCTCTCTCTACCTGAGGATGAGATCCCTCATAGGGTACTGCTTGGTTACGTCTACTTTTCAATACATTAGCACCCACATAAACTTTCAATCCTAAGGGCTCAACCTGTTCTCTATAAAGCTATAATGGACCCCCTTGGTTCCTATCAACACCTAAATACTCTCCAATGAGAGTAACAAAAATACCTCCTCCTATTATACTCGCGTCCTGCATTCCCTCTACCATTTTAGATAAATAAAAAGCAACACAGTAAGGGATATTGACAAAGCTTCTAGGATCCCGAATACACTTTAGGTAGAATAAATCATGTAAGGTAATTTTTTTCTTTATTATGACCTCTCTGTGTAATCGAGTTAGCCAAAAATCTATGAATAATACGAAGCTCGGCTCTGTCAATATGTGTATAGGAGTGTCCTCCTGCTCGTGTATAAAATTTTTGTCAAATCAAAGCGCGGTTTTAAAAGTAAAGATTTTTGGATTTTTTAATATTTTTGGCATACTTTAATTCAATAAGATTAAAAATAATGATAATAAAAGTTCTCGTCCCTCCCTCGGGTAAAGCAATTTCGGTTCAACGACCTAGTCTTCAACTCACGACTAATTTTAAAAATCATATTTTTAACTTAGCGAAATAAAGTAAATTTTTGTTTTTAAATTCACACCAAACTTAAATTTAAAATATGCATAAAATTAAAAATTCACACCAAACTTAAATAAAAATTCATATTATAAATTCACACCAAACTTATATTATATTTTTGTTTTTATACATACAAAATTATATTAAAAAGATTAATTTTTCAAATATTTACAATTTTAAATATATTAATTTTACAAAGTTCAAAATATTAATTTAATATTTATATATTAATTTTAAAAACATGGTAAAAAAAATAAAATTAAAAATCTTTTTGGCTTTTATCCCACTTTAATCAATCAAATATTATCAAAAATATGCGCCCCTCTTTTCGGTAAAGTAATTTCGGTTCCATGACCTAATTTAACTCATGACGAATTTTTGAAATATTTTGGGTTGATTGATTAAAGATATTTATACCTTAAGAATAAATGTTAAATTTCGCAGTGATGTAATAAATTTTTGTATGATATCGATAATTTCGGTCGCCAAACCTAATTTTATTCAATACCAATTTAATACTTTATAGCGAACAAATTAGCGTTTATTATCAAAAGGTTAAAAATAAAAATAAAAAAATAAAAACTGTACAGACTTACCTGTGAGATAGTATTCTTAGTTATATGATCTATCCCATTCATAAGATAGTCGGTTTAATTGGTTTTCCATAGCTACATAGGCGTAACCTCGAGCATTCAGTGTTTTTTCTTCTAAACATATGAACGGTCAATCTCTGCATAAAGTAACAAATTCGGTATTTGAATAGGTTTGATTATTTGAACATTTACCTCCATGTGACCATTTTCCGCATTTGTGACATCTTTCAAGGTGTCGTGCTCTTCTTTTCGCTGCGGATTTTGATTTTCCTTTACCAAATTGTAACTTATTATCTTCGCATCTGGATTCTTTTCTTACTCCGTCCAATATTTCTCTGATTACTGATACTATTTCACTCAGAAGTGTGTCATTATTACGTTTAGTGATCAAAGCGTGTAGCATTAGACCATGGTTTAGTTCACAGGCAGTCTTCATTTCCTAAAAAAAAATAAAAATTCAGAATGGGGGGAGAAGACTAGTTCTTTAGGGTCTGCTAGGGAAAGACCATTCGGGTTCCATTTTCGAGAACTACACGAAAACAGACAATCTAACTCTAACAGAAATACATAAAATCCTTAAAAGACTTGATTCTCCTCACACTTAGTTAGCTGTGGTATCGAAATTGTGATTAACTTTGTTGTCGACTTCCATCGGACTATCTATGTAATGTTTAACTCTGTGACCATTAACTTTAAATTCAATTCCATTTGAATTTATTAATTCTATCATTCCGTATGGGAAAACTCTTTTGACTATGAATGGTCCAGACCATCTTGATTTCAATTTTCCAGGAAATAGCTTGAATCGTGAATTGAAAAGAAGAACTATGTCTCCTTCTTTAAATTCTTTTGAACTTCTGATTCTTTTATCATTCCATTTCTTCGTTCTTTCTTTATAGATTAACGAATTTTCGTATGCTTCATGTCTTAATTCTTCTAATTCGTTTAGTTGACTTAATCGTAGACGTCCAGCTTCATGTAAATCAAGATTACATGTCTTCAAAGCCCAAAATGCTTTGTGTTCAATTTCTACTGGAAGATGACATGCTTTTCCGTAGATGAGTTTAAAAGGTGTGGTTCCAATTGGAGTTTTGTAGACTGCTCTAAAAGCCCAGAGTGCATCCTCCAATTTAATGGACCATTCCTTCGGATTTGATCCTATGGTTTTCTCTAGAATACGTTTTAAAGCTCGGTTGGTATTTTTAACCTGTCCACTTGTTTGTGGATGATATGCGGTGGAGATTTTATGAGTTACTCCATATCTTTTGAAAACTTTCTCAAGTTAATTATTACAGAAATGAGTACCCCGATCACTTATTAAAGCTTTCGGTGTTCCAAACCTTGCAAAAAGACGTTTTAAAAAGTTGACTACAACTCGTGCATCGTTAGTTGGGAGAGCTTGTGCTTCCGCCCATTTAGATACATAATCAATGGCTACGAGAATATAGAAATTATTATGAGATTTTGAAAATGGACCCATAAAGTCAATACCCCAAATGTCAAATACTTCACATACTTGGATGACATTTTGTGGCATTTCATCACGTTGACTTATTTTTCCGGCCCTTTGACAAGCATCATAGGATTTGCAAAGAAGGTGTGCGTCTTTGTAAATTGCAGGCCAATAGAATCCAGCATCATAAACTTTTCTTGCTGTTAGTTGAGGCCCATAGTGCCCTCCTGTTGGTCCTGTGTGACAATGGTTTAAAATTTTACTAGCTTCATCTCCGAATACACATCGACGTATTATTCCATCGGGACAACTTTTAAACAGATGTGGATCTTCCCAAAAATAGTGTTTTATATCACTGAAGAATTTCTTTCGTTTTTGGTACGATAATCCTTTTTCAAGGAATCCACATACTAAGTAGTTTGCATAGTCTGCAAACCATGGTGTTTCATTATAATCTATCTTCAATAGATATTCATCAGGAAAGTTGTCTTGTATGGCCGATTCATTTAGAACTTCTAATTCAGGATTTTCAAGACTAGAAAGATGATCAGCGGCGAGATTTTCTGCTCCTCTTTTATCTCGGATTTCAATATCGAATTCTTGTAAGAGTAAGATCCAACGGATTAATCTTGGTTTGGCATCTTGTTTCGAAAATAGGTATCTAAGAGCAGAATGGTCGGTATAGACCACCGTTTTTGCTAGAACGAGATATGAACGAAATTTGTCAAAAGCAAAGACAATAGCAAGGAGTTCTTTTTCAGTAGTTGTATAATTTGTTTGTGCTCCTTGTAACATCTTACTAGCATAATATATAGGTTGAAATCGTTTTTCAATCCTTTGTCCTAAAACGGTCCCATTGCAAAATCACTTGCATCGCACATTAGTTCAAACGGTAGATTCCAATTTGGTGTTATCATGATCGGCGCATTAGTGAGTTTCTCTTTAAGAATATTAAAAGATTTGATACATTCATCTGAAAAGATGAATGGAGCATCCTTTTCTAGGAGTTTATTCATAGGAGTGGCAATTTTTGAAAATTCTTTTATGAAACGTCGGTAAAAACCGGCATGTCCTAGAAAACTCCTAACTCCTCTAACATTGGTGGGATGTGGAAGTTTAGCAATTACATCTACTTTAGCTCTATCCACTTCAATTCCTTCTTTTAAAATTTTATGTCCAAGAACGATGCCTTCTTTAACCATGAAATGGCATTTCTCCCAATTAAGTACTAGATTTGATTGTTCGCATCTAATAAGCATTCATTCCAGATTAACTAGACATGATTCAAATGTATCACCGAAGACTGAAAAGTCATCCATGAAAACTTCCATGCATTCTTCTATCATGTCGTGAAAAATCGCCATCATGCACCTTTGAAAGGTTGCAGGGGCGTTGTAAAGTCCAAATGACATGCGTTTGTAAGCAAAAGTACCATAAGGGCACGTGAATGTGGTTTTCTCTTGATCTTCGGGTGCTATTGGAATTTGAAAGTATCCGGAAAATCCATCAAGAAAACAATAATAACTATTTCCGGCTAATCTTTCCAACATTTGATCAATGAAAGGTAAGGGAAAGTGATCTTTTCTGGTGGCGTCATTTAATTTTCTATAATCAATACATACACGCCATCCTGTTACAGTCCTTGTAGGAATAAGCTCATTTTTTTCATTTGTAATGACAGTCATGCCACCCTTCTTAGGCACGCATTGAACTGGGCTTACCCATGGACTATCAGAGATTGGATAAATTAAACCTGCATCTAGCAGTTTAATAATTTCTTTTTTAACTACATCTTGCATATTCGGATTTAGTCTTCGTTGGCGTTGCACATACGTTTTATGACCTTCTTCCATAAGGATTTTATGTGTGCATTACGAAGGACTTATTCCTTTAATACCATGAATCTTCCATGCAATGGCTGGTTTATGAGCTTTCAACACAGAAATGAGTTGTGATTTCTCATTTTCAGTAAGAGAAGACGATATTATTACAGGTAATTCAGATTCACCATGTAAATAAGCGTATTCCAAATGGTTTGGAAGTGGCTTTAACTCTAATTTCGGAGGTTCTTCTATCGATGATTTATATCGATATCTGTCTTCTTCTTTTAGCATTTGAATTTCTTCCGTTGTTGGTTCATATCCATTAGCTATAAGTGTAGCTAACATTTCAGCTTCATCAATTTGTTCAGTTCCTTCTCCTAAAGAACATTCTCCTGTTCCTTGTAATTCTGGGAATTCTTCTAACAATTCTGCATGTGAATCTATAGTTTGAATATAATAACATGTATCATCTGCAGATTGCGGTTGTTGCATTGCTCTATCAACTGAAAAGGTAACACTCTCGTCCTCTATACTTAGGGTCAATTTCTTACCGAACACGTCTATCATTGCTTTAGCCGTGTTTAAGAATGGTCTTCCTAATATGAGAGGAACTTGAGAATCTTCTTCCATGTCCAGAACAACAAAATCTACTGGAAATACTAAAGTACCAACTTTAACTAGCATATTCTCCATTATCCCTCTAGGATATTTTATTGATCGATCGGCTAGTTGTATGCTTATTCTTGTTGGTTTCAATTCTCCAAGGTCTAGTTTAGTGTATAGTGAAAACGGCATTAAATTTATACTAGCACCTAAGTCTGCCAATGCTTCTATTGAACTAAGACTACCCAGAAAACATGGAATTGTGAAACTTCCTGGATCAGATAGTTTTTCTGGTATCTTATTCAACAGCACTGTTGAACAATTAGCATTCATAGTAACAGCCGAGAGTTCTTCCATTTTCTTTCTATTCGAGATTAGATCTTTCAGAAATTTAGCATATCTAGGCATTCCTGAAATCACATCAATGAAAGAAAGATTTACATTTATCTGTTTAAACATATCCAAGAATTTGGATTGCTCGGCTTCAAGTTTCTCTTTTTTCATTTTACTTGGGTAAGGAAGTGGTGGTTGGTATGGTTTAACATAAGGTTTATCCTTAGCTGTGTTATCTTCATTAACCTTTTCAACTACCGGTTCTTTTTCCTTATCTTGTTCAGGTTGTGGTTCTTGTGGAGTAGGAATAGCTTTATCAGAAGTTACAGGTATTTCAGGTGGTTTAAGTGTTGTACCAATTCTTGTGGTAATGGCTTTAGCTGTTTCATTCTGGGGGTTAGCATTTGTATCACTAGGTAGACTTCCCGGTTTTCTTTCACCTATTAACCTTGCTAGGTTACTTACTTCTTGTTCCAAATATTGAATAGAAGCTTGTTGATTTCTAAATGCTTGAGCATTTTGTTCATTGGTTTGTTTTTGAGATGTGAAAAACTGCGTTTGAGTTTCAACTAGCTTCGTCATCATATCTTCTAAATTCGGCTTTTTATCATCGGTTTGTCGTGGTTTGTTTTGAAAATTAGGTCTTTGCTGATTGTAAGTATTATTGGATACTTGTTGATTGTTAGGACCTTGTTGGTTGTTGTATGGAATATTTCGGTTATAATTCTGATTTTGATTGTAAATCGGTCTTGGCGGTTGATAATTATTCTGATAATTATTTCCAGGCCTTTGGTTTATGTATGAAATATTCTCTCTTTGTTCCATTGTTAATTCAATACTAAGACAATCTTTTGTCAAATGTGGTCCTCCACACTGCTCACAACTAATTCGTATTGAGTGGATATCTTTAGTCATCTTTTCCATTCGTCTCTCGACAGCATCTATCTTTGCAGAAATGAAATCTAAGTCATGGCTAGAATCGGCTCTAGCTGCTTTAGATGATCTAACGATATCTTTTTCTTGGTGCCACTCATGTGAGTGGGAAGCAGTGTTATCAATAATTTTGTAAGCATCAGTTTCGGTTTTCTTCATAATGGAACCACCAGCTGCAATATCTATGTCTTTCCTTGTAGTGATGTCGCATCCTTGGTAGAATATTTGTACTATTTGACAGGTATCTAAATAATGTTGCGGACATCCTCTTAATAACTTTCCAAATCTTGTCCACGCCTCATATAGAGTTTCATTTGGCTTATGTGTGAACGTAACAATTTCTCCTTGAAGTCTTACAGCTTTAGATGCCGGAAAGAATTGTTTAAGAAAATTTTCAACTAAAACGTCCCATGTATTGATCGCCCCTTCAGGTAACGATTCCAACCAATCTTTGGCTTCTCCCTTTAAAGTCCAGGGAAATAACATGAGATATATCTGTTCATCCTCAACTTCTCTTATTTTAAATAGTGTGCAGATCCTATTAAAGGTACGAAGATGTTCATTTGGATCTTCCATCGGCACACCACTAAATTGGCATTGATTAGTCACCATATGTAGAATTTGTCCTTTGATTTCATAATCTGGCGCATTAATGTCTGGATGAGTAATTGCGTGACCTTGGCCACTGCGTTTAGCTCTCATTCGGTCTTCCATACTTAAAGGTTCCAGATTTTCCATGATTGAATTTGTTGAATCCGAATCACTAGAGGATTCTGATTTAATGGTTCGTTCCTCAACAATCTCTGTTTGAATGATTGGTGGTTCCGGAGGAAAATTTAATGGTTCAGGATCTATGAATTGTCCCTGAATATTATCCGGATTCTCAATTGTGAGGTCGGGTTCAAAAAATGGATTATCGGAAATTTGAATTGGAGTACTTGGTCGACTGGATGATGATTCTAAAGGAAAATCAACGGCGATAATATTTGCTAGATGTCTTGATCTAGTTACAGGTGGTGAACGTACAAAAGGTGGTGAACGTCTTGCTCGGTGCATTCACTGAATATCCTATTAGTTTTTAAAAGGAAAGAAAAAATTATATAAGTTATCCAATTAATAGACTTTTCTGATTTTGCCCACGTTTCGAATAGCCAAAAGCTGCAGTGGAGGGGCAGGATTCGTTTGGTCTCAATATAATTGAGGACTGTTTGGCTCCAATAACCCGGTCTACGTACAAATCCAACTATTACTACGAACCAGAAAATTTTGATGTCTATCAATTTAACCACTTAAAATAAATTTTCGTAATTTTAAGAAGTATAGATAAGAAGTAGAAAAAGAGCGCGTCGAAAAAGGTCGAAAAAGAAAAGATCGAAAAATAAAAGGCGTCGAAAAATAAGAAAGAAAAAAAAATGACTATAAAACTTAAAAAAAACTCGACTAACCCAACCTTATTACTATCACTAACTTAAAATTATAATCGCAAATTGAGATTACTAATTGGAATGATAATTGATACATAGGTAAAAGGTGTCTAAAAATATTAAAGCTTACAGGAAAAACTATATCCCAAATGGCAATATCTCAAAAAGGTATTAAAACTTAAAAAAAACGTCGTAGAATTCTAAAGCACTTAAATCTTAGTCTAAAGAAAAAGCACTTAAGGGATTTTACGGCAAAGCCTAAAAATCTAGAAATAAAAATAACTATGGTAAAAACTATGAATTAAAAATAAATACGAGCAAAAATTACAAAAGTTACGCTAAAAAATTAAAAAGGGATAAAATATTAAAATATACTAAAAGTTGTAAAAAGTACAATTTTTATAAAAATATTATTTTTATATTATTTATTTTATAAAACTATTAATTTTATATTTTATAAAACTAATAAAACATAAAAATACAAATTAAATAAATAACTAAATTAAATATTTAACTAATCTAACCTAATTAGGGTATAAATATAATAATAATAATTAAATTATAAACCGTAATTAATGCAGTACTCAGTCAACTGTGGCGTATCAGACGGGCTCATGCGATCGCATGAGTCCTAAGTTATCCAGCCATGCAATCGCATGGGTTAGGGTTTCGGGCCACATAGTGGGCTGCTACAGTACCGGACTCGAGTGTTTTTATTTTTTTTATTTTTTTTTGCTGTGTTGAATTTTCTATTTTATTTATTTATGTAATATATTTATATAAATTAAATAAAACTTATATTTTTATAAAATAAAGATAAATAAACTTTTATAGAACTTAAATATTTAACAAACTCTTAAAAATATTTATATTTTTGTTTTCTTTTTATATTTTCGAATATATTAAAACGTATTTTTACAAAAGCGTAAAAATTTTTTTTTTTATATTAGCGTTGCGCTTCCGGCTTTTAAGCTAGATGGTTCCCCGGCAGCGGCGCCAAAAATACTTGATGGTTAAAGCTAAGGGGTATAAAATACTATTAAATTTTAGCAGGAAATACTATTAAATACGATACAATTTTACACAAGATATTTATTTATTTATAGAATGGATATACTTAAACCTTGCTACAACACTTATAGACAGTGTACCTAATCGTACAGTAGTGTAGTTTTTAGTAAGTCCGGTTCGTTCCACAGGGAAAATCTTTTAATCAAAGCTTAACGCTATATTAGTTTAATTTATGAAAAATACGAATATATATATATATATAAGTAATATTATTATTTTAAAGGGGGTTTTTACCATTTAATGACCGGTTTGTCGATTTTAAAACTTTAGTCACAGTTAAAACAAAATGTAAAATATTAAATAAATAAAAGACTTAATTTAAAGCGTAAAGTAAATAACGATAATGAAATTGCGATAAATAAAAGTGCGATAAAATAAACTTGCGATAATTAAAAAGTACGATAATTAAAATTGCAATTAAATATAATAACAATAAATAAAAGTACGATAATTAGAAGTGCAATTAAATATAAAATAAAGGAAATTAAATATGAAATAAAATAATTATGCTTATTTAAACTTTCCGTAATCATGATGTTTGACGTGTTGATTTTAGTTTTATGCCCATGGGTTAATTGTCCTTTGTCCTGGATTATTTAATATGTCCGTCTGGTTTTTGTCCATAACAGTCCATCAGTCATAAATATAAAGTGCGAGTGTCCTCGTCAAATTATCCTTATACCCGAAGTTTAAATATTCCAACTAATTGGGGACTTAAACTGTAACAAGATTGTAATACTTTGTTTAATAATTACACCAGGATGTCGACTGAGTGTAACCCAAGGTTTTAATATTTTGTTATCAATTATGCCAAGTGTCCTTGTACATAATTTCACCCCTGTTTTAATAATTCTAGTGGCTATTAATCCATTCCCGTGTCCGGTTAAATGAACGATTATTCGTACATATAAATACCCCGCCCATCGTGTCCGATCGAGTGTATATGGTTATTTATAGGGACGTCCAATTGTAAATCTTTATATTAACATTAACAAACTATCATTTAGTTAAACAAATATAAAGCTCATTAATAGCCCATAGTCTAATTTCCACAAGTGTCGTTCTTTTGTCCAAACCTCAATTATGGTACAAAGCCCAATTACCCAATTTTAATATTTTTAGCCCAACATCATGATTACTTCGGATTAAATAAGCATAATAATAACTTAGCTACGAGACATTAAATTAAAAATGTTGAACATAACTTACAATGATTAAAAATAGCTTAGCGTTACACGGACAGAATTTCGACTTAACCCTTACAACATTCGCTAACATACCCTTATTATTAGAATTAAAATTAAAATTAAAATATAAATATAAATATAAATATAAATATATACTACGTATATAGATAGAGAGATTGATATTATGGATGGAAAAATGGTGCACCAAAGCTCGATTTTTATAGGCCTGTGATCTGGAAAAGGGGCTCATGCGATCGCATAGATTTATGCCTTCCAGGCCATGCGATCGCATGGCCAGCTGGGGAGAGCCACTTTTGGTTGTTTTCTTCTGCCGACGTTTATTTAAATATAATATAATATATATATTAATTTTAAGAATTAGTTATATATTATATTATATTCATATGCATAGTTGACTTGTAATTTTTAGTCCGTTGCGTCGAGCGTTGAGAGTTGACTCTGGTCCCGGTTCCGGATTTTCGAACGTCCTTGCGTACAATTTAATATCTTGTACTTTTCGTTTTGAATCTTGTAATCTTGTAATTTTGAGACGTTTCTTATCAATAATTGGAACCTCATTGATTGTATTTTGTACTTTTGGGCTTTTTGGTCGTTTGCGTCTTCAATTCGTCGAATCTGTCTTTTGTCTTCACCTTTTATTATTTAAACAAATATCACTTGTAAATAGGACAATTGCAACTAAAAGCTTGTCTTTCTTGAGGAATAATGCTATGAAATATATGTTCGTTTTTAGCATTATCAATTATGAAAAAAACCGCAACCGAAGCTCACAAAATCATTGATAACACAGCATCCCACTCTCATGAGTGGCACCAAGAAAAAGATATCTTTCGTTCATCTAAAGCGGCTAGAGCCGATTCTAGCCATGACCTTGATTCCGTTTCCGCAAAAATAGATGCTTTCGAGAGAAGAATGGAAAAGATGAATAAATATATTCACGCAATACGAATCAGTTGTGAGCAATGCGGTGGACCACACTTAACGAAAGATTGTCACATTGAGCAAACGATGGAACAACGTGAGAATGTTTCCTACATGAACCAAAGGCCGAGAAATAATTATCAAAATAATTACCAACCTCCAAGGCCAACTTCAATCGAAATTAAAACATTCTTTACAATCCAAATGGACCTAACAATAACTCGTACAACAACAAGGTCCGAATAACCAACCAACTCAAAACAACAATTTCAATCAACAAAGACCTAGCTTGTATAAATCATCACCACAAACCGAAGAGAAAAAGCCAAATCTAGAAGAAATGATGGCAAAGCTAATGGAATCTCAAACACAATTTATTACATCACAAACCCAAACAAATGAGAGGTTTGATCAGTCATTAAGAACTCAACAAGCTTCCATTTTGAATCTAGAAAAACACGTAGGTACTCTTGCTAGCATGATGAGTGAGAGGGAACAAGAAAAGCTACCGAGTAATACTGAAGTAAATCCTCGGAATGAGAATGTTAATATGGTATCAACGAATTCTGAAAAACCAGCATCAGAAGATGGAAAGGTTTTTGATGTGAGTAACAATGAAGAAGTTACAACACCACCACCACCCGAGTATGTAAAGCCAGTGGTGGCACCATACAGACCACCCATCCCGTTTCCAAGAAAAGGAGTTGAGTATGAGCAAGTGATAGATAATAAAGTTTGTGATACCTCTGGAAAGAAGAAGAAGAAGAATAAGAAAGTGCAAGAAACAAAAACTGTAAAAATAAACCCGGTGAAGACAGTTCCACCAAAACCTCCACCCAGGTTGGGTGATCCGGGTGAATTTATTGTTCCTTGTCTACTTAGTGATTGTGTCATGTATGATGCACTAGCAGATTTAGGTGCGAGTGTGAGTGTTATGCCTCTTTCATTATATAAGAGATTAGGAGTAGGTGAGTTAAGTCTAACGAAAATGAGTGTTCGACACTTTGATTAAACCATTAGGCACCCAGTTGGAATTGCTGACAACTTACCCGTTCAATTAGTTAATTTAACCTTTCTAGTCGAATTTATTGTCATTGTCATAGAAGAGGACCCAAACATTCCTCTAATTTTAGGTCAACCATTCTTAGCGTCCACCGGGGCGTTATTTGATGTAAGAAAAGGTAGAATGACACTTAGTGATGGTGAAAAATCGGTCACCTTTGTGATTCAAAAGTCTAAATCTCCACCAACCAAAATCGTTGAACCAACAAAAATGATTGGTAAGAACCATATTGTTTTTACCAACTTCAACGGTAGTGCTTAACAATAATAAAACGCCTAAGTGTGGGGAAGATGAAGTAACACCTAATGATGACCTGATAACAAAGAACCCCGTTGTTGATGCGAAATTAAATGACCCCGTTATTAATAGTTCAATGAAGAAACTTATTAAACGGATTCGCGATGCTAGAACCAAGGGGAACTTTAAGTTATGTAATCGATTAATATCCAATCTATCGCCTAAAGAAAAGACAAAACTAGTTGAATTTGTGGATATTGCACAGGAATCTGACCAATGGCTCAAAGCAAAAGTCACAGATATGCAAGTTGATTATGGTCCAAGAGAAATTGACAATGAAGTTAATCACAATTTTGACACCACAGCTACCTAAGTGTGGGGAGATTCAAATGTTCAAAGAAAATACTGTCTAAAGTTAGTTGTTCTGTTCTCGTGTAGTTCCGAGAATGGAATCTGATTGGTCTTTTCCACTAGCAGACACTAAAGAACTAGTTTTCTTCCCCCATTCTAAATTTTTTGTTTTGTAGGTTTTGTATGAAATTAATTTGCATTTTTAAATTTAAGTTTTGTGTGATTTTAAAAAACAAAACAAAAATTACTTTATTTCATTAAGTTTAAAAAATGATTTCTAAGATTCATCGTAAGTTGAAGACTAGGTCATGGAACCGAAATTGCTTTACCCGAGGGCGGGGCGACAAATTTTGTTATCATTATTTTTAATATTATTGATCTAAAGTATACCAAAAAAAATTAAAAAAAACCCAAAAATCTTTGCTTTTAAAACAATCGCTTTAAAAACGATAAATTTTAAATTTTGTCGAGGGACGGACTAGGTAAACATACCGAAACTACCTAAAGTAAAAGGAAACAAAATATTAAAAAAATTATTCATTTAAATTGTTTTAATAAATAAATGTTTATATATATATATATATATATATATATATATATATATATATATATATATATATATATATATGCTTGTAGTTAATCTTATGTATAAAACAGGGTAAAACAGCGCATTTTCAAAGACTGACATTAAAGTTCAGCAAAAGCTACTAATTTTAACGACAAGACGCAAAATATCAAATGTGATATAAAATAATATGTTTGCAAACTCGGTATTTTTAATCACTTTTCTACACTAATCACCCTCATGAATTTATAATTATAGTCTGATTTCATGCAAATGAGGGCATTGCATGATCTCAAGTGTGGGGAAGGGTTATAAATTCTCTCGGGTTTACACTTGGTTTATTTGCCAAATTTTGTGAAAATTTGAAAAATTTTCAACTAAATGAATTCAAAATCATGTTTACACATATTTATGAACGATAAAACTAGGTTTTAATGCCGAAATTATTGTTACCTCAGAGAGAACATAAATTGAGAAACAACTCAAAACGCTTGAATTCATTTAAAATGGAATAGAGGAGAATAAAAAGGCAAAGAAAAAAATAAATAAAAGCTAAGTGTGGGAAGAATTTACCAATTTATTTAAAACACATATCACATATGTTTGTACAAGATTATTACAGGTACTTTTGTTTTGAACGATTTTAATCAGTTTTACCTAATTTACTGTAATATATATGAAAGAAAAGATGGATCTGCACGATGGATCAATTCCATCGTTAAAAGGAAGTAAAGTCTTCCGAAAAAGACACGCGCTTCTTGATTTAGGTCCGGAAGTTGTCGTCCAGACCAGTTGTAGGTTGACGAAAAATCTAGAAAAGTCATCACTAAAATCAGCAGGAAATCCACGGACCTCAGCATCAAACAGGGTCGCCAAGTGGTCAGACTTATCCTAACCATGAGACGATCTGTCTCATAAAATGGGGAGGGCGCCATGCAAATTAGTTTGATAAGACTAATGAATCAGATCCCCAAAAAGGATAATCTCCTTAAAGATCAAAAAACAGCTTTTAAGTCTGATATTACTCAATCCTTGAGATTGACTTTAAAGATTGAGGATTACAAACTCATGGAATTCAATGATATCTAAACTCGAGCTTGAACGAGAAAATATTTTGATCAAATTAAAACCGATTTATTTTCTGAAAACCCATTTTCAATGCGTTCATTACCATTGAACGTAAAATCCTAAGAATTCACCTAGAATTCATTAGGTCACCTGAACCAAATCGGGTGTCAACCATAAGAACGGTGGTTGCATAGCATGGTCGAAGACAGGACCTTGTGCCAGACCGAAAAACTATAAGGTGATCTTTACTATTGCTCCTACAAAGGATAGTAATTGCATCCGACACGATATAGACCATAATCAAAAGCATGTCACGAGACATTGCCTTAACAGTTGCTTGTTCAACGCTTTCCTTTACAACCGGACGGTAGTTTACCAAAAAGTAATATAGGAGCAAGTAAACTGGACGTATTGCTTTCCCAATACAAGGTTAGCTAGTGGGTGACACAAAACCACAAGTTTTGAGCTAAAATTTTAAAATCTGAAACCCACAAAACCCACAAAAATATTTTGCAAACACCGGTGAAGGGTTATTCCAGAAAACTTATCTAGGGTAAAAGCTAGATTGAATTTTCAAAAGATCAAATGTTTTCATAAAGATCCAATTTCCTTAAAGGATCTAAATTTTAATAGTCATGTGGGACTGTAAACCACATCGTTACTATCATTGTTTATACCGCCGTATCAAAATCACTGATGTATAAAGTGTGAGAATAAAAAAAAGTGATTCGAGTGAAGTGTGATTTTATTTTAATTTCTGTATTGCTTGAGGACAAGCAACGCTCAAGTGTGGGGATATTTGATAGTGCTCCAAATGAACATATATTTAGGCACAATATCTGATGTGGTAGCGGAGTAGTATATAATACTATTAAATTTTACAACGAAACACTATTAAATACGATACAATTTTACACAAGATATTTATTTATTTATAGAATGGATATACTTAAACCTTGCTACAACACTTATAGGCAGTGTACCTAATCGTACAGTAGTGTAGTTTTTAGTAAGTCCGGTTCGTTCCACAGGGAATCTTTTTTTAACAAAGCTCAACGCTATATTAGTTTACTTTTATAAAAATACAAATATATATATAAGTAATATTATTATTATAAAGGGGGGTTTTTACCGTTTAATGACCGGTTTGTCGATTTTAAAACTTTAGTCGCAGTTAAAACCAAATGTAAAATATTAAAAATAAATACAAGACTTAAATTAAAGCATGAAGTAAATAACGATAAATGAAATTGCGAATAATAAAAGTACGATAAAATAAACTTGCGATAATTAAAAAGTACGATAATTAAAAGTGCGATTAAATACAATAACAATAAAAATGCGATAATTAGAAGTGCAATTAAATATAAAATAAAGGAAATTAAATATGAAATAAAAGAATTATGCTTATTTAAACTTCCGTAATCATGATGTTTGACGTGTTGATTTTAGTTTTATGCCCATGGGTTAATTGTCCTTTGTCCTGGATTATTTAATATGTCCGTCTGGTTTTTGTCCATAACAGTCCATCAGTCATAAATATAAAGTGCGAGTATCCTCGTCAAATTATCCTTATACCCGAAGTTAAATATTCCAACTAATTGGGGACTTAAACTGTAACAAGATTTTAATTCTTTGTTTATTAATTACACCAGGATGTCGACTGAGTGTAACCCAAGGTTTTAATATTTTGTTATCAATTATACCAAGTGTCCTTTGTACATAATTTCACCCCTGTTTTAATTATTCTAGTGGCTATTAATCCATTCCCGTGTCCGGTTAAATGAACGATTATTCGTACATATAAATACCCCGCCCATCGTGTCCGATTGAGTGTATATGGTAATTTATAGGGACGCCCAATTGTAAATCTTTATATTAACATTAACAAACTATCATTTAGTTAAACAAATATAAAGCCCATTAATAGCTCATAGTCTAATTTCCACAAGTGTCGTTCTTTTGTCCAAACCCCAATTATGGTACAAAGCCCAATTACCCAATTTTAGTAATTAGCCCAACATCATGATTACTTTGGATTAAATAATCATAATAATAACTTAGCTACGAGACATTAATATAAAAAGGTTGAACATAACTTACAATGATTAAAAATAGCGTAGCGTTACACGGACAGAATTTCGACTTACACCCTTACAACATTTGCTAACATACCCTTATTATTAGAATTATAATTAAAATTAAAATTAAAATATAAATTATATATATATATTTTACGTATATATATGAGAGAAGAAGAAAAAGATGATATTTTACGATCAGAATGCGCGAGCTTTATAGGAGGTTTCTGAATTTGGGGCTCCGCGACTAGCGGTGAAATACCCTTCAAACTCCGCGAGTCGCGGAGAATGAAATTACAGCTCACAGCTTTGGAGTCTTTCTCTGCCGAAGGTTTTTATTTATAAATATAATATATATATAATTAATATAATTAATTATATATTATATTATATTTATATACATAGTTAACTTGTAATTTTTAGTCCGTTGCGTCGAGCGTTAAGAGTTGACTCTGGTCCCGGTTCTGGATTTTCGAACGTCCTTGCGTACAATTTAATATCTTGTACTTTGCGTTTTGAATCTTGTACTCTTGTAATTTCGAGACGTTTCTTATCAATAATTGGAACCTCTTTGATTGTCTTTTGTACTTTTGAGCTTTTTGGTCGTTTGCGTCTTCAATTCGTCGAATCTGTCTTTTTTTCTTCACCTTTTCTTATTTAAACGAATATCACTTGTAAATAGAACAATTGCAACTAAAAGCTTGTCTTTCTTGAGGAATAATGCTATGAAATATATGTTCGTTTTTAGCATTATCAAATATTCCCACACTTGAGCGTTGCTTGTCCTCAAGCAATATCGTCTTGAAATACTAGAATCACTTCTTTATTCTTCACACTTTGTATATCAGTGATTTCTATATGGCAGTATAAACAATGGTAGTAACGATATGGTTTACAGTCCCACATGACTATAAAAATTTAGATCCATTAAGGAAATTGGATCTTTATGAAAACATTTGATCTTTTGAAAATTAAATCTAGTTTTTACCCTAGTTAAGTTTTCCGGGATAACCCTTTACCGGTGTTTCCAAAATATTTTTGTGGGTTTGGTGGGTTTCAGATTTGAAAATTTTAGCTCAAAACTTGCGGTTTTGTGTCACCCACTTGCTAACCTTGTATTTGGAAAGCAACACGTCCAGTTTACTTGTCCCGTATATTACCTTTCGGTAAACTACCGTCCGGTTGTAAAGGAAAGCATTGAACAAGCAACTGTTAAGGCAATGTCCCCTGACATGCTTTTAATTATGGTCTGTAACGTGTCGGACGCAATTACTATCCTTGGTAGGAGCAATAGTAAAGTTCACCCTTATGATTTTTCGGTATGGCACAAGGTCCTGTCTTTGACCACTATGCAACCACCGTTCTTACGGTTGACACCCGATTTGGTTCAGGTGACCTAATGAATTTCAGGTGAATTCCTAGGATTTTACGTTCAATGGTAATGAACGCATTGAAAATAGGGTTTTCAGAAAACAAATCGGTTTATAATTTTGATCAAAATATTTTCTCGTTCAAGCTCGAGTTTAGATATCATTGAATTCCATGAGTTTGTAATTCTCAATCTTTAAGGTCAATCTCAAGGATTGAGTGATATCAGTCTTAAAAGCTGATTTTTAATTTTTAAGGAGATTATCCTTTCTGGGGATCTGATTCATTAGTCTTATCCAGCTAATTTGCATGGTGCCCCCCCATTGTACGAGATAAATCCTTCTCATGGTTAGGATAAATCTGACCGCTTGGCGACCCTGTTTGATGCTGAGGTCCGTGGATTTCCTGCTGATTTTAGTGATGACTTTTCTAGATTTTTCGTCAACCTACAGCTGGTCTGGACGACAACTTCATGACCTAAATCAAGAAGCGCGTGTCTTTTTCGGAAGACTTTACTTCCTTTTAATGATGGAATTGATTCATCGTGTAGATCCATCTTTTCTTTTCTTTCATCGGGTAAAACAGTTTAGTTTAGTCCAAAGCAAAAGTATTTTCAGTTATTTGTTACAGATATATGTGACATATGTTTAAGATAACTTGGTAAATTTTCCCACACTTGGCTTTTATTTTCCTTTTTATTGTCCTCTATTCCATTTTAAATGAATTTTAACATTTTGGTTTGTTTCTCAATTTATGTCCTTTCCGAGGTAACAATAATTTCGGTGTTAAAACCTAGTTTTATCGTTCATAAATATGTATAAACATGAATTTGAGTTCATTTAATTGAAAATTTTTTAAAAATTTTACTAGAATTGGGTAGTCAGTATATAAGACTAGGGCTGTTCTTTATTATCAGAGAGCACTAGATTCTAATACAACTACTACTTTACTAGTATTTTTAATGGTAACCAAGTGTATAAAGTAAAAAATTTTAAAATCCGAAAGAATTTAACCCCTTCCCACACTTAAGATCTTGCAATGCCCTCATTTGCAAGAAATCAGGAATAATTTAAATTATTGAGGGTGATTTGTGTGAAAATGATTAAATTTTTACCAAAGTTTCCAAATATATTGGCGTTTGTTTGCTGAATGATAAATGGTGCACATCATTTGTTCATTCCGTCTTGTTGTTATTTCACATATATTTTGCATCTTGTCGTCAAAATTAGTTGCTTTTGCTGAACTTAATGCCAGTCTTTGAAAATGCGTTGTTTTACCCTGTTGTGTACATAAGATAAACTGCAAACATATATACATATTTTTGAAGTTTGGTATATTACCCCACATTCAAAAATTATTAAAATCTAAGAATAAAAGTTAGATAATTATAAAAATGATTACAATATTAACAAAAGCATTAAACGTATCAATAATTACAAATTACAAAAAAAAAATAAAACTAAGTATACTAGGGATGATACTGGTACCAATAGGGGTTCCAGGCATAACCATAGGTGCTATAGAATGCTTCGGCAGGGTTATATGTAGGATATGGTGGCTGCATCTCTATAGACCAGGAAGGGAAGATGGGTTTCGGTGTAGGAATATAGTTTCTACCTATATGTTGGCAATGAGCTATGATTTGGTTCTGATGAACTTGCCAATCTTCAAATGCTCTCTGTCTAGCATTTTCGTATTCCTGAGAAGCTATAAACCTTTGCATTTCTTGCATCTCATTCCCCCCTCCTACATTACCTTGCTGTTGGTTTCTCTCCATCTGTGGATGTCTACCATGGTATTGTACTGCGGCGTTATTTCGCCTCTTCAAAACTTTCGCACCATGGTATACATTTAAACCTATAGTATCGCGGGGTTCTGGTTCTTCTACTAATAATCCCCCCCGACTTATATCCACACCGAGATATTCACCAATCAAAGTAATAAAAATACCGCCTCCTATTATGCTATGCGGTCACATCCCCCGAACCATAGCTGATAAATAATAACCCACACAATATGGTATACTTACAGCGCTTTGTGGGTCTCGAATACACATATGGTAAAACAAATCCTGTTCATTTACTTTTTCCTTGTTCTTACCCCTTTGTGTAATCGAATTAGCTAAAAACCTATGAATTACTCTTAATTCGGCTCTATCTATATCCAAATAAGAGTAATTTCCCCCTTTGAAACGGTGATGGCTTGTCATTTGACTCCACACACCGTGTGTATCAAAATTTTCATCTATCTTTCTACCGTTTAGTATCAACCCTCTACAATCGGCAGATGCTAATTCCTCAGGCGTATATATACGTAAAGCCTGAGCCATGTCTAGTAAAGACATGTGGCGCATCGAACCGTCTAACAAAAATCTAATAAAAGAACGATCGGTTAAACTAGCCACCCGATCATTCAACTCTATACTACATAACAATTCTTCACACCATACTTTATATACAGGTCTACGCATGGTGAATAAACGTACCCAGTCATTAAAAGTAGAATTACCATACCTCTGTACAAGTAATTCCCTAATTGGCCCGGCCAATTCTACAGCTTCTAAGGGTCCCCATTCTATGACCCTCGGTACCTCAACAACCTTAGAATGAAGAGTATGCAAACCCCTTTGATATTTTGGATAATCTATCCAAAGTCTGTCAAATCTCAGGTTCGGGTGCAACTCTTCCAAGTGCATATCAGAAAAGGTCATGACTGGATGAGGTATATCCTGCTTGTAGTAGTTATCCACCTCCTGTTGTTCCACATTCTCAGCAGGAGCATTGCGGGCTTGGGATGAAGATTCTCCCCTTTCAGTCTGCAAAACAAATCAAACACAATTTTTGTGCATCCAAATATGCATTAGTGTCAGCAAAATCATCAATCAAAATAATTACAATGACATGATCAATTTATATCAAACTTAAGCTCATTTTCATATTTTCATCAAATCTACACTTTTTCAAATAAGCATATACGAAAATGTTCGCCAAGTTCATAAGCATTCAATTCAAATAACATGTCAAAATAATCATTACTAGCAATTAAACAAGTTTCAAATGGCATTATCTCTCAAAAATCAAGTTCATGAATTTTAGACTTGAAAAAGTCCACTTTAATTCTCAAAATCATGTTTAGGCTCAAAGTTTGGATCATTTAACTACCTAAACATGTTACACTACTTAATTTAGCAACAATTCATGACAAAAATCGGCCATAACCTGTTTATATCAAAAAGCCCCAAATTTGCTCAAGAACACAAACCCTAGATTACTCAAAATTTGAAGTTTAAGGCTTCTAATCATGTTAAATAGCATCAATCTAGGTTATACAAGCATAATACATAAACAATTTAAGCATAATTACACTAAAAAGCATCAAAATCAAATTGGGGAAAAAAATGGCTCAAGAACACTAATTTCGGATTAAATGGTGTTTAGGTGTAGAAATTTACCGTTTTTCTTGAGTAATTCCTAGATAGCATCCTTCTCAACATGATTTTAGTAAAAGATTTGGTGATTAACGGTTAAAAATTGTGATTTTGGGGTGTATTTTTCGGGTTTTTGTGGGTTTTTTTTCGCAGTTTGTTTGAGTTGTGGAGTGTGAAACTGAGCTGTTGCAGCTCTTTATTTTTTTTTTGTAATCCGGTACTCCCGCGACTCGCGGTGAATTACCCTTCAAACTCCGCGAGTTGCGGAGTTTGCTATAATTTTTTTTTTTTATTTTTTTTATTTTTTATAATCATTAACTTATGAAACAATTAAGTACTTAATTTTAAAATTTTGTTTCCCTTGTTATTTAGGACGAGGTCGTTTCGGATCGATGTCCTAGTCCGTCCCTCGACAAAATTTTAAAATTTGTCTTTTTGTAGCGATTGTTTTAAAAGCTAAGATTTTTGGGTTTTTTCAATGTTTTTGGCATACTTTAATTCAATAAGATTAAAAACAATGATAATAAAAGTTCTCGTCCCTCCCTCGGGTAAAGCAATTTCGGTTCAAAGACCTAGTCTTCAACTTACGACGAATTTTAAAAATCATATTTTTAACTTAATGAGATAAAGTAAATTTTTATTTTTAAATTCACACAACTTAAATATAAAATTCAAAATTAATATTAAAATTTCACACCAAACTTAAAATTTGAAATGCATAAAATTAAAAATTCATATTTTAAAAATTAAAAATTCACACCAAACTTAATTTAAAAATTCATATTATAAATTCATACCAAACTTATATTAATTTTTCAAATATTTACAATTTTAAAAATATTGTTTTTACAAAGTTTACAATATTAATTTAAGATTTATATATTAATTTTAAAAACATGGTAAAAATAAAATTAAAAATCTTTTTGTCTTTTTATCCCACTTTAATCAATCAAATATTATCAAAAATATGCGCCCCTTTTTTCGGTAAAGTAATTTCGGTTCCAAGACCTAATTTAACTCATGACGAATTTTTGAAATATTTTGTGTCGATTAAAGATATTTATACCTTAAGAATAAACGTTAAATTTCGCAGTGATGTAATAAATTTTTGAATGATATCAATAATTTCGGTAGCCAAACCTAATTTTATTCAATACCAATTTAATACTTTTTAGCGAACAAATTAGCGTTTATTATCAAAAGGTTAAAAATAAAATAAAATAAAAACTGTACAGACATACCTGTGAAATACATTTCTTAGTTATATGATCTATCCCATTCATAAGATAGTCGGTTTAATTGGTTTTCCATGGCTACATAGGCGTAACCTCGAGCATTCAGTGTCTTTTCTTCTAAACATATGAACGGTCCGTCTCTGCATAAAGTAACAAATTCGGTATTTGAATAGGTTTGATTATTTGAACATTTACCTCCATGTGACCATTTTCCGCATTTGTGACATCTTTCTAGGTGTCGTGCTCTTCTTTTCGCTGCGGATTTTGATTTTCCTTTACCAAATTGTAACTTATTATCTTCGCATCTGGATTCTTTTCTAACTCCGTCCATTCTTTCTCTGATTACTGATACTAATTCACTCGGTAGTATGTCATTATTACGTTTAGTAATCAAAGCGTGTAGCATTAGACCATGGTTTAGTTCACAGGCAGTCTTCATTTCGTAAAAACCTAAAAAAAATAAAAATTCAGAATGGGGGGAGAAGACTAGTTCTTTAGGGTCTGCTAGGGAAAGACCATTCGGGTTCCATTTTCGAGAACTACACGAAAACAGACAATCTAACTCTAACAGAAATACATATTATTTTTTAAAGACTTGATTCTACCTACACTTAGTTAGCTGTGGTGTCGAAATTGTGATTAACTTCGTTGTCGACTTCCATCGGACCATGTATGTAATGTTTAACTCTGTGACCATTAACTTTAAATTCAATCCCATTTGAATTTATTAATTCTATCGTTCCGTATGGGAAAACTCTTTTGACTATGAATGGTCTAGACCATCTTGATTTCAATTTTCCAGGAAATAGCTTGAATCGTGAATTGAAAAGAAGAACTCTGTCTCCTTCTTTAAATTCTTTTGAACTTCTGATTCTTTTATCATGCCATTTCTTCGTTCTTTCTTTATAGATTAATGAATTATCGTATGCTTCATGTCTTAATTCTTCTAATTCGTTTAGTTGACTTAATCGTAGACGTCCAGCTTCATGTAAATCAAGATTACATGTCTTCAAAGCCCAAAATGCTTTGTGTTCAATTTCTACTGGAAGATGACATGCTTTTCCATAAACAAGTCTAAAAGGTGTGGTTCCAATTGGAGTTTTGTAGGCTGTTCTAAAAGCCCAGAGTGCATCCTCCAATTTAATGGACCATTCCTTTGGATTTGATCCTACGGTTTTCTATAGAATACGTTTTAAAGCTCGGTTGGTATTTTCAACTTGTCCACTTGTTTGTGGATGATATGCGGTGGAGATTTTATGAGTTACTCCATATCTTTTAAGAACTTTCTCAAGTTGATTATTACAGAAATGAGTACCCCGATCACTTATTAAAGCTTTCGGTGTTCCAAACCTTGCAAAAAGACGTTTTAAAAAGTTGACTACAACTAGTGCATCGTTAGTTGGGAGAGCTTGTGCTTCCGCCCATTTAGATACATAATCAATGGCTACGAGTATATATAGATTATTATGAGATTTTGGAAATGGACCCATAAAGTCAATACCCCAAATGTCAAATACTTCACTTACTTGGATGACATTTTGTGGCATTTCATCACGTTGACTTATTTTTTCGGCCCTTTGACATGCATCACAGGATTTGCAAAGAAGGTGTGCGTCTTTGTAAATTGTAGGCCAATAGAATCCAGCTTCATAAACTTTTCTTGCTGTTAGTTGAGGCCCATAATGCCCTCCTGTTGGTCCTGTGTGACAATGGTTTAATATTTTACTAGCTTCATCTCCAAATACACATCGGCGTATTATTCCATCGGGACAACTTTTAAACAGATGTGGATCTTCCCAGAAATAGTGTTTTATATCACTGAAGAATTTCTTTCGTCTTTGGTACGATAATCCTTTTTCAAGGAATCCACAAACCAAGTAATTTGCATAGTCTGCAAACCATGGGATTTCTTTATAGTCTATCTTCAATAGATATTCATCAGGAAAATTGTCTTGTATGGCTGATTCATTTAGAACTTCTAATTCGGGATTTTCAAGACGAGAAAGATGATCAGCGGCGAGATTTTCTGCTCCTCTTTTATCTCGGATTTCAATATCAAACTCTTGTAAGAGTAAGATCCAACGAATTAATCGTGGTTTGGCATCTTGTTTCGAAAATAGGTATCTAAGAGCAGAATGATCGGTATAGACTATTGTTTTTGCTAGAACGAGATATGATCAAAATTTGTCAAAAGCAAAGACAATAGCAAGGAGTTCTTTTTCAGTAGTTGTATAGTTTGTTTGTGCTCCTTGTAACGTCTTACTAGCATAATATATAGGTTGAAATCGTTTTTCAATCCTTTGTCCTAAAACGGCTCCCATTGCAAAATCACTTGCATCGCACATTAGTTCAAATGGTAGATTCCAATTTGGTGTTATCATGATCGGTGCATTAGTGAGTTTCTCTTTAAGAATATTAAAAGATTTGATACACTCATCTGAAAAGATGAATGGCGCATCCTTTTCTAGGAGTTTATTCATAGGAGTGGCAATCTTAGAAAAATCTTTTATGAAACGTCGGTAAAAACCGGCATGCCCTAAAAAACTCCTAACTCCTCTAACATTGGTGGGATGTGGAAGTTTAGCAATTACATCTACTTTAGCTCTATCCACTTCAATTCCTTCTTTTGAAATTTTATGTCCAAGAACGATGCCTTCTTTAACCATGAAATGGCATTTCTCCCAATTAAGTACTAGATTTAATTGTTCGCATCTAAGAAGCATTCGTTCAAGATTAGCTAGACATGATTCACCGAAGACTGAAAAGTCATCCATGAAAACTTCCATGCATTCTTCTATTATGTCGTGAAAAATCACCATCATGCACCTTTGAAAGGTTGCAGGGGCGTTACAAAGTCCAAATGGCATGCGTTTGTAAGCAAAAGTACCATAAGGGCACGTGAATGTGGTTTTCTCTTGGTCCTCGGGTGCTATTGGAATTTGAAAATATCCGGAAAATCCATCTAGAAAACAATAGTAACTATTTCCGGCTAATCTTTCCAACATTTGATCTATGAAAGGTAAGGGAAAGTGATCTTTTCTGGTGGCGTCATTTAATTTTCTATAATCAATACACACACGCCATCCTGTTACAGTTCTAGTAGGAATAAGCTCATTTTTCTCATTTGTAATGATAGTCATGCCACCCTTCTTAGGCAAGCATTGAACTGGGCTTACCCATGGACTATCAGAGATTGGATAAATTAAACCTGCATCTAGCAGTTTAATAATCTCTTTCTTAACTACATCTTGCATATTAGGATTTAGTCTTCGTTGGCGTTGCACATACGTTTTATGACCTTCTTCGATAAGGATTTTATGTGTGCAATACGAAGGACTTATTCCTTTAATATCATGAATCTTCCATGCAATGGCTGGTTTATGAGCTTTCAACACAGAAATGAGTTGTGATTTCTCATTTTCAGTAAGAGAAGACGATATTATTATAGGTAATTCAGATTCACCATGTAAATAAGCGTATTCCAAATGGTTTGGAAGTGGCTTTAACTCTAATTTCGGTGGTTCTTCTATCGATGATTTATATCGATATCTGTCTTCTTCTTTTAGCATTTGAATTTCTTCTGTTGTTGGTTCATATCCATTAGCTATAAGTGTAGCTAACATTTCAGCTTCATCAATTGGTTCATTACCTTCTCCTAAAGAACATTCTCCTGTTCCTTGTAATTCTAGAAATTCTTCTAATAATTCTGCATGTGCATCTATAGTTTGAATATAATAACATGTATCATCTGCAGATTGTGGTTGTTGCATTGCTCTATCAACTGAAAAGGTAACACTCTCATCCTCTATACTTAGGGTCAGTTTCTTACCGAACACGTCTATCATTGCTTTAGCCGTGTTTAAGAATGGTCTTCCTAATATGAGAGGAACTTGAGAATCTTCTTCCATGTCCAGAACAACAAAATCTACTGGAAATACTAAAGTACCAACTTTAACTAGCATGTTCTCCATTATCCCTCTAGGATATTTTATTGATCTATCGGCTAGTTGTATGCTTATTCTGGTTGGTTTCAATTCTCCAAGGTCTAGTTTAGCGTATAGTGAATACGGCATTAGATTTATACTAGCACCTAAGTCTGCCAATGCTTCTATTGAACTAAGACTACCCAGAAAACATGGAATTGTGAAACTTCCTGGATCAGATAGTTTTTCTGGTATCTTATTCAACAGCACTGCTGAACAATTAGCATTCATAGTAACAGCCGAGAGTTCTTCCATTTTCTTTCTATTTGAGATTAGATCTTTCAAGAATTTAGCATATCTAGGCATTCCTGAAATCACATTAATGAAAGGAAGATTTACATTTATCTGTTTAAACATATCCAAGAATTTGGATTGCTCGGCTTCAAGTTTTTCTTTCTTCATTTTACTCGGATAAGGAAGTGGTGGTTGATATGGTTTAACATAAGGTTTAGCCTTAGCTGTGTTATCTTCATTAATCTTTTCAACTACCGGTTCTTTTTCCTTATCTTGATCAGGTTGTGGTTCTTGTGGAGTAGGAATGGCTTCATCAGAAGTTACAGGTATTTCAGGTGGTTTAAGTGTTGTACCACTTCTTGTGGTAATGGCTTTAGCTGTTTCATTCCGGGGGTTAGCGTTTGTATCACTAGGTAGACTTCCCGGTTTTCTTTCACCTATTAACCTTGCTAGGTTACTTACTTCTTGTTCCAGATTTTGAATAGAAGCTTGTTGATTTCTAAATGCTTGAGCATTTTGTTCATTGGTTTGTTTCTGAGATGTGAAAAACTGTGTTTGAGTTTCAACTAGCTTTGTCATCATATCTTCTAAATTCGGCTTTTTATCATCGGTTTGTTGTGGTGGTTTGTTTTGAAAATTAGGTCTTTGCTGATTATAAGTATTATTGGATACTTGTTGATTGCTAGGACCTTGTTGGTTGTTGTATGGAATATTTCTGTTATAATTCTGGTTTTGATTGTAAATCGGTCTTGGCGGTTGATAATTATTCTGATAATTATTTCCAGGCCTTTGGTTTATGTATGCAATATTCTCTCTTTGTTCCATTGTTAATTCAATACTGAGACAATCTTTTGTCAAATGTGGTCCTCCACACTGCTCACAACTAATTCGTATTGAGTGAATATCTTTAGTCATCTTTTCCATTCGTCTCTCCACAACATCTATCTTTGCGGAAATGGAATCTAAGTCATGGCTAGAATCGGCTCTAGCTGCTTTAGATGATCTAACGATATCTTTTTCTTGGTGCCACTCGTGTGAGTGGGAAGCAGTGTTATCAATAATTTTGTAAGCATCAGTTTCGGTTTTCTTCATAATAGAACCACCAGCTGCTATATCTATGTCTTTTCTTGTAGTGATGTCGCATCCTTGGTAGAATATTTGTACTATTTGACAGGTGTCTAAACCATGTTGCGGACATCCTCTTAACAACTTTCCATATCTTGTCCATACCTCATATAGAGTTTCATTCGGTTTCTGTGTGAACGTAACAATTTCTGCTTGAAGTCTTACGGCTTTAGATGCAGGAAAGAATTGTTTAAGAAATTTGTCAACTAAAACATCCCATGTATCAATCGCCCCTTCAGGTAACGATTCCAACCAATCTTTGGCTTCTCCCTTTAAAGTCCAGGGAAATAACATGAGATATATCTGTTCATCCTCCACTTCTCGGATTTTAAATAGTGTGCATATCCTATTAAAGGTACGTAGATGTTCATTTGGATCTTCCTTCGGCGCACCACTAAATTGGCATTGATTAGTCACCATGTGTAGAATTTGTCCTTTGATTTCATAATCTGGCGCATTAATGTCTGGATGAGTAATTGCGTGACCTTGGCCAGTGCGTTTAGCTCTCATTCGGTCTTCCATACTTAAAGGTTCCAGATTCTCCATAATTGAATTTGTTGAATCGGTATCACTAGATGATTCTGATTTAATGGTTCGTTCCTCAACAATCTCTGTTTGAATGATTGGTGGCTCCAGAGGAAAGTTTAGTGGTTCAGGATCTACGAACCGTTCCTGAATATTCTCCGGATTCTCAATTGTGAGGTCGGGTTCAAAAAATGGATTATCGGAAATTTGAACTAAAGTACTTGGTCGACTGGATGACGATTCTAAAGAAAAATCAACGGCGGTTATATTTGCTAAATGTCTTGATCTAGTTACAGGTGGTGAACGTACAAAAGGTGGTGAACATCTTGCTCGGTGCATTCACTGAATATCCTATTAGTTTTTAAAAGGAAAGAAAAATTATAATAAGTTATCCAATTAATAGACTTTTCTGATTTTGCCCACGTTTTGAATAGCCAAAAGATGCAGCAGAGGGGCAGGATTCGTTTGGTCTCAATATAATTGAGGACTGTTTGGCTCCAATAACCCGGTCCACGTACAAATCCAACTATTACTACGAACCAGAAAATTTTGATGTCTATTAATTTAACCACTCAAAATAAATTTTCGTAATTTTAAGAAATTTAGATAAGAAGTAGAATAAAAATCTATGTCCTAAAACTAGAATAGCGAGAAATAAGAAAGAAAAAGAGTTCGTCGAAAAAGGTCGAAAAAGAAAAATGGTTGAAAAATAAAAGGTGACGAAAAAAAATAAAAGAAACTTATAAAACTTAAAAATACTTGACTAACCTAACCTTATTACTACAACTAACTTCAAATTATAATCGCAAATTGAAATTACTAATTGGAATGATAATTGATACATAGGTAAAAGTCGTCTAAAAATATTAAAGCTTACAGGAAAAACTAAATCCCAAATGGAAATAACTTAAAAAGAAACTAAAACTTAAAAAGGTGTCGCAAAATTCTAAAGTACCTAAATCTTAGTCTAAAGAAAAAGCACTTAAGGAATTCTACGGCAAAGCCTAAAAATCTAGGAGTAAAAATGACTATGGCAAAAACTAAGTTTAAAATTAAATATGAGCGAAAAATACAAATATTACGCTACAACGATTAAAAAGGGACAAAATATAAAAATATACAAAAAGTTGTAAAAATTACAATTTTTATAAAAATATTATTTTTATATTATTTATTTAATAAAACTACTAATTTTACAATTTAATTAAACTAATTTAACTAAAATATAAATTAAATAAAACTTAAATTAAAAATAAACTTAATTATAATAATAATAATAATTAGGGTTAATAATAATAATAATAATTAATAATCCGTAATAAATGCAGGATTGGGGCTTCCTGTTCGTGTGTCAGGTCCCCTCCGCGACTTGCGGTATTCAAAGCTTCAAACCCCGTGACTCGCGGGGTTCAGAAATTCAGATGACAGGTTTAATCTTAAACGCGTTTTTCTTTATTTATTTATTTATTTAATTTTTTTTTCTGTTTTCTGTTTTTATATAAATAAAAGATATTTAAATAAAACTTATATTTTTATAAACTAAAATAAAAATAAAGAAACTTATAAAACTTAAATATTTAACAAAATCTTAAAAATACTTATATTTTTGTTTTTCTTTTTATATTTTCGAATATTTAAAACGTTTTTTTTTTTTTATATATTAGCGTTGCGCTTCCGGCGTTTAGAAAGTTCCCCGGCAGTGGCGCCAAAAATACTTGATGTGGTAGCGGAGTGGTATATAATACTATTAAATTTTACAACGAAACACTATTAAATACGATACAATTTTACACAAGATATTTATTTATTTATAGAATGGATATACTTAAACCTTGCTACAACACTTATAGGCAGTGTACCTAATCGTACAGTAGTGTAGTTTTTAGTAAGTCCGGTTCGTTCCACAGGGAATCTTTTTTTAACAAAGCTCAACGCTATATTAGTTTACTTTTATAAAAATACAAATATATATATATAAGTAATATTATTATTATAAAGGGGGGTTTTTACCGTTTAATGACCGGTTTGTCGATTTTAAAACTTTAGTCGCAGTTAAAACCAAATGTAAAATATTAAAAATAAATACAAGACTTAAATTAAAGCATGAAGTAAATAACGAAAAATGAAATTGCGAATAATAAAAGTGCGATAAAATAAACTTGCGATAATTAAAAAGTACGATAATTAAAAGTGCGATTAAATACAATAACAATAAAAATGCGATAATTAGAAGTGCAATTAAATATAAAATAAAGGAAATTAAATATGAAATAAAAGAATTATGCTTATTTAAACTTCCGTAATCATGATGTTTGACGTGTTGATTTTAGTTTTATGCCCATGGGTTAATTGTCCTTTGTCCTGGATTATTTAATATGTCCGTCTGGTTTTTGTCCATAACAGTCCATCAGTCATAAATATAAAGTGCGAGTATCCTCATCAAATTATCCTTATACCCGAAGTTAAATATTCCAACTAATTGGGGACTTAAACTGTAACAAGATTTTAATACTTTGTTTATTAATTACACCAGGATGTCGACTGAGTGTAACCCAAGGTTTTAATATTTTGTTATCAATTATACCAAGTGTCCTTTGTACATAATTTCACCCCTGTTTTAATTATTCTAGTGGCTATTAATCCATTCCCGTGTCCGGTTAAATGAACGATTATTCGTACATATAAATACCCCGCCCATCGTGTCCGATTGAGTGTATATGGTAATTTATAGGGACGCCCAATTGTAAATCTTTATATTAACATTAACAAACTATCATTTAGTTAAACAAATATAAAGCCCATTAATAGCTCATAGTCTAATTTCCACAAGTGTCGTTCTTTTGTCCAAACCCCAATTATGGTACAAAGCCCAATTATCCAATTTTAGTAATTAGCCCAACATCATGATTACTTCGGATTAAATAAGCATAATAATAACTTAGCTACGAGACATTAATATAAAAAGGTTGAACATAACTTACAATGATTAAAAATAGCGTAGCGTTACACGGACAGAATTTCGACTTACACCCTTACAACATTTGCTAACATACCCTTATTATTAGAATTATAATTAAAATTAAAATTAAAATATAAATTATATATATATATATTTTACGTATATATATGAGAGAAGAAGAAAAAGATGATATTTTACGATCAGAACGCGCGAGCTTTATAGGGGGTTTCTGAATTTGGGGCTCCGCGACTCGCGGTGAAATACCCTTCAAACTCCGCGAGTAGCGGAGAATGAAATTACAGCTCACAGCTTTGGAGTCTTTCTCTGCCGACGGTTTTTATTTATAAATATAATATATATATAATTAATATAATTAATTATATATTATATTATATTTATATACATAGTTAACTTGTAATTTTTAGTCCGTTGCGTCGAGCGTTAAGAGTTGACTCTGGTCCCGGTTCCGGATTTTCGAACGTCCTTGCGTACAATTTAATATCTTGTACTTTGCGTTTTGAATCTTGTACTCTTGTAATTTCGAGACGTTTCTTATCAATAATTGGAACCTCTTTGATTGTCTTTTGTACTTTTGAGCTTTTTGGTCGTTTGCGTCTTCAATTCGTCGAATCTGTCTTTTTTTCTTCACCTTTTATTATTTAAACGAATATCACTTGTAAATAGAACAATTGCAACTAAAAGCTTGTCTTTCTTGAGGAATAATGCTATGAAATATATGTTCGTTTTTAGCATTATCAATATCCTTCCAATATGTAAAGCTTTTAGTTGCAATTGTTCTATTTTTATGTAATATTCGTTTAAATAAATAAGTGCGAAGACAAAAGAAGAAAACGACGATTTGAAGACGCAAATGACCAAAAAGCTCAAATGTACAAGATATAATACAAGTGGTTCAATTTATTGATGAGAAACGTCTCAAAATTACAAGAGTACGAGCCGCAAAACGCAAAATACAAGATATTAAATTGTACGCAAGGACGTTCGAAAATCCGGAACCAGGACATGAACCAACTATCAATGCGCGACGCAACGGAGCTAAAATTACAAGTCAACTATGCACATAAATAAAATATAATATATAAATAATTCTTAAAATTATATATATATATATTATATTATATAATAAAACGTCGGCAAAACTAGAAAACAAAAGTAGGTGGCCTGATCCATCTGGCCATGCGATCGCATGGCCAGGAAGACCATTTTTCATGCGATCGCATGAAGCCAGATTCCTGGCCAGGTCCTATAAATTCAGCATTTTTCGACGAGTAAAACATACCTTTTTCTTTTCCTTCATATGTAACGTAAATATATATATATATATATATATATATATATATATATATATATATATATATATATATATATATATATATATATATATATATATATATTTATAAAATAATTTTAATTTTAAGTTAAATAATAATAAAGTTATTTTAAGAATGTTTTACGGGTTTTATTTCGAAATTCTGTCCGTGCAACGCTACGCGATTAATCACCACTGTAAGCTATGTTCTTCCTTTTTAAATTAATGTCTCGTAACTAAGTTATTATTATGCTTATTTGAGCTGAAGTAATCGTGATGTTGGACTAAAATATTAAGACGGGGTTATTGGATTTTGTACCATAATTAAGGTTTGGACAAAAGACCGACACTTGTGAACATTGGACTATTGACTATTAATAGGTAGGGGGTATTGTCTAATCGAATGACAACTCATTGAAACCTGTCGAACCTATCTTCAAATTAGTTAATATAATATTTATTAAAATGATTATGTATGTCCTATTTAGTGACGTTTATACGATATCTTTTACGATCATTTAATTAATTATTCGGGTTGGGTGATTGATTATTCATTCTGATCAAGTGGGTAAATTAATATTCATATCTCATTAAAACAGGGGTGGATTACATACAAGGATAATTGGTGTAATTGTTAACAAAGTAATAAAACCTTGGATTACACGCAGTCGATAACCTAGTGTAATTATAAACAAAGTATTAAAACCTTGTTACAGTTCGAATCCCTAATTAGTTGGAATATTTGACTTCGGGAATAAGGTTAATTTGATGAGCATTTTATAATTATGACTGATGGACTATTATGGACAAAAACCATATAGGTATCAAATAAACCAGGACAAAGGACAATTAACCCGGGTAACAATTAATTAAAATCAAAACGTCAAACATCATGATTACGGAAGTTTAAATAAGCATAATACTCTTATTTCATATTTCATCGTACCTTTATTTACTGTCATTTTAATTACCTCAATTTACTTTATCGCAATTTTAATTCTGTCATTTATATTATCGTCATTTATCTTTACGCTTTATTTAAAATTGACAAACCGGTCATTAAACGGTAAAAACTCCCTTTTATAATAATATTAATATATATAATTATATATATTTTATATAAATATAGTTGTTAAAAATATAGCGTTAAACTCAGCTAGCTCCCTGTAGAACGAACCGGACTTACTAAAAACTACACTACTTTACGATTAGGTACACTGCCTATAGTGTTGTAGCAAGGTTTAGGTATATCCACTCTATAAATAAATAAATAACTTGTGTAAAATTGTATCGTATTTAATAATATTTCGCAATAAAAATATAACTATTTCGTATACACCTCGCACTACATCAGTTCCTCCTCTCGATTGAGGTGTTTTTAAGAATCATGAAAGGTTTGAACGCAGATTGTAATCATCAAGATACAAATGAGGTTTAAGATGAAATCAAGTGGAAAACTTGAATAGATGTTTAGTTTCATATGTTATAATCAATATTTTAATTCATTTTAATTGTCCAATGTTGGTAGTCCACAGTTGGTAGTCCAGAGTTAGTAATTCAACAATTCATATATAGTTTAATATATAATATTCGAATTAATTAATACGTATTTCTGACCCATTGTATATATGTCTCAGACTCGATCACAACTTAAAGTATATATATTATTATAGAATCAACCTCAACCCTGTATAGTTAACTCAAGCATTACTGCATATAGAGTGTCTATGGTTATTCCAAATAATATATATAGATGCGTCGATATGATATGTCAAAACCTTGTATACGTGTCCCGATATTTAAAGTACGTAAAATAAATAACAGAAATTAAATGACGATAAATAAAATTGCGAGAATTAAAATTACGATAATTAAATTGCAATAAATAAATGTAATAAGGAATTAACAGTTAGCTAGGAACAGTTAGCTAGGATTTTGTTAGCGTGGATTCTTAACAGAATTTCTCATAGTTAATTTGTTTGTTTCTAACAAATTTTATTATGTCAAATATTTTCTTCATTATTCCACTTGTTGGATTCTGGTAAGTCAAAATCCAAATATGAAATTGAATGAAAATGATTATTTTGTGGTGAACGGATTTGTATATCTTGTGGATGTAAGTAGGATAGTAAATGACTGTTGAATCAGATTCGAAGAATGTACAATGTAACTTATTAATGTGAAATCTAAATATTCCTCGGATATTACCTACCCGTTAAAATATTTTCACCATTAACAGTTTGTACGAAAGAATTTTTAATTACAATCTTTATGAAATATACTTACATATATATTTTCTTCAGATGTAATCATAGATTTAATGAGTTAATATAATATTAATCTCATTTGATTTACTGTTAGAACTAGAATATATAGTCTCTAAAACATTAGAGATTACATAGCCGTCATATCGAACGAAGATAAATGATATAGAACGTCATGTAGAACGATGATTATACTCGAGATACAGAATGAGATGTTGAGGCGTGTGATATTGAAACTTGGGTTGTTGGTGGTACTGGTATTGATGTTGGTAGTATTGTTGATGCTGGTGATGTTACTGAAGTTGGTACGTTTTGCACCATATTTTTCAAGACTACAACTCGGGCGCGAAGCTCATTGACTTCTGTTATTATTCCGGGATGATTGTCGGTCGGAACGAGCGGATGAATAAGGTTTAGAATTTTAGATAGAATATAATCGTGACGAGATATCCTGGAAATAAGGGTGAAAATGGTGTTTCGGGCTGATTCGCAGGTAAGTGTTTCAGGTTCTTCGCCAAGAGGGAAATTTGGTTGGTGGAAAGGAATTGTCTTCTTCTCGTTTTTGTTGATTAAGTCGACTATGAACTCATCCCCAATTCATCCAGAATTGAAGATGACTAATCGGTTGATCCATTCCGGTTACACTGCTTTCGAAGCTCAGGTGGATATCCATATCGGAATAGCTGTCGGAATCAGAGGAATTCGAACTGGTTGAGGGATACATCTCGTACGATCAGATGGAGGATTTTTGATATGAGTTAGATTATAAGATGTAGATTAGTATCCTGCAATACATAATTTACATATACATATATAATATACTAAAATCCTATAAGTTACGGAGGAATCTACGGAAGCTGTCAGGCAAAGTCTACAGTAACAGATACGTTAAGATATGAATTATCAGATACGCTAAGATATGAATTTGGTCTATACACTATTCATGCAGTCAATGCAGTAAAATGTGTCTAGACTAAGAATGATTAGTAGGTAATTTCCGACAAGAAATGAGAAGCAAAACTTTTGACATGCAGATACGGTCGAAGTCCAGACCCACTAATGCATCTAAACAACTATCAATTAGACACACTAATGCAAGACTTGGTTCGCTAAAACCACCGCTCTGATACCAACTGAAGGGACACGTCCTAATCCATCTGGACGAAACATTACATTTGGTTACATCGCGAGGTACTTGACCTCTATATGATACATTTTACAAACATTGCATTCGTTTTTAAAAGACAAACTTTCATTTCATTGAAAGTTGACGGCATGCATACCATTTCATAATATATCCAACTATAATTGACTTAATAATAATCTTGAAGAACTCGCTGACTCGAATGCAACATCTTTTGAAATATGTCATGAATGACTCCAATTAGTGTCTCTAAAATGAGCAAATGCACAACGGAAGATTTCTTTAATACCTGAGAATAAACATGCTTTAAAGTGTCAACCAAAAGGTTGGTGAGTTCATTAGTTTATCATAATCAATCATTTTCATCATTTTAATATACCATAAGATTTTCATTTCCATTTCTCATAAATATACGTCCCATGCATAGAGACAAAAAAATCATTCATATGGATTGAACACCTGGTAACCGACATTAACAAGATGCATATAAGAATATCCCCATCATTCCGGGACATCCATCGGACATGATATAAAAACTCGAAGTACTAAAGCATCCGCTACAACAGATGGGGTTTGTTGGGCCCAATAGATCTATCTTTAGGATTCGCGTCAATTAGTAGACTAGTTTACTAATTCTTAGGCTACCAAGCAAAAGGGGCATATTCGGCTTCGATCATTCAACCATATAATGTAGTTTCGATTACTTGTGTCTATTCCGTAAAACATTTATAAAAGCGTATGTATTCTCAGTCCCAAAAATATATATTGCAAAAGCATTTAAAAAGGGAGTAATTAAACTCACAATACGATATTTTGTCACAAAAATATTCACACGACCAAACTGAACAATGCAGGGTTGACCTCGGATTCACGAACCTATTTATTATTAAAACATATTCTTGTAATCGAATAATTCTATTTATTATTATTAATGATGTATTTGTTATATTTAGTAATTTATAAGTTTCATTATTTATTTATATATTTTCATTTTTATATATAGAAATTTTAATATAGTTAAGTTATGTAATTTATATATATTTATGTATATGTAATCTTTATTTTATACTTATAATCTTAACAATATCTTTAAAACCTTTATTTTTCATAATCATAATAATTTTAATGATGTTGATAATACTAATACTAATAATAATAATAATAATAATAATAATAATAATAATAATAATAATAATAATAATAATAATAATAATAATAATAATAATAATAATAATAATAATAATAATAATAATAATAATAATAATAATAATAATAATAATAATAATAGTAAAAATGTTACTTTTAATGATACTATTAGCTTTAACAAAAACGACAGGTTTGGGAAATAATGTTACTTTTAGTAATAATGGTAATACTAATGATAATAATACTGATAATAATAATCATTTTAGTAATGTTACTACTAATGATATTAGTGACAATGATAATATTAATAAGGATAATGATATTATTAAGAATGATATTTATGTTAATACTAATAATAATATTAATACTAAAAATGATACTAATACTATTATTAGTGAAAATAAAAATAATTTGTATCATTTCCTAATAATAATAACAATATTAATAGTAATAATCATAGTAATATTAGTAATACCTATATTAATAAAAATGATAATTCTAAAATTTCCATAATAATACTTTTAATGATATTGATAAGGATAACAATAATACTAGTAACAATATTAATGATAATATATTAATAATAACAATAATCTTAATCTTAATTAAAATAATAATAATAATAATAATAATAATAATAATAATAATAATAATAATAATATTAATAATAATAATAATAATAATAATAATAATAATAATAATAATAATACTTATAACAATAACAATAATAATTTATGATAATAATAATAATAATAATAATAATAATAATAATAATAATAATAATAATAATAATAATAATAATAATAATAATAATAATAATAATAATAATAATAATAATAATAATAATAATAAAAATAGAGGCTACCTTTAAAAAATTCGAGTTAAACCAAAACTGCCATAAACAAGGCTCGAACCCGAGACCTCTCGGTTAACCGACACAAACACCAAACATCACGCTGCTGCTACACTTCTGAATATATTCGTATTTTATTTATATTTAAACAGTTCTTCCTAAATTAACTTCTTCTTCTTTGATTAACTCTCGCGACCAGAACAATACCACATTCAATAACAGCTAAACTAAAGTTTTAATTGAGATATGAAGATGAAACGTAGCCAACCAGAGATAAGGATTGATTTATCAAAACAGAAATAAAATAAAATAAATAATAAAAGCTGAAACAGAAAAAAGAAGAACACGTTTGACTCAAATTCGATTTTTAATTTTTAGAACGTTTCAGGCTATCATTAAAACATGAAAAAGTTTTCAAATCACTATTAGAAACTATCTGGATCATTAATTGAACCTAAATCATCATATGGAAATCGAATTTCGCTATGAACAATAATGTTGACTTTTGAATCCGAAAGTTTGACTTGAAAATTAGAAATCGATAAGAAAAATTGGACTATGAAACTTTGAAGACAGTTTAAATGGAATATTTCTAGCATTACTGCATTTACACATTTTGAAATTCATTAAGAAATCGAAGAGTTTGAATAACTGATACAAAACAGGGGTCGACATGTTTTCTTGAGTTCTTTTCTGTTTAAATTCAATTATATAAAAGTTGTAAAAGGGTTTTGGGATTGATAAATGATAATGTGATATCAATAATTATTACATACAACTGGAATTGATGAAATTAAATAGGAATTGCAAGTCGACAGTTTAACTCATTCGTACAGAGAAAAAAAATAAAAAAAAAATAAAAACCTGATGTGGACGCTAAACAGATTTTTGGATTGTTGTTTGGATTAGGTCATGATTTGTACTGGGAGTAAATCAGTTACAGATTAAAAGAGATTGATACTTAATTCGATTCTGTGATGATATAGTTCTGTATTTTATTTAATTAAAATTTATACCAATAATATTTAATAACAAATTTATTGAAAGTTTGTATGTATATATATACAGATTCATATATGTATATATCAGTATATACTTTGTATATGTATTTATATATGTAAAATTGTATTTCGCATATATACATGTATATGTATTTGTAATTATATAAGTGTATTAATAATATTATTATTATTAATAATAGGTATTTAAATAATAATACAATTAATAATAATGATAATAATATCAATAATTCTAATAATTAGTAATTAATAATAATACTAATAATATTAATAATGATTTTATTAATAACAAATAAATAATAGTATTACTAATAATAATAATTATTAACGATAATGTTCATAGTAATATTAATAATAACATTGATAATATTATAAATAAAATACTAGTACAAATATTAACAATAATAGAATTATAACTTTACTACTAGTTGTAATATTGACAATAATGACAATAATACAAATGTCTCACATTTCAGTATTATAATTTTAATAATATTAATATCAATATTAATATTACTAATGATATTGAATGTAATAAAAATATAATAACTTTATTTAAGTTGGAATTACATTTAATATATTAATATTACATATTATTAATTATGTAATATTTAATAATTATAACATATGTTACATGACATCATTTATTGAATATTTAATTACAACATAATAATTATTGATAGTAATCCTATATATATATATATATATATATATATATATATATATATATATATATATATATATATATATATATATATATATATATATATATATTCTTTTTAATAGTAACATAGTTATTCTATTCATTATTTTACATTTTTAATTCCAATTAAAAGTATTTTGTTAATTCAAAATATCATATATATATATATATATATATATATATATATATATATATATATATATATATATATATATATATATATATATATATATATATATATATATATATATATATATAATATATATATATATATATATATATTTTTATATTTATATTTATATATATTTACGTATTTGTTATACACAGTTGTTCGTGAATCGTCGGGAATAGTCGAAGGGTAATTGATTCCATGTAAACAGTTTAAAATTTTTAAGACTCGACATCATAGACTTTTGCTTATCGTGTTGAAACAATTAAAGATAAAGTTTAAATTTGATCAGAAATTTCTGGGTCGTCACAATCTGCCTATGTGTTTCCGGTGAAGAGTGTTTGCGAATTTTAACCGAGTGCCATAGTGGGCCTACCGGTGGGCATTTTGGACCCCAAATCACGGGGCGTAAGGTTTATGATGCCGGTTTCTTTTGGCCGACAATTTTCAAAGATGCCCATCTAGTTTGTAAATCGTGTGATTCTTGTCAAAGGGCCGGTAAAGTCACCAAATGGGATGAGATGCCTCAACAAAGCATCCAAGTATGCGAGGTATTTGACGTTTGGGGAATTGACTTTATGGGACCATTTTCGAAATCTCAAAATTATAGTTACATACTCGTTGCCATTGACTACGTGTCTAAATGGGCCGAAGCGCAAGCTTTAGCCACAAACAATGCACGAGTTGTGATTTTCTTCCTTCAGCGTTTATTCTCTTGATTTGGAACTCCTAAAGCATTAATTAGCGATAGGGGTACTCATTTTTGTAACGCCCAAATGGATAAGGTATTGAAGCGATATGAAGTTCCCCAAACGAGCAGACAAGTTGAGAATACCAATCGGGCTCTTAAAGGAATTCTTGAGAAAACTGTGGGGTCGAATCCGAAGGAATGGGCGAATAAGCTCGATGAAGCTTTGTGGGCGTTTAGAACCGCCTACAAAACACCAATTGATACCACTCCTTATCGGTTGGTTTATGGAAAAGCGTGCCATCTCCCGTTAGAGATTGGGCATAAGGCGATGCGGGCACTTAAAAAGTTCAATTTGGATTTGAAGGAAGCCGGACGCCTAAGGGCGGGGCAATTGAATGAGCTTGGTGAATTACGCCTTGATGCGTATGAAAATTCGTTGATTTCTAAGGAGAAAACCAAGCAATGGCATGATAGAAGGTTAAAGGGTCCGAAAGAGTTTAATGAGGGTGATCAAGTGCTTTTGTTTAAATCTAGATTGAAGCTTTTACCCGAAAAACTTAAGTCCCGGTGGATGGAACCATTTGAGGTTGTTAAGGTGTACCCATACGGTGCAAATGAATTGAAAAATGCGAGTGGTACTACCTTCAAAGTTAACGGACATCGAGTGAAGAAATATTTCGATGGTCCGTTTGAGATTGATGACGGGGTTCACGTTGAACCCGATCCCAACGCCACTTGAAGTTGGGGATGAGTCGTGTGAACGACTCGTTAATTATAGTTCACATTGTTGTATAGTTTGTATATGTAGGTTTGATAGCGGGCTTGCTGTGTCTAAAATGCTACTTGATTGATTGTGGTATTTTGCTTGTTGCTTTTATTGGTTGTTTGGTTTTAAAGTTGAATATAAGTTGCTGAGTAATCTAAAACATCCAAGTATCAGGTCAGGTGAATTGCCGCGGTGCGATGCTGCTGGCCGCGGCGAGAGATTACAAAGTTTTTAGGATCAGGAAGCCATTTAAAGTGGTTCTTGATCACGCCCATTTCCGCGTCACGACAATTGGTGTCGCGGCGCGAGTTTTCATAGGTTTTCGAGGTCGTCTAATAAGAAAATGATTAGTATTAGGTATAGCATATCGCCGCGGCGCGGCGACTAATGTCATGGCGCGACATTTCTGCCGCACAGATTCATACCCGACGGTAAATTTTTTAAATAAAATGGGTCAACCCGACCCAATATTAAACCCGACGGGAATCTCATTCTTTTTAGGGGATTTTGGATCTGTTTTCACCCACCATTCTTATACTTACCTCTCAAATACACTTAGAGCTCTCAAACCCTAATTTCAATTAACACTAATTCTTCACTAATTTCTTCAATTCCTTGTTCAATCATGCCGGTTAAGGTCCGATTTTGCTATTCTCTATCGTTTTCTCTCATGTTTCTTTGATTAATTTTATTAATTCTAGGGTTCATGTTTGAAATTTTTGTGGGGTTTGTTTAGTTGAGACTTTTATGCCTAAATATGTGATGAATTGTTTATGAATATGGTATTATTGTGTTTTCTTCATGAATTCTTGTGTAGTTCTAGCATAATATTGATTCTTGAGATTAGGGTAGCGATAAATCCGAATTTGATGTTGAATGTTTGGGGATTTTATTTGTGAGGGAGATGTTTGCTACTAGATACATGTTTAAAGATAATGTGGGGTGATTTAGGCGGGTCATATATGATTTTGGTAATTGGTAAAGCATGATGATTTTTGTGAATTGTGAGATGTTTATTTGGTTGTTGGAATTGTTTAAACTTCTTGCAAGTTTAGAAGTTAACTCGTGATTATAGGAATGATTTATCGTAGGTTGGTTAATTAATTTGACGAGTTGTGAAATTGAGTTAAGTGGGGATTGTTTAATGGGGCATTTACATGATATAGTGTTTTGAGAATTGGTTTGAATTTGGTACCATGGAACAAAACACGTGTTTTAAATGCTTTCTTTTGTTTAAATGCCTAATTGAAGTTGAAACGAGTATTAATGGTAGTTGATGCAAGTATGTGGAACATGTTGGTTTGATTATTATTATTGTCCTAACGCTAACTTTTCAAGGTTTGGTGTTTGGTTTGGTTTTTGTTTCATGTGTGTAGAGAAGTAGAGTTGATATTCCCTCGTCCTCCACATCTCAATCACGAAGGGATGAAGAGAGAAGAACGAACCCAGATATTTGGTTACAAAAAGTTGGAGAAAACTACTCCCAATATTTTGAATTTATTTCGGTTCAGAATATACAAGCGACCTGCTTTTTAGTTGGGATGAGTTGAATAGAGCAACTAGTAAGATAAGGGATGAAATTACTGATATGTTAGCAATGTCGAGAAACAGAGTTTATCTTGGCACTTGGGAACGTGCTATGTCTTTAAGAGACGACCTTTATCGTGAGTTGGTGGTTGAGTTTTTCTCCTCGTTAAGTGTGCGTTCAAGAAGGGATCCTACGGATTAAGGGTTTACGACATTTCAACTAGGGGCGAGAACCGAGCCATGAGTCGAATGGATTTGGTTCGAGTACTCAATTTGTATGAGGAATTGGATGAGAAGTCTTTAACACGGTATTTGAAAAAAGAAACTGAATTTATAGGACATCCGGAGGATTATAACGAGCGAGACTTTTGGTATGAAATTTCTGGTTTGACTCTGTTTGTTTCCATTGAGTCGAAGGGGTCCGATATTAGGAGCAGACAGCTATGGTTACTTGATAAATTGCTTTCGTGTACTTTTTGTGGTCGAAGAAATGGGAACGATAAACTCAATTCGACCGAGTTGTGGATTATGCATCGAGTTCGGGCCAATGCACATGTTGATTTGTATATGTTAATTGCTACTTATTTATCTCATCATGTGAGGGAAACAAGAGCATCAAGGCCACTTCTTGGTGGTCATTTTGTTACAAAAATTGCAAAGTTTTTCAACATTGATTTCAGCAGGTGTACGAAATTGACCGACCCATTACAGATTATGAAACCTTTTAATTTAAGGTTTTATATTAGTGCAAATTTTGTAATGTGGGATGCAAATTGAGTTGGCTTGGTGGAGTATGTTCGGCAACAAGCGCCTGAGACCGGTGGTAATAATCAAGGAGGTGATGAGGTGAAACGACTCCAAACCGTTTAATTAAAAATCGACTAAATTTTTTTTTAAAAGCAGGAGCGGCGCACCTCACCACAGGTGCGGCGCTTTCGTGAATAAGGAGCGGCGCTTTTGTTGCCAAAAGCGGCGCTTCTGACGACTGATAAAAAAAACTACCAGATGCTGACCAGGAGCGGCGCTCTTGCCATAAAAGCGGCGCTCCTGCACCTGAATGTTGCAGATTCGAATTTCGACTAAGTGTCATCCCAACCCAATTAACCCAACATAAGTTTGAACTCCAAGAACCCATACACAAGTTCATTATGACACAAAATACCACCGTTTACACAATTAGTTGCAATAAAATGACCCGTTGCAATCAAGTGACAATTTCAACCCAATTACATGAAAACAAGGATTAAGACTCGACATCCCAACCCGATACCAAGAGCATAATCCCGGGGACTACCAAATCCCAAACCCACATCCAAAGCCAATGCTACTCCGTCATAAGCCAACTTCTAGCACCCTAGCCGAGCTACTAGATTTCTCCAATACAACCAATGGTACCTATACAAAAAGGTAAACAACGAGGGAGTAAGCATAAGCTTAGTGAATGCAAAAATTATACACATACGTATATAATCTACTTACTTGCAATCACTTACACAATTACCGCATACACGCTAGCAATTTAATTAGCATACCATCGCAAAGTATAACGCTAAAATCTCCAATACGCAAGCTGGCACAACCAATAGCATATAATTCGAACAATATAATATGCTACACTACAACACATAACCATGGTTTACCAATCGTACAAGGGAACGGTACTTGAAAGACCGTCGAAGTTCATAACATCCATTAGTGTTACTTAAACACCGCGTAATCACTAATCTCCCGGGTGATGTCTTAAACACCGCCACTAACTCACCCCCATGACAATGTGGCGTCTTGAACACCGCAACGATTCCACATGTCAATCAAACAATGAGTGGTGCCTTGAACACCACGGCATCCACTCCCATGATAATGTGGTGTCTTAAAACCAATGAGTAGTGTCTTGAACACCGCAATAATACTACTCGTTACTTAGAATGTGGTGTCTTAAACACCGCGACAATACCACATTCATACTACACAAATAAATACATTATATACATACACGCATAATTATTCCACTCACCTAGGAATGCCCGCACAAGTCATGTACAACATGATCTCCATCCTCAAATCAGAGCAAGTAACCACCTACATCACACATAGGTACAATATACACATAAATAGCCATTCTCTAAAAGAGAACCCGACACAAACATCCCTTAGCCGAGGGATCACACCTTGCTCACCAAAACCTGCCCATTTAACACCTAATGGACACAAACCAATTACCACTTCGGGTGGTAATTCAAACCCACTCTACAAAGTACAATTTAACCCAAATTATACTTTACACCGATTAGACCAACCTAGGTCCCGACACTAGATTACTACTTAGGTAGTAAACATTTCAAACGTCATTTACACCAAAACCCTAACACGTGCAATATTGACCCATATTGCGGTTGACCACGTTTAACTTATGTTAAAATACCATTTTATCCTAAAATCACTTCCCACAATTTCTTTCATTCAAAACGTCATTTAACACCTAACAAAAATGTTTAACATCCATTAAATCCACAATTAGTGTCATTACCAAATTCGGCCCAATCAAAGCCAACCCATTTTGATACAATTCATAAAAACACCCATAATCACTAACGGCTAGTGATTTTATTTTTAAAACACCAATTTACACTCAAAACACCTACAATCACTAACAACTAGTGATTGTGTCTCAAAATCATCATTTGACACCAAAGATCTAGAACACTTGACCCATTTCAACACAAAACCCGTTTTGACCTAAATTAGGGTTTACACCAAAATTAAGTCAACACAACACCAAAATCACGAGTACACAAGTGTTCTAAGGTTTGAACCAACACATGCAAGACCTAAACCTATAATTTCATCAATCAAAACCCTAAGTCACCAATTTGGGTTTACTTACATGAATCTTACCCCAAAAACCCCCCAAAATCACAAGAAATGGGGTTTATAACTCTAACTAGCACAAACCCTAAACTCAAACAAGAATCTTAACAATAAAATTCAGATTTAGAACTTACCAACAGTACCACAATGTGGTCGTGAATGAGGTGAACAACTTTAACTCTCGCGACTTGACCCGATTCACTCTTCTTCTTCCTCAAACCAAGCTTTCGCTCTCTAAAATGGGTTCCCCTCTCTAGAAATAGATGAGAGAGTTTTGTGGATGACAAAGGAGATGAAATGAGGATAAGAATCTGCTCTCCAAGCCATATACATGTTCACAAGTGAATTGACCAATATGCCCTTCATTTAAAAGTCCAAAAATTCAAACAGCACCTGATCAGCGTCAAAAGCGAAGCTCCTAGACAAGGAGCGGAGCTCCTGGAGCCTTCCAGCTCACAACTTAAATTTAAAAACGTCCACGTTCGAATTATGGTCGTCTGGGCTTTTGATTCGCCTCAATCTGAGTTCGTATGAGAAAGTTATGGCCCAAACGGTGAACTTGCGCATAACCTTGCAACCTACACCAAACTTTTGCGCATCAAATTCCCGACTCCCCCAACACAATATCATTATCGGAAATAATAATATTTCAAGTCACTACAACATCTCGAAACATCTCGATCACCCTTGGTATTATTATATTACCATTTAAAATAATACTTCAAATTTTCGGGTGTTACAACTCTCCCCCACTTAAACTCGATCACGTCCCCGTGATCCTCGTCACTTAACAAACCTGGCCCACCCTCTATGGTCCTCCGACATACATCTAAACTCGATGTCCACCACTATTTCCATTAAACTGAATATCTCACCACACGCTAATAACCACTAGCGTGCACTACCGCAATAAGCGATATCTCATACACTCATCGTCAAAAATTTCCACTTAGGAAGTATGGAAAACACCATATATCCCTTCAAGTTCTCTCGGCTACAACTCGCAACAAGCTACATCCATAACCATATCACCCAATGCGATCTAATAGGTCCACTACGTCGTGAACCAAGTCTTGCATTAATCCAAATCGAGAAGGATCCATGCCGCGGTAATAATCCGTACTTCAACGACTCGTAAACGAACCACTCAACCGGCCAATCATGAATGCTCTCAGAATCAAGAACCAACTTCCTCCTTCTCCACAACCGGGTCATTCCTTCAACGAAGAAATTTTGGTATAACCAAATAATCAACTAGGGACACAAACGTTCCCATCCATCGCTCCGCAAACGACCATTAGTCACTAGATTAATTCAGGATGACAATAATACACCACGAGCTAGCCAAAACGTCAACATTCAACACAGGGTTTCTTCTCTAAACCCTACCACATGACCACACAAGACGGTTTCCTAGTACTAGCATGGAGACTATTCGTGTACTAGAATCCCGTCAACAACGAATTATCATCACAACAATTCGCAATTTATTATGCGACCCATAAAAATATCCACCAAATCCTGGTGAATCCTCTTGCCTCGACCGTCCGTTAAGGATGGCCTCAACATTTAAATGTAACCAACGGGTCGCCCCACTAGGGAACACTCACACGCAAACAAACAACATCTGCGTGTCTCGATGTAAGTCAGTCGGAACCGACACTCTCCTCCTCACAAATGTCCATAAGAGGAATAATCCACTGACAATTTCCACGATCACGTTTCCAGACAGGGAAAATACAGTATCCTTTGCGATATCGAACTCGTACCCATTCAATGATACTATCCGAGTTTCACGACAACCCAGATTCTCACTATGAGAGCACCCTCAATGACAGCTTCATTCTCTCACTTCCGTGATCTCAGACTTCACACTTGGTCTCATACCGCACTTTGGTACAATACGAACACCTTACATGAGAAGTCTTACACTTCACTTGATCTAACACCACCGGAGCTTTCTCGGGCGGCAGTAAAAACTCCCCTACTTAGGATTCAGCTCCACCCTCTCACCGTCAAGATGATAACATCCCACGGAATTGTCATTCCACGTCACACATGACCATTCTCATCATTGGTTGCATACACCAAATCATCGCAAATTCACTTTAGGTTCTGAGAACCTTCATACACAATCACTTGAGATGTCGTACACGCGACGAAATCGCACCTTCATACCACAAATCACAATTAACAGCCCATCATCGTTAGCAAAGCGAACTCCACCAACAGTCCCACATACGCCTCTAAGTCTAGGCATATGCCACTACGCTTAATCAGTCGTGTATCTCAGTTGAGTTCACCCGATCTTCCCCTCAATGAACCTTTATCAATAATTGCTCACTCTCATGGAGAAGAGTGACCAATCCGACATAATAATTGCATCGACCGCAATATCAATACTTCGCCATACCCTTCGACCTAGCCAACCCTTAAGTCCGTCACCGGCTCACTGGTCATCTTTATCCGTCTATCACTTAGGAGCAACAAGATTTTCTCATCCGTCACTTCATAAAAAGTATTTACCACACTGCTCTTAAACTTCGATTTTCGCAACCGTCGAATTACTATCACCCGTCGATCACTATTGTAATCTCCGCTGCTTCTAAGGGCATCTCACGGGCACCCTAACCACAAAGTGATCACACCACCACCGGAGTTGAACATTACACTAGCAGGTATAGGAACGCACCTGACGCAGTGTCATGTAGACCCCCACCGCAATCTACCGAGATTTAGAAACTCGATCTTTGAGTTCCATACACCCGATATCACCCATCTCTCTACAGTAATGACCCAAAGTCATACCTACCCGACAAACCTTACGGTTTATCGTCTTATCAAAAGTTTCTAGCGATCACACGCTACCCGCAATTTCCACAAGGCCAAACAATATAGCCTAACGAAGCCCTTCATCTAACTCTACGGAGATGCTCGGGAACACCAAGTCTTACACCCTTCTACACAACGTCACAACCACTACAAGGGGTATTCCATCAGGAATGTTACCCTATAATCCACAACTTACTAACACAATCATCGCCATACGGGTCTCACCCACATTAGTTTAACGACACGAAGACTCCTTGACTTGCCAATTCCAGGGCGAACCACAAATAGAATCCCTACACAATTCTCTAACCATACACTCTACCGAGTGTAGCCCAATACCACCATCATTAGACTTGTTGCATCCCATTACGGAATTCAAGTCCTCGATGCGCACACCCGCGATCACATTAATCGGTCATCCTAGTTACGATGGGTAACTACAACCAATGACAATCTCAATAGTGCACCCACTACTTAGGGTGACTAAGTACGCACCAAACTCGTGAGTTTTGCTCACTAACCTTTACTAATCGAATCCACCGTAACACTTTCCGACTCACAAGGAACCCAAGGTGACAACAAGCACATTACTCGAGACCACTAGATCCTAGAAACCAATAAAAGATTCCTAACTTTTGCTGATTCTACCCCAACCATGCCACGTTTCCTCCGCTCGGTACTAGTCATGTCATGCTTGATGTCAAGATACACTGTTGTAATAACGGTGATCGGTCACTATTACAAATGCGTACCTTACCATTTCCACATGGCCACGCAAAGTACTTTACCCGGAATGACGCAACATTCACACAACATAATATGCAATAAATCCTAGTACCCGAATGACCAAGGTCCTTACGGTGAACCTCGATCACTCAAAACCGCCAAACATCTGAATCTCTCCAATAGATTCGTCTCTAGGACACCGCACCAATAGGTACCTGTATATATACACTTATATACAATATAATCATAAATACACAAACGTAGACCGCAACAACAAGTCAACCTACAACCAAGGTGACTATCACTAAAACAACGTTCAAGTTCGCCTACTTACATTAGGCACTAGCTATCTAAGGCACTAATTTACACACGAAATAAGGCCCCACATATTCATACTTTGGACAAACACAAGTCCTAGTTAGTCACCTACTCTAACGCACTAACAAATCTCAATCCGACCCGTATTCCTACAAGTCCCGCAACAAACGCACCACCGTCAATAAGTCTAAGACTAGGCACCTATTCCAAGGTCACCTAATTCCCTTAGACTATGCTCTGATACCACTTGAAATGACTCTAAACCGTTTAATTAAAAATTGACTAATTTTTTTAAAAAAAAGTAGGAGCAGCGCACCTCACCACAGGTGCGGCGCTTTCGTGAATAAGGAGCGGCGCTTTTGTTGCCAAAATCGGCGCTTCTGATGACTGATAAAAAAAACTACCAGATGCTGACCAGGAGCGGCGCTCTTGCCATAAATGCGGCACTCCTGTACCTGAATGTTGCAGATTCGAATTTCGACTAAGTGTCATCCCAACCCAATTAACCCAACATAAGTTTGAACTCCAAGAACCCATACATTATGACACAAAATACCACCGTTTACACAATTAGTTGCAACAAAATGACCCGTTGCAATCAAGTGACAATTTCAACCTAATTACACCAAAACAAGGATTAAGACTCGACATCCTAACCCGATACCAAGAGCATAATCCCGGGGACTACCAAATCCCCAATCCATATCCAAAGCCAATGCTACTCCGTCATAAGCCAACTTCTAGCACCCTAGCCGAGCTATTAGAATTCTCTAATACAACCAATGGTACCTATACAAAAAGGTAAACAATAAGAAAGTAAGCATAAGCTTAGTGAATGTAAAAATTATACACATACGTATATAATCTACTTACTTGCAATCACTTACACAATTACCGCATACACGCTAGCAATTTAATTAGCATACCATCGCAAAGTATAACGCTAAAATCTCCAATACGCAAGCTAGCACAACCAATAGCATATAATTCGAACAATATAATATGCTACACTACAACACATAACCATGATTTACCAATCGTACAAGGGAACGGTACTTGAAAGACCGTCGGAGTTCATAACATCCATTAGTGTTACTTAAACACCGCGTAATCACTAATCCCCCGGGTGATGTCT